>NW_009649980.1:320650-397013 GCF_000708025.1 Charadrius vociferus
CCTGGGTGATTTCAGTGTAAAGTATGACCACCTCTGTGGAGTTTAAATACCTTTTCTTTAGAGACAGGTGAATATTTACGATGTTAGTCCACTGCTCCAATAAACTCAATCTTTGTTCCTGTCGACTCGTTGCCAAGTCATTCCCAAAGCCAGAGACATTTCTGCTTTGCAATGTTGCATGGCTGGCACGTGAACTGCTGTGTCCCCAGGGAAGTGTCACAGATAACACAAAGAGAGGAGGAACACGCAGTGCATCCCAAAGTCCTAGATGCTAGGGAGAAGAGGGAACAGTGAGATTACCTAGCTCCATCCATCTATTCATGCAAGATTGCTTCCAGTGATATAGTCTCCAATCTAATTGCAAAGGCGTGAACACGAGGTCTCCACCTCTTCTCAGGGGGCAACTGTTGCACAAAGTAAGCTGTTAGGATGCTGAATGAAGATATAATTTCAGTTGGGAAGGCTGTGAAACAAGAAAGAAAAGAAAAAAATCCACCGCTTTTTACCTTTTCAGTATACTGGACTATGTTGGGAATATTCATAAGTGGTTTAAAGAAAGTAGAAGTTACAGCTGCCCTCTATACACTCTACTTGTGTAAACAAGGAAAACCACAAAGTAACATTGGCCTCTTCTCTTCAACAATTAACTTACAGAGAAATATTTTTTTACAGACTGTCTAACCACCAAGATGCAGATAGATATAAAAACACGAATGATGCTAAGACACCGGTAAGAATTTGGGTTGACCGGGAACATAGAAAGACCAAGTTCAGACCTCTGATGGACCACCAGGAGAGAGGGAATGATGAAAAAGAACTTCACAGGGACTGATTACAAGAAAATCTATCAGAAAACTCCAAAGAAGAGACAAAAAGGAAACCTCAAAAACAAAGCAATACCAAGCTGCAGAGCTGAAAAAGAGATTGAGGAGGGAGAGTAGTTACTAATATTTGTTCAGAAAGGGTCCATTAAAGCAACAGTAAAGTAAGATTCAGTGCAGAGGAAGAATCGCAGCAATAACATCAGAAGAGCTCCCTGATGCAGAGAAGCTTCAATGATCATGGATAGTATTTTTGATGAGTTTAAAGGGGAGGGAAGTAAGCAGAGAGCTGGAGTAGGAGAATGATTTTATATTTTTCCCATGAGGCTGGGAAGAATAACTGAATATTTTTTTATTTACTATGAAGAAAAAGCAGTTTAAACAGAAAATTAAGGAGAAGGGTTGCAACTACAGTCCACTAATTCAGAAAACTTGAGGAACTGGGCTCAGTGATGAGTCAAGAAACAATGGTGATGGTAAAAGAGAAGGAAAGGAAGGTCATGTGTACCTGTGATTACAGGTACACAGAAAGAAACCCTTCTAAGTGCACTTTGGAACACCAAAATGCCACAGAAGCGTCTGACAACTTAAATTTCAGAAAAAAAAACCCAAAAAAACCTGCCATTTTAAAACTCAAGGGATGTGAAAACTAAGGCAGCCAATCCTTAACAAAATTTCTTTCACTAAAGGTTTTTAAGGACAAGTTATATGAAGTTACATTTCAGTTGTAGACTTTCATAGAGTGCTGTGCTGTGGCTCATATGACTATGTATGCACTCTCACATGACCATTGTGAGGCTTGTGCAGTTACAGGAAGTGGGCATGCCTACCTAAGTGATGAGAGAGCTTTGGATGGTGTGACTGGTGTTGCTTATGCGTCAGGTACAATGCCCAGACCTCATGACAGGCACTTCAGGAAAGAAAGCCCTCAAGATGACAGATCTGATGCTTGGGCTTGAAATTATGTGTTGGACAAAGCTGGGAATTAATTCTTAGGAAAAATATTTAAGGATGCCTTATTGCAGCATTATGTGACACGAGAAATAACCAAACCTTGTCTTCATAAAGAAAATTACTGATGAAGGGTTTAGCCCTAATGAAGTACTTGACACATTTGCAAAATTGAAGAAACACAACACGTTGATCCTGATCCCACTTTCATCTACAAGGCAGCAAAACATCAAGTTGCAGACTGCTGTACTAGCTGGTGAAGAGCTTTGGTTTGCTTTCATATCCATTTTAGAATAATTATTCCTATTGGAATTCTGTCTGACTGTACAAGGTGAGACAGTTCAATTATTTAATCATGCCATCACTCTCAATTTGAAAGGCCAGTGCTAGAGCAAATGTGCTTTCTGTTTAATTTATACCAATACTTAACCTAGTTAGTCTGTTCCCTGTTTGTGCGTCTTCAGTAATGTATCAGAATGTAATGGATATTTCCTCCATTTTTCTATCTGTCAAATTTTATGAGTCTCAGATTCGGCGGGTGGCTCTGAATATGAAAGCTTTTGTTCATCTCTATGTGTGCTTCCACAGATGAAAGGAGGCTGGGGGGGTGACGGGAGAACAGAAACCACTTTAAGTCTGTCCTCTTTCATATTGAGAGGCAAAGTTTGCAACTTCAGTATATACCTGCAAGTAGATTATAAACGCTTATACCTGCTGATTACTCCTGCAGTCATTTGTTTCATTGTCTTTGGATGCCTTTTGCAAGTATGTTAGCTTTCTCTCAGTATTCTGGTGACTATAAACCTTTCAAATACATGCTTTCTCTGCCTGTGTCATATAATCTAACATTTTTTTGTTTCTGCTATAGTCTTTCTGAGAATTGTTCTGAGGGTCACCTAAAGTTTGTCTCTTCTTATAGATAGTAAAATGCTAAGAGCAGAAATTAGCACAAGGAAAGGTGGTGGGTTGCGGTTTGTTTTTTTTCTCCTTTTTTTTTTTTTTTTTTTTTTTTTTTTTTTTTTTTCCCCTAGAGAATATCCTTTACATATAGCCTCCTTAATCAAATGCCATCCAGACAAACTGAATAACCAAGGTAAAATTAGAAGGTGTTTGGAGAAACCTCATGCGTGAGATTAAAAAAGAAATGGTAGGGTTACTATATATAGCCATGAGTATCCAAACATAAGCATGCAGTAGTATGAACTTTAGGGCGATTGTGGAGTTGTGCTTAATTATCCTTGGAAACACACACAAACTTGAGGCTGGTGGGAAAATTATTCTTTTTAATAAATTCCTATGGAAAAGTTTGATATAGAGTATATTCTACAAAAATAACATTCAGCCATGTTTGTTTTTTTTTTTTTTTTTTTTATTTTTAAACCCGAAGGTTCTGGTTTCTAAAAGATAAAAAAAATATTCTAATTCAAAAAAAATTTCCTCCTATATTTTTTAATATAAACCTTAATAAGCTCCATCTTTGAAAAAAAAAAAAATCAAGATATATCCATAAAATATAAAAATAAATAGCATAGGTGGTAAAATATACCTTTTCATGTTCCTGAAATAATCTTGGTATTTCACAGAAATAACTTCACACAGGATCTGGAATAACTTTGATCAAACGACCTCAAAAGATTATTCATTTGGCTGGGATGTTTCTAATGTTTCAGATTTGTTATAATTCTAAGAAAAAAGACTAGACTCCTTAAACTGGTGTGAAGTGGTGATACTTCTGCATAGTATCACTTCCCAGCTGCTTTGTGACCGTTGTTGAGCTCCAAATCCCAAAGTGCTCAACTGAGCACACCCCAAATGGAAGCTATCTTTCTTCCCACACTCTCCTTTATGCAAATGAAAATGACTGTAGTTATATATCTTCAGTTGTATGACGTTATTTTACCTACGACCGTACCTTTTCTGACTTCATGCCTGTTTTGTTCTTTATCTGCTCTTGCTGCTTCTTCAAACAAAATTGACAAAAAACACTGGAAATAGACTGGGGATTATTAACTAAAGGAAATCAGGTGAAGTGGTGCTCAAAAGGTCTGTGTTCATACATCATTTATTTCTCAGAAAAGTCATAATTAAAAAAACTAAAGCAGATTAAAGTTGGGATTGAAGAAGAACGATCAACTCCAGTATTCCCCAGTGAGGTGACAGACAACTATTAGCCCTCTAGTTTTAATAGTTACGTTTTGGTTTAGCGTATACCATATACTTTAGTTCTTAACTATGAAAATAATTTTCAGGTAGTATCTTTTCTCACCTAGTGACAACACCTTGCATGACTGCCGTGATGGACTACTGGTGCTATTCAACCCATGGGTGGAGAACCACTGTGTTATTCATTGACATAGCAAGAAAGACAGAGGGAAGGCATATTTTGGTAAAATCAGTATGTCAGCTTATGTTTGGACCAGTTATATGTTCCTGGACTGATATCACATGATGGAAAAGCTGTTGTGAGTGCAGCAGAGTCACACTTGTGCAATGTGAGTTCAAAAAAAGTTTGAAATAATATTTGCTAAGGGACAGGGAACGGAGACTGCAGCTGTTTGCCCAGTAAAACAAATTCAATATCTGAATGAAATTGCAACATATAATCAATATTGATCTAGAGGGAAAAGCAACAATAATCTTATAGCTCATTGGAAAAGGCCTAGCTTTGTTAACCTTCTGGTCATGCTGCAAAGCCATCTGTTTTCTTTCCCTTCTGCTCTGCTAAAGATTATGAGGAGGACATAGATTGAGCTTGCTGTCCTGCAGAGCCGACCTGTTATTGTTTGTCTCTGTAAAGATACTATTCTTTCATAGTAATGAAATTATTTCGTAGGAGTAAGTGTACAGGAAGGACGACAGGGAGAACAAGGAATACAGAACACTGGTTTTACAGAACTAAAAGAGCATGTAGAATAGATCCACATAACTAAAAGTGCAGGCTCGTGGAAATGAGAACTTCAAGATCGAATGTTCAGGGAAGCTGGCCACAGATTTGCCACGGATTTTAAGTATATGGCAACATTCAGAGAAAATAAGGAGACTTTTCTCCAGCAAAGGAGTGGCATTTCTTTTCAACTGAGATGGCAATGCAAATGCCCTAGGAACACACATTTGGGGTGTAAGACTTTCTGTAGCTAAAGAGGCAAAGTTAAGAAATCCTAGGCAACCTTGGTGATCTAGACATGTTTCTTTCAGACGTCTGTATGTTCAGTATGATTTTAGCTTCTCAGTTTTCTGTGAAATTCTGCATAATGCATGATATTTATGCATGTTTCTTTCTATTTCTGGTCTTTCCCTCTATCTTGAAATGAAGTGAATTCATCTGAGGTATTTTGAGAGCTAAGAACCCAGTCAAACAGGGCATTTCATCTTTAAATTCAAAGTCAAACGTGGATTACAAGCTCCTGTTGAAAGCTCTTGAGCTTGTAGGAGCTCTTACTTTGAAGAATACAACAGTTTTAGAAGGCGTGAATGTGAGACAGTGAAGGTAGACCAGAAGGTGGAGATTTGGGAAGAGAAATGTCATTGGCTTCTTCAAGAACAAGAAGCAAAGCTGCTTGTGAGGGGCTTGACTCGAGAGGGGGACAGGAAGAGAGTGGGAACAGCAAGCTGAAGGTGTGAAAGACCACTGAGAGCATGGGAAGGAAAAAGAAAGAGAAATACCAGGCTGTAAAGAGGATGAGGAAAAGGAGGGGTTATACACAGCAGCACAGATTAATAATGACTAAAAACTTGAAATGAGTATAAAATGATCATGTGTTAATTTAAGGAGACACATTCCAGTACTTTATCAGCCCTGTTAGAAACAAAGATGCCGAAGACGTGCCAAATACTTATTCTGTTCAGGAAAGAGAAGAAAATGAGGATAAACTGCTGTTTTAATGGAATCTCTTCAGTCTCGAGCAAGAGTGCCACTAAATTAGAGAAGAAAGTAGAGATTTTTTTTAGATACAGAAGTCAAACTTATTATCTACTGCTCTTGGAACAAAAGGACAAAGAATCACATATGTAACCTTACCTCTAATAAGCTTAGGTTACAAACTTTTATTTGGGTATATAAGACATTTCTCATGTTCTGTGACTGACAAGTATGTTGCCTTTCTATTTATGTCCTCCTGCACAGTATCTGTCACTGACTTTACATTTTACCGCTGTGGCTTTTAAAAAATGACAAAGTTTAAATGGCAATATGAGAAGTTTTGGGGTTTTCTCCTAGAGTATTTTGCATGCTAATAATGGAACAGACATAGTGCATTCCAGTTTGGAAGATAGACTGCATAAGATATCAAAAGCAAAAAATATACAAAATAATCAGACTGAAATCATGTTTTCTGAGTGATGGCTGCAAACAGGCAAAAGTGCAGAAAAGATTCATTGGCAAGGTATCTTTTCCAGTGCCATGTAAATATAGCAAGTACAGACGCACAACAAAGTTATACACTGATTTATTTTTATATATATATATATTTAAATCAAGCCCATTACTTTGCTTGTGTACATAGAAAATGTGTGATTTTAAAAGTTCATCTAAACTTTTGCAAATGTGTTCAGACAATCTTTCCATTCTCTCAGCACAAAATTGAGATGCAGTAGACATTGCAAGGAATGTTGAAACTATCAATAATGATAAATATCCTCTTTGTGTTTTCTGCCCTGCTTAGATTCCAAGCAGTTAAAGCCTCTCTGAAAATACACCATGCTTCCAAATGAAAGTTTCCAAACTGAGTCTCGAAGAAATCCAAATGTGTCATTTAACATAATTCCTCATCTGACGCTGAGCTATCCGTGGCGGGTACAGTAACTGCCTTCCAGTCACAGAATGTTAATGTAATGTGCATGGTGCCATTTGGAAATTTAACTTGGAGTCAACTTTCAATAAGCCATTTCTCCTTTCTGATATGAAGGTTTTCTTTTAAAATGGACCTATTTGTGTAAATTGCAGGCAGGCCTGTTTGGAGTCTGACTATTTTACACAGTTGAGGGAAAGCAGGCTAGGGCTTTTTATGGAGCGAGCTATCAGGTAGATACACATTTGACACAAAGTGCGCTGAGTTATCAACTTTCTCCAAGGGCAATCATATATCTTGTGTATCCAGAGCCAAATTATATTTGACATTTCATTTAAAGCCTGAGACATCCTGATGCTAAAGCAGAGTGTGAGGGGCAAGAGTAGTAGGGCATTCAGTGTGACTGGATGGATGTTTCTATTCCTGCCCTACTCGTCTGGGTTGTAGATGAGGTCTAATTGCCCACTGTCACCCTATATTTTAGCCAGATGATGGAAATCTCAGATTTTACTCTTTTCCAATGACACTGCTTCCTATGTTAGTTTTTGCCTGGAAACGTTAACAGGGACTAATCTGAGATACCTTCAGATAGCATCATAACCAGTATTATTTATGTAGCAGGTTGTGAAGATTTCTTTGGTTATACCTGCAACTTTCACATCAGGCCTGGTAGTTTGCAGATGGAAATGCAGTCCCTGCATTTTGCAACCTCAGCCTATTCAAAATCTTTATAACTTATTATGGGTATTCATTGCAGCCAATCTTTCCATGCTCTCAACCTCAAATTAAAAAAACAAACTGTTTTGCTGGGGTGGTGGATGGGTAAAGGTCAATGGGATGGTATGGCAAAGGTAGCATTAACCGCTTTTATCCTTCATGACAACCACAGGAATATTCAGTTGTTGGACCGGTTTGTGACGTTTATTGAAACCGACTCAAAGCTTCTCAAAGCTTATACAGTATCACCCTGGAGTCATGGGATATAATCTATATCTATGGAACTAGGTGGAAATTCTGTGTTCATTGCACTTGTATTAAATTATTTTCCAGTGAAAACTGGATCAACAGTGATGACCCAGTCATGACAGAAACATCCACAGCAGGAAGAGGTTCAGGATGTAATTTTCTAGGTATTTCATAGCAAAATTACTTCTGTATTATGATACCTCCTCAGCCATGCCATCCTGGATCTGTTCTGAATGTCATTGTATGCAGCATGATTATTATGAAGAACTATTTCTTCTGATTAAGAATATTGTTCATGGCAGCAAATGCTATTGCTGAGGGTGAGGTGGCACTTTATACATGCTTGCATTGTTTTCTTCATTATATTTTTATTTTACGTGTCATAGGCTGGCACATCTCATACATCTTAATTATATGATTATCTTCCAAGATGGAGACACCTTTCCTGCCTCTAAGGTGGGGGAAGTTGCAGCGGGAGAGGGATCTTGTATATAAACATAAACAGAAATAGAGAAAGTTGCACCTTATATCAAATTGTTTTCACATTTCCTTTCGTATTGATTTTTCAAAAGATAATTATTGTGGGTCTAGTGTGAGCTGCTCTCATTAGGAACCCATTGATTGTTATCCACTATTATTGCTTCAAATGTTGGAACTGGGAAGGAACAGATAAAGGGAAAAATTAGAGTCAATATTTTATTGCTCTAATGTTTGTTAAATGTATGCTTTGGGCACTTCCTTTACCATCTTTTTTTTTTTTTTTTTCCCCTAATAAAAACCCTGGAAAATTAATTGTCTTTTTTACACAATGACCTACTTGATTTTATTAAGGTCAAAGAGGGAATGTATATTCCTTCATAAAAAGCAACCTTGGATTGATTGAAAAGATGAAAGCCCATTCAACTCTTTTATTGCAAAATGGCCAGTCTTTCAAATCACATCCACGCTAATCTGTGCTGGAAAGAGCAGAAGCCCTATTCTTCATTTAGCAACATCACTCACTGCTGTAGAGTCTGTTGGAGAGTGCCTGTTAATCGTGAAGTTACCCCTTCACATGGCTTCCTAGAATGATCAGGGAAACCTGTGAAATGCTGCTAAAATTACAAGTTCTCATTTTTCCCATGTAAACAAGATTTATCTGAAGCTTGTCTTTCAGTCTAAGGTATTTGGTATTGACCCGCTCCGCAAACTCTTTCTGCCCATTCTGAAGGACTCTTCTGAATTCAGAGGTTTCCTTGGTTGTTTTGCTATTGTTGCAAGGACTTGTTGTTAACGTACTGGTACGACAGCACACCTCAGAGGTAAAATAAAGAAGTAATCCCCAAAGCCCACATGGGAAGCCAAGAGAAGCTACTGGGCAAATCCCACAAAGACACCTAGATGTTACGTGCCCAGCTCTGTGGCAGAGTTCATAACAGAGCTTATTGTTTCCTGTGGAGGTCATGGGTAGTTTTAGGCACTTATGATTGGGCTTCCTAGCAGCCAGTGCAGAGGCTGAAGACATAAAGAACACCTCAGATGTGCCAAAAATATAATTGTGATCTCCTCCCACTGCTGGATTTGGGGGACAAAGCCTGGAGACCTGAATAAGATCAAGACAGTCTTTCCTAAACAACTCCCCTACTTCATCCTTGAATGGGAGCTGCCCATGGGGCTTTCTGAACCCAAACATCTCTACATAAATTTGTTTCCTTGCCCACTGACAGACGAAATCTTGCCTATTTTGTTACAAATGTGTGCAAGAAGAACAGAGACTCGGCTGCACATATCACCTTTTTGCTCTTCCTGAACCTGGCATCCGCTAGGATAAAGGAGTTAGGACTTCAAAGCCCTTCCACAAAAGAAGGCAAGGAAGATAATTTCTCTTCTGTCTGAGAGTGCAGAGCACAGAGCTGTGGCTCAGTCCAGGAGATGGTTCTCCCACCAGCCACATTAATGATGGAAGTTAGTGTGGCTGCTCAGCTCGGTTCTTGCTGCACGCTGGAGGTGTGTTCTGAGTCCATCTGCAGGACAAGGCCTTTCAGAGGGTTTAAGCATTAAAAGGTGAAAAAATTCTATTTTGAGTATCCTGCTGACCTTTTTCCTACCTTGGTTGGTCATGACAGAGAGAAATGAAATTACCTCAGTGCTTGTATACTCAGGCAATCAAATTCTACGTAAAACCCCAGACACCTACGTAGGTCTGCAGGTCAGGTGCTGATACATTTTTTTCCAAGGCCATAGAGACTATCTGCAACAGATCAAGAGATTTCATCTGGAATTACTCACTCAGCCCTTGTCCTTTGCACATCAAAAGCTGCCACTGCCTCTCTGCAGCTACCCGTTTTGTTTGGTACTTGAAGGATGGCCTGGCTTTTAAGGACATGTCTACATTGTCAGAGGCAGACAGACACAAGCTGTGCTCTGAACTGGAGCTACCTCTCCCCAGGAGCTGCGCAGAGATGTAAATACAAAACTGCTGCCATGCTAATGAGTCCAGCTGAGTGACATTGTGTCCTACCAGGCTTTGGGCACATGCATTTCTTCCAAGAAAAGCAGTGGCGGGGTGATCAACATCTATCTTAAAACAACATTATTTTGTTTGGTGTCAGGGAGAAAAAGTATTAAAGAGACAAATAGGATTTTAAAATAACAAACAGCAGGATAGTCCTTGGTTTCCAATTTGACATGTCACTCTGAGTCAAGTTAGATAGGCTTTGATTCCAGGAATGGGACTTCTTAATGTTCTAACAAAGCACCAATTTTCTTACTGAGAGGAGCTTATGTCAGTGCTATCGTTCCCTCTACTTTTGCTAACGTGCACAAGCTAATACTGAAATCTTTAGGTTAATATCGACAGCATGAAACCTGATCTCATTTCAAAACCAGACTGAGCAATACTGAGTAAACATTTGGAGCAAAGTTGCAATAAACGTGATTTCTCCTGTTATCCCAGCTACAATTTTGGTGTTTAATTAGAGAATTAAGTGTTTTAAAACAAGTATGTGGTACCCACAGCTCCCACAATCACTACTATGTAGCTCCAAAGTGGTTTGATGGTCTGGAGGAGAATGGATTAGAGCTGCTGAGGCTCCTTATTTGGAGTACTACCCCTTGAGTGACTAATAGAAAAAGCAGTTTTCAATTTTCACTAGGTAATTCATCTGACGGTTGCCTAAACTGCTCCCTAGAGAGAAACAATTTTGGGAGACAAACTATTTGTGAAATACACAGCAATATGCTGACAGCTACCAAAAAAGGACTCAATTAATGTGATGCTTGTCACACTCATGAACACCAATTCATAGTAAGAGTTTGATATTCCTGATTTAACATATTTGATTGGTCTTTTCTCATTATTTCCCTGAACTAGCCTTAGCATACAAAGTCCACTGGCAACGATGAGGCACCTGTTTATAAATGTCTTAGTGCCACTTCTTGGACAAGAGTGTGGAAGCACCACGCACAAAGCAAAGCTCAGCTCAGTTTAGCGGGAGGATTAAGCCATTAAACAGTCTGTAAGCACAAAGATCTCTGTACTGATTCTCTCATCTGTGCTCCTGCTTAACTAGCAGCAAATGTGTCATATATGCCACATCATATGCCGATGCACTGCTGCCCTGTGTTAGCATAATAAACACCCTAAATCATATTACGCAGTGAATCAGTTGCACAGTATTCAAGGTCTGTTCCTCTCTAACCTAATATTATGATTTATCCCTGCCTTTGATTTTCTCTATTGACTGCTAGCTGTTTCTGTAAGGTTACTGTGGAAACAGGAAGAGGATCCAAAGATAGCAGTTTGTCTGTAGCATGTCTGTGCATCCATATGTCACATCTATACGGCCTAGAGGTGCTGACGTGTAAGAACAAACACCACAATAGGGAGGGTTTGCAAGTTAGGATATTGCAGCCATCACTGTTCTGTTGGTATCAAATACGAGGGCTCACAGCTGGCAAGAGTATGGATGTCTTAAATGCCATTTTTTCCCTGAATGATGCTCCATGACTCCTTATTCTGGACTAATAAAGAATATTTACTTCTGAAAAATTCTGCAAAATAAAGAAGTCTTTTCTTGATTTCCTCCCCCTCCACCCCCTGGGTGAGAAAGCTTGCTTTTTCTCTCATAGTAATATTTTGTCTTTGTATCCTCCATCTGTAAATCTCAAACAATCTGTGTACCCTGGTCTCCACCTTATGAATCAGGCAAAACAGGCTTTGAATGCAGAGTGCCCAGCCCTCCTCCTGACATGGCTGCACAATTCGGATCCTTTAACCAACCTCAATGGGAGAGCCAGTCCCACACACAGCCTTGGCCTGATCCAGCCTTTGGCTCTAGTTCCTCGATTTCCCATCAGTCGAGGGAAACAAGGACACGACCTTAGCCATCACGTCTGTTAAGACTGCCAAATTTCTTTATGGGATTAGTACCACCTATTTTTTTTTTTTTTTTTTTAAATACTAGCTGCTGAGGGTAGGCTAGTAAATGTGACTCTGAATGAGGAGCATGGTAGACACCTAATAGTTTGGGATATTTTAGCCCAATTGGCATTACACATCCTGGGACAAGATGAGTTTCCATCATATGTTAAGACTAGTTGGACTAACTAGATAGCTGAAAATTATCTTATCCTCTGAGTATGCTCCCCTATGTCTGTGCTCCGGGGGCAGGTTTTTAGTACCATTAGCTCCTTTCAACCACAGATATTCCCCGTGTGACTTTTCTGGGAAGGCACCTGCAAATCCTGCAGACAAGAGCTGGATTTGACAGCACAATATTGCTGTAAATCTGAAAACACAGACATCATTTCCTTGCTGATGTTGTATAATGAAGAGATTTACCTGCTAATGCCTTAAGAGAGAACATTTTCCTGCACAGGGCAAAGAACATAAAAAACCTTCAGTGCCTCATGGTTAGAAGGAGATTAGGGCTTTCTGTGATTCAGTTCTTGTTCGTCTGCTCTGCTACGAGCTGGAGTCCCCTCCGAACCAGAGTAGCCACTGTTGCCCAGTCTGCTCTGCTGCCTTGTTGGCTTCCCTGCCCTGCAGACATGTGCGGGGAGGCACAATGCAGCTGATAGAACAACTGAGGTTGGGGGGCGGATTTAATTCCCCTGTGCAGTGCATAAATAACATACTCTTTTACCTCACCTGGGAAGTGGCAGGCTTGCCAAAAGGCAACTTTTTGTCCCGTTACCTCGTCACTTCAATACCATCTTAGATGCAGCTCACATGCAGGGCTCTCCTTCCCCAGGAGAAGAGCTGTAGCACTCAGGGCTGGTTTATGTAGCAGTCAAGGGCTTAAAGAGGTCAGCAGAGACTGGGATTTCTTTGTGCAAAACACTGTAAAAAAGGAAGATCTTGACCAAAGGAGATGAAAGATGGAAAACAGCAATGAGAGTGGGAATTTGCTACGGAGGTCCCTGTTGCAGGCAGCCTAAATAATGAGCTGAAGATCACACACAGGATGGGTGACAGAGACCAGGTACCAATTTCACCTCTTAACTATCAGTTAGAAGTTAAAAATAGCCTTCTCTTAAAAGATGTATTCCAGTTTCATGCATGGGGAAACTGAGACACAGTGCTGTAGTAGCCCATCCATCATCCTGCAGTGAAATCAGCGGCAGCAGGAGATCTCCTGGTGCTTGGTTCCTCTTCCGTAATCATCATACCTCTGGGTAGCAACTGAGACCACCTCTCATTTGTTGTGACACCATTTGCTGAGAGCTGTGTGTTGTCCGAGCAATAAGTGATTCAGAAAAGAGAAAGCATCATCTGAGTGCTAGGGAGATCCATCAGTATTGGCTCACACAGCTGCAGTTGTCATGCTTCTTGAGTTATTTATAAGGTCAAAGGAAGACAGGGGAAAAACTACTTTCTTGACATCCTCACAGAGACTCCACAGTTTCTGTCACGTGTTCACGGCAGTGACTGTTTCACTTGAACCAGCACTGGAGAGATTTAGGGATTTTTCATTCCCAGTAATGAGCTGGGAAGTCTCAGTGCAGTTCTCACCTACTTAAGAGGAAAGTAAAGAGGCAAAACAATAAACAGATGTAAAGAATTAAGTGTGTCCTTCAGAAACCCTTTCAGGTTAGGGGTAAAGCCCATTAAAAGTTGCATACTAGTCAACGTAGTTATCATTTTCATTTACAGCTTTGGGCACTATGGTAATATAAATGATTTATAATGACAAATTCTAATAAAAAGTAATAAAAGGGCTTTCTTTACAGTCAGGATTGATAGATGAAAATTTGGATGACCAGACTATTATAACCAGACTGCTGATCAGTTTTAAATAAATTAAATTTCTTTAATTGAAAGGCATTTTGTGATCGTAAAGAAAGTTTAAAATATAGTCAGCTTGATGTAAAACATTCTGTATTTTGATAAACCAGGATCCACACATTTTCTGGGGATTTGTCAAATATTCACTGTCTGTAGAAATCACTACCTTTAGGTGTTTATACTTATCAATTGCTGTATTAGTTTCTTGAAAAAAGTACACTATGCTTCTGAAGTCTCCCAATGGATGCCCTTTCTGCAGCTTTCCAAGCAGCAGGATCAGGACAGCTTCAGCCCAAGAAGATGTGAATTTACCCAAGTAACAGGCAAACACAGTAAGCAACGGTGTCCTTTGCAAAATAAGCCGTGCTCCCAAAATTTCCGCCTCTTGCCCACACAGTGAGCTAGAGGGGCTCTGCACTTCCCATCTGCCGCCACCACCACGGAGGGATGCTGAGCACGTGGGACTCCATCCTGTCCTCACAGCAGTTGTCACTCTTGTTTCATGCTGGCTGCAGGAGCTGGAAACCCGCCTTCCACCGAGGACCTGGGGAAATATTATGTCTTCACTTCTGCAGCATCAGGACTCGGTACGTTGTTTGTCTGTGTGTCTGCATGTGCATCCGAAACTCCCAAGCAGCGTGAGCAAAAGGGCTCTCCGAGCCTGACTGCATTGGTTTAAATTGGTAGTGCACTGAGGAAGCCTTATTAAGGCAAATGTTGTATTGGAAACAAGCAAACAACAACAAAATACAGGTGGGCTTTCAGGTCTGCAGCCCTTTAATCCAGCCTGAATAGCAGCAGACATCGAAGGTGCCTACAGGTTAAGAGCAATTGCTCTGAGTTTAACTTCATTACGTTGACCAGTGGGTCTGAGAAAAAATGATTCCTGGTCCGTTCACAGCAGAGAAAGGGGCTAATAAGCAGAGAGGTGGTAAGGATGCCAGTCTCTACGGGGTGGTGAAAGACAGGTAATACATTACTTGTAGAACATACAGGGAGAGCTTAATCTAATTTAGAAATTGCAAAATCTTCTCTCTATTGATGGTCCCAAAAAAGTTTTTACAGCCTTGGAAGTTGGTGGTCTGGATTGTTTGTGTTTCTCGAATTCTTTTTCTTTTTTTTTTTTTTTTTCTAGCACTGTCCTGCTATAAATTCAAGACTCGCTTGCAATAAGATTAACTATTGGTCTGAAGGAGGTGTGCTTCACATCTGGGGAACAACTGTAATGTAAATGAACAGTAGAGACAAACCAATACAACATCAGTGAAAAGGAATTTTATGCCTTACTAAAATTGCTATAATTGATGCTGTGAATTATCCAGCTATTTAAAATCAGACAGAAGGATCGCAGAACAATCATTCTAACTCCAGATGTGGGCCAGGATACAGCGTCTGTACGCAGGAAATATGCAAACCAGAAGGATGGCCTCTGTCTCAATGTATCTGCAATGCATTTCTGAATGCTTTGGTCCAACTGCAAATAATAAGAAGGACACATTCTATATGAATCAGAATAAATACGTGTATAAAATATAGGTATGGTAGATTTAATGATGATGGCAGGTATACAAAGCTGATTTTGGGAGGCAGAGAATGACAAGGGAAGGCTGAGGAGCAAGCACTGTGGCTTAGCATTAAAGCATCAGTTCAAGCCTCCTGACACACGTGTCTAATCTGCTCTTGCCTGTGTCTTGTTCTTCTTGTTTGTAAAGTGGAAATAATGATACTGACCTCTTCTGCCAAGTGTTTTGCTCTGAAGGTGGTACTAGGTATCATTAATAACAGATTTCCTTGAAACGAGTGGGGATATATGGGGTAAGAGTATAAATGGTTTGGCCTTCCTTAAATAGATGGGATTGCTTTTCAGGTGGAGAGGAATGTTTCATTGACTCGAAGGATGTGTGAAGTTGGACTTTGGAGTCATGAACCTGTTTCAGGTTCTGCCTTAGAACAGCGGCAAAACAGTTTCACAGTCTGAAATGAACCTGAGAGGGACAGCTTTTGCTCCCTGTCCCCAGCAGAAAATCATTTTCTGGAGCAGCTCCCAAGGCCCCAAGATAATTCAAAGCTTTGCCCTCAGTCAAATTCGATTTATTTATCTGTATTTAATTCCTCTCACACACGTAGGGAGAGAAGAATTAAAACTGAAGTGCGGGGTACTATTGCAACTGAAATGCTGTGTTTATATATCTCATTTCTGTAGTGTTAACATGAGAAGTTACACATTACATCATTTCTTTCCAGATCATTTTGCGTGGGGTACCAAATCTGGCAGCCTGGCTGCAGTCCAGCTTTTTTCATGCCAGCGTGAATTCTTGCTGTCCCTCAAGTCTTTTCTATGATATGATTGTGGGGGTTTCTTCCCCATCTCTCTGCTTAGTTGTTCAATGTTTGCTGCTTTTCACCCCCGAGGAAGTTTCTTTTCTGTGCAGTCTAAGTGATATTTGTGTAAAAGGGCCAACCTTGCAGATGCTTATTGCATCTAAGTAAATTCACTTGTGTGCAACTGCATTGAAGATAGCCTTGCATTAGAGTCTGAACTGGTTGTCCCACATGTGTTTTCCTGTTGTCTTTAGTGGGAACATTTCCTATGTAAGATGCATTTGGTAACTATAACTTTTCTTGATATTTTTTAAAAGCACTTCAGTCTCTGAGCTTTACAAGCCATCTGCCAGTGAAGAAAATGCTTAGAAGTGTTCATAGCATTTCTTGTGGAGCTCAGCCTGACATTGCTTGCACTGTGCAATGAGGTTTGCATTTTGGATCAAGGATAATGGGGTGTTTAAAGACAGGACTGACTCTCACTAGTCCCCTCTGGCTGTCTTTTGATAAACAAAACCTTCTCATCATCAAATTTTAAAACAATCTTACAAATAGCAGTCAACCTCAATAGACTAATGAGATCTCACTTATTCCAGACTCCTTACGTATGCTCTGTAATGCTTAAATTTCTGCATCGAGTAGGTCTATTCAGAAATCCTCTAGTAAAGCATTATCATCAGAGAATTAACATTCTTGGAAATTTAAACTGATAATGTTGCTCTGTTTTGAATTATTTCATTACTTATATTTTTGAATAATTGAAATACCCTATTTCTGGCAGAAGGGAAAGAAAAAAATACATAATTTTTAGTTTAGAAATAACCTTTTTTTTTTTGAATTTAAAAGTTTTAACTTATCAAAATCAAAGCAAAAAAAGCCATTTCAAAGCCTAAAAAAGGGAAAAAAAATTAATCTCTTCAGATACTCCAAATGAAGTTTGGCAAGGTCAGTCCATGATTTTAAGATTTGTACTTTCATCTTGTGAGCTAGGAGAGGAAATCACTGTGAAGTCTAAAAGTTAAATTCCTTCATGTCCGGTTCCAGTGAGTTTCTTGAAGACCATTTCGGTTCATCCTGCATTTTAAGCTAATTTTAACCAAAATGTCAATAGGAAACAATTGGCTCACTTAACTACCTTGTTAAAAAGTTACAGTAACTCGTCAAAGCTAGTCATGTGCGTTGTGTTTATTCACAGTATGTAGAGACAGTTGCCTCAAGAGGGCAAGTCATTGCATCTATTTTGGAACTATTCTAGGAAGAAATTTATTATTCCCATGAGTTTCTATTATCTATGAGTTGCTCTTAATTATAGGGAAAACCAAAGTGGTTCTCTAAGTCAGATGCTTCACTTCTGTATGGTTAAACCCAGGTGAGATATATCCCAGCCTTAGTGAAGTAATGTAAATAGGCGACAAAAATTTTTTGAGAGATTCTTGGGTTTGCTTTGCCATAATATCATGTTATGCCCTGAACACTGAACATAGATAATTTAGCCAACTGAATGATCCAGTTGATATGAAGCTTTGCAAAAAATTCCCCATGAGATAAAGTTTTGATCTTGCAGCAACTTTTAGCCGGTGCGTTCCAAAGGACTTCAACAGATGGTGATTTGTGCTGGGAGAAACAGCCCCAATCACTGTTTGGAAGGGAGTAGTGTCAGCTTCACAGAAAACAGTTTGAGAAGATAATTGGAACTGGTAATGCTTTAAAGATTTCTGTAAGGGGGAGCCGAAAGTGAGATTAAATCAGAAGGAAAAATATCTGGGATGAATTTTAAATTTACTTTTAAATTCTGAGCTCCATTTAAATAAGCAAATATTCCTTTCACCTTCTGTGGTAGATATCTAAAAAGTCTTCTTTGTGTTAACTGCCTATTTCTGACTTGGAATGAAAGCCCGTACTTTCTGTTTCTATCACTGCACATAGCACCTAGTAACCAGCTGTGTGGTCCAGGTGCTTTCACTGGTTTCCCTGCAGAAAGGATGCAAAAAAAAATCTTTCCAATCCAATCTTTATAGATCCCTGAAATGTTAATCTAGGAAAGTTATCGTATTCTTTTATTAAGGAGGTCACTAGTTTCCTGAGGCTTTTTCATTCATCTTCAGAGTTGAATTCTGGCATTTACTGAATCAAGTATTGGTTACAAATTAGGAAAGAAAGAAGCAAAATGAGATGCAGCCCAGAGTGTCTGCTTGAAGGTTGAAAGTTTAAATACCGATTTGGGTACAAAGCCATGCTGAACTCCATATGTCATTGCCTTTGCACAGTAGCTAGGTGTCTACTCTTGCAGTTTGTGTGGGACACTGCTCATAAACCAGGATACGGCCGTTTCAGCTGAAGTCTGCTTTAGTAATGAACGTCTCCCCCACCTGTTAATATTTCATGTAAGTAAGTGGAGCTCCTTGAGCCAGGGAGAAGCAGAAAAGCTCAGAAGGGTTGTAGTAAGAAAAAGTGGACCTGTGAAGGGGTCAAAGGCTTGAAAGTGGCCAAGGAGAGTGATCTGTAGCTGCAGTCCCTCTGCAATGTGCCCCGAGGAGTGAGGCATGGTCTTTGGGCCAACTGGTACAAATTAAATAATCGCTATGCTCTTCAAGCCTAACACCCTTTGAGTAAAACTGGCGATCTCCATGATTTCTGTAAGCTGTAGGTACTGGCTCAAAATATTGTCAGTTTTGCACAAGGATGTTTTATGGACTGAAATACTTGCTTCATGCCAGAATGAGCAGATCAGAAATTGCAGTAGACTTGCACCCTCAGGAGGTCAAAGAGACAGCTATGGAAACTGAGTTGTTGTTTGGGCATGAAAATGTGCATTAATGCTCTCTTTGCTGAACTGTCATGTCAAGAGGGATATCTGCACAGAGCAAGCACTCAGGAAGCCATGTAAAGTAAACCCTTTTCTACCAAGGACCAGAGGCTGCATGAGTCTCAAAGAAGCTCATGGAGGTTTAAATGGCAACCGGAGTTTGGAGACCTGACCCCCAAACCCAACCTGTTAGGCAATTTTTAAGAATATGTAACATGCCCCTAAACTATCAAAGCTATTCTTATTTCAAGAATCACAGAAGGGTTATACCACTTGCCTTTTGTGTGTAATCATCCAACTGTAGGAGGACTTACCTGGGATGTGTGAAAGAAGGATTCTCCTAAATAGTAACATAGCTCAACTTGTATTTTGGGGAAGTGCCCCAACCACTAAAGTGCTGGCAGGCCTGGAGGGGAGCACCCCACACTTCCCAGCAGAAACTGGGCTCCTACCAAGGACCAAGGACCATCCTTCTCCTCAGCCCAGGGAATGGCTTAACCTCCTTGGGGTCATCATAGCTGTTATTATTTCTCTCCATGGTGCTTTAAACTTTGCTCTCCTTTCCCCAGAGAGGCACAAATTCAAAACAAGACGTGGTGGTGCACATCCCAAACTGGCCTGGCCCTAGAGCCAAATACAGGGTGGAGCAGTGGTACCAGTGGCAGCCCTTGGAGGTCTAAGCCACCTCAGCCACCTTTATGCTTAGGAAACTCCTGGTTCTCTGCTGCTGGTACAGCTTCCCTTTCTTGAGTCACAGAGCATTGCACAAAGAAACTCTCTGTGTTTTTTTAGACAGGGAATAAAGATTTAGACTCCACTCTAAATAACAAACAGGCAAATATTTTGCTGTCAGCTCAGTAGTGCCTCAAAATCCACTTTTTAATATATAGAAATGTAACAGGAGTTCAGGTCCTGGTTTCTGCCACTGCAGGAGTTTTTGCATTGAAATCCCTGGCCTAATGGCAAGGCACTAAAGAATCGAAATAAAAAATCTCCTAAAAATCGTTAACTTATGTTCTTTTGGCAAGTGAGTGTATTCCTTCCTCGAGAGAGTCATGTACTGAGTAAGATATTTTCTCTAACCCCTATGGGAAGAGCAGATAACTACCTGCTTTACAGCCCTCTGTGTTCGCAAGGTTTGTCATTTGTGTGCAATAAAGGAAAATGCCATATTGACGACAATTAGTCTTTCTTTTTTCTTTCTTTTTTTTTTTTTTGTGTGTGAAAATAAAGTTAAAGAAACTAAAGTTTGTTTTAGAGGGAGTCTGTAGTTTTCCTAAGATGATTGTCCTTTATCAGAGAAATGGGTTTTTCCTTTCCACTCTCAGTAACAAAAAAAAAAAAAAACCCACAAAAAAACAAGGAGAGAGGGAGGGGGAAGGTGTTAAAATTAACTGTTACCCTGAAAAAAAATTCTGCAAAAGTTTAACTGGCCCTTGTCACCATAATTTCTGAATGCTAATCAGAGTTGGGTTTATTCTGTCATCATCTCCGAGGGAGTGTGATGCATCCCTTGTCATTTGATGTTACAATGAGAGGCACTGGCAGTTGGGCTACAGATATTTTAGATCCAGTTTATTAACGCCTTCCCATTTGTGCTGATCCTTGTCCACTGTAAAATTCATCCCAGTAGGACCTCTAGACCCAGTGTGCCCCTGTAACCATGTTTGGGGACAGCCTTTCAGTGGGATACAGCGCCTTAAGCTCAAACGCAGCCTAGAAGGATGTGCCAGTAAGAGCATTTTCCTCCAGCTTCTGGGCACGTGCAGAGACACCTCACTGGAGATCATGTCTGGAATAGGAGCTTCTTATTTTATCTCGTCTCCAGAAGGAAGAAACTTTTTGTTTAGGTTAAAGGAGGGAAGAATTGAACTTAGTTGCATAGCAGTCCTTGCTGTAAGAAAAGCACTCATCAAAGTGCTATTTCTGACTCATTTAAGTTGTGAGGGAAGTTTATAATACATAGCTGTAATATTTTCTGTTTAAGAATAGCAAATATCTGTCTGTTGTAACACAAGTTATATTTTGCTAGCTTTCAAACTCTGGGAGATTTGAAGTAGTCTTTCATTATAAGCCAGGAATGGATCCAATTAGAGAAAATGGTCACTATTTTTCTTTCTTTACTTCCTTTCCTACCCAAATCTGAAGTTTGAAATAATTCATTCAGAACTACTTGATAGTTATTAGACAGTCTTTCAGCTAGTTTACAGAGAGATATTTCTATAGAAAAACATTTGTAACAGTTTGAAAAGGGGGTACTATATTATTATCATCAGTATTTTTGATATTCTGAATTATTTTTTACAGGCAAGATAATCTTTGGAAACTGTGGAACAACATTTCCAGTCAACCCAAAGTTATAAAATATGAAAGAAACCATACACACACATGTGTATGTGTGTATTTCTCTATATACAGACACATCCCAAAACACTCTGCAGAACAGATACATGTAAGAGCGTTACAAGCAGTGATAGATATTGCAGAAGCAACTGACGTGGGCCAGTTCAATGTATAACCAGTTCATTTTAAAATGAACTCTGCGACCAATATCACAGATGATTAAAGCAAAAATAGATAGCAACTTCCATGACAAAAGGCGCACCTGGCATAATGCTTGTTGAGATGCTCTAGGGAAATAGCGTCTAACTGTCATGTACCAGTAGGTTGACCCCCCCAAATATCCTGTTAAAAATCTATGAAGTTCAAAGCCTTTTTGTTAAAAACAAGGGAGGATAGTGATGAACTATGACTGCCATCCTTGTTCCTAGGAGCTAAAAACACCAGCCCCGCATTCCCATGCATCTGGCTCTGCTGCCTATAGCCCCCGGGCTGTAACTCAGAACAAGGTCTTGATGTCTAATTTTAAGTAAGAAAATTAATTGCACTGTGTTCTTTAAGCAGACAAGAGGTCTGCACAGCCGATGGGAGACTTCTTTGCTGGCAACATGACGGTCTTTGAGCTGTGATGACTGAGCTTCTAACTCCATACTGCTGCAGGTGTACCAACCCATGGGGACTGCCATCAGCAGTGTAAACCAGTCTGCAGCCATGCTAATGAAGCACCTTGTTGTTGAAGATGGGGTGGCCACATCCAAATTTGCTCACCAGGAACGGTCCTTGGCCATCATGCCTCCTGAAACCATGGTCAGATACTGTTAGTTTATTAATTCAGGTCAAAATGGTGGCAACCTTCTTGAAAAGTAAATAAATAAATAAATAAAAAATCTGTACAGATAATGAAGTTCTGATGTCTGGAATTGTTGCCTGGCTTTGTTCGACTCACTAATGAAGATCTCACTGGAGATGTTCTGAGCACCAGGAAAGCACCAGCACTGAAGTAAACACCAGTGAATGTTCAGACTTTGTCCTTCAAAGCATCTGTTTCATTTTTACTTGTTTGCCAATATTTTAAAGTTATTTCAGCTCACTTTAAGAATTAAACCCAACTGCGTGCATCAGCGGGAGTGGGCATGAACGCAAAGTTGGGGTGGGGTTATCCATCCAACCTCACTGCTCTCCCAGCTGCACGCACACTGGTACCCAGCAAAAAAAACCAAAACCACCCCATCACCTCCCCTGCCACTTCTGTGGAGCTTGGAGCAGAGTGACAGGGTGGGAAGGACCTTGAAGTTTTTGCAATTGCTCCTGCTGCTGGCTGATTTTCAGAGCAAGTGGCATTCCTCTTCCCCTCCTTCCTTGCCCCCTGTGCCTCCTTTTAATCCCTGCTGTTGAATTAACTGCTTTCAAACTTGAGGAAAGTTTCACATTTGATCACCAGAAAAAAAAAACAGTCCTCCCTGACATGAAGGGCAAACGAAACGTTGATCATTGTGGCTCTGGTGACAGGTGCCGAGTGCCAGAGGCAATTGTCACTTTGCTGTGTCCTGGGTTCACGGAGCGCCTGGCGAAGCCCTGCTAAATGCCACTGCTGGAAGATGAGAGAGAAAAAAAAAAAGTCCTTCCTTCAACAGGTACTCTTAACCTATTCATGGCTGTCAGACCTACATTTGGCTCTGCAGAAGGTTCATAGAAAGCTATCAAGAAAATATAAATATATCTAGGGATAAGAAACCCTTTTTCCCATCAAACAGTCAGTAAAATAAAACTTTTGATAGCTCAAGGATGCTGTCAGATGTCTTATTTTTCTGCATTTTCCATCACATGGCTGGCACTTTGTATGTCCTCTGTGAAATAGAAGGGGACTTCCCATAGCCAGAATTTCATAATGTCCATGAGAAAGTCATGAATTGCTGGAAATTTTGGGGAGCAAATATCCATTAGTGAAGGGTCCCATACTGCATCAGTGTAAAAAAAAAAAAAAACCAACCCAAAAAAATTACTAAAAGAAAGACGATCAGACAAATTCAGATGATTAATGAGATGAATTTTGATGGCAGAAGGAATTTTGCACTGGCACGAAGCACTCTGGGAAGAGAACAATTCTTCCTGTGTCTTCCAAAGAGGGTCATGAGCATTTCCATATGTATGCTTTATGTAAAGACAGCTCCAATACATATTCAATCAAATACTACGAACTGTAGGTGTTAGCCTAGATTTTATTTTGCTTGCTTGTAAGAAGTTCTGCAAACAACATCTTCTGATGCAGGACAGGAGATAAGAAAACTGCACAGTTCCAGTGTTAAACAGGGCACTTGGTCTTGCCTTTGGATGACTGTGATAGCTGAATTTCACAAAAAGTTAACTTGAAGTAAGTAGCCTAAGTTTTTATCTGTTTATATTATACTGTCATCAACCTCATTTTCCCAGCTATAATTACAGTGGTAACTCCACTATCGCTCTAGCTATATACGGAAAGAAAACATTTGCATATGTCACATTAGCCATTATGTGCAGAAATGGTGTATTTCCATAGATAATTGTCATATCTGAATGTCAGAGAAATTAGATATGCTGAGACCTGAAATAAAAAGTAAAACACACGAAACTGAATTTGTATGAAAGAGTTCAATGAAGTCTAGGCTCAGACCTGAGTTGCAGCTTCAATAACTTTGTCATCTTTAAAATCTGAATTTTAATTCACAAGTAGGAGTCTAGATAACAAGGGAAAAAAAAATATTCTCTACTCATTGCAATAAAGATTTTAGAAGCATGAAGACAGTGACAAGCCTCATCCCAAAGGGCTTACAAATAACTTTTTTATTAGATGGATGGCTCTATCTGCCTGAATGAATGTGCATCAACTCGAAATGAAGCTTTAAGGTTAACATGCTTCTAATTTTTTTTTTTTTTAATAATTTTTCCTTTTTATACCATTGCAGCTGTGGGAGATAAGTAATAAAAGCACAACCATATGCATGCGGTAATTATTTTCTTAAAAATGGTTAAATTAATATTTTGTTTCCTTTTTTATATTACCACTTGCTTCACGACTCTCTAACAGGACACTGTTAGAATTGTCTCTCCAAGACTTGCCTTCACTCTCCTTCCTCTTCCCCCTTCCATCCCCGTACATCTTCCTCTTCCTCTTCCTCTTCCTCTTCCTCTTCCTCTTCCTCTTCCTCTTCCTCTTCCTCTTCCTCTTCCTCTTCCTCTTCCTCTTCCTCTTCCTCTTCCTCTTCCTCTTCCTCTTCCTCTTCCTCTTCCTCTTCCTCTTCCTCTTCCTCTTCCTCTTCCTCTTCCTCTTCCTCTTCCTCTTCCTCTTCCTCTTCCTCTTCTCCTTCTTCCCCTTCCAGAAGCTCAAAATGTGTATGCATAATTCAATCAATACCTCCAGGCAAACTATTTGATGATTACAATAAAAAAAAATATCTCATTTTTCTGTACTTTGAAGAGGTAGTTTCATTATTGCATGTCACTTGGTTACAAGAGTGTATGGGACTGTAACTCCCCAAAGGACATTTTAAACACACACTTTTTATGGCAACTAAACTCCAAGATAAACAAAAGCGTTAAAATAAGATATTGGAATTGTTTATTTTTGTCTTTGATTGATATGAATGGGAGTCATAAAAAGACTTGTCTCACCCTTAATCCCTGCAGCCTCCCCTTCTCTTTTGAGTATGTTAATAGTAGACAGACAAATACGTTTTCCTGTGTGAGTTCTGAATAACACCACCGCAGGCGTACCCAGTATCAGAAGTGGGGACAGCGTCAAAACTGAAAACTTGGTCATACAGCACCAACACAGGACATGAAGGTAAGTCCTTAAACACAGGTTTTGCTTTCCTTTCTGACCCATTTTCAACCTCTGTCTAAAGGCAGACTGATTTATTTTCACTACAAGGAACAACGTACTCTCCCAGTAGCAAAGAATATATGTGTTGCAGCAACCCAGTTGGTGTTATATATTTACCTCTGTCTCACTCCCACAAATGCAGAGGCCACAAGAATGTTGCAGAAGTAGTTGGAAACAATACCAGTCGTGGTTGCATCTCAGCTAGCTACAGGTTGCAGAAGGTTCCCGGTTGACTCATGTGGTCAACATTCGAGAGATAATATGTGCCAAGTATTTAGAGTAATTAACTGAGTTGCAAAAACCCGTAAGCAAGCAAGCAAAAAAGCTTCCTTTTTACATAGGAAATTTAAGATGTAAAATTCCTTTCTCAACCATAAACAGCTTGTAAAATAATTTTCAATATTGCTGCATAGAAGACAGGAATAAACAAAATAGTGAAAATGAGAAGGCCAAATTTTTATGAAGATGAGTATTGGGAAATTCACTGGATCAAAGTGGGAAAAAAAAGGAAGAGAAGCCAGCTTTCTGCAGATCACTTTGGAAAACGGCATTACAGCTGATTCTAGCACTCTGTCTTGCAAGACCTGGGGCTTGCATGATTGACGACACACCAGGGCTCTACCATTTCAGAGGAGCACAAGAGTCGACACAATGTCCTGCAGCGTTTTGAAGGTCTCAGGTTATGTATGACTTCTACTTCATTTAAAATACTTACTTTATTCTGTTTCTTATTCCACCCTGAGCTGTACGATTCAAGCTGTTAAATCTGCTTGTGTTTCCACCAAAAAAACTTACTTATTACCGTTTGTCTTTTCCTAGGGCCTAATGAGTAGTGCTCAGCTGCCTACCAAGGTTAAACCATAACGGTGAGTATTAATGCTTAAATCTTAATCAGAATACTGACTCTTTTTGATTTGAAGTCCTCTGAAATCAACAGGACTCGTCTGCTGCCCTTACTGAGCTTTTGATCAGGTTCAAGACTATCTTGTACTAATAGCATACAAGAAAAAATAGTTTAGTTGCTGTAAACTCATAAGAGATTACAGATCAGGCTGAAGCAGAGGGAAAACTGGAGTTCAAAAAACAAGCAGGAGTGGTCCAGAGAGAGCAAAGAGCATTGGTAAAACAGTTATAGGGTAAACATGTATTCACAACCTGGTATTGCTGATCAACTGAAATGAAGTCTATAAGTTTATATCAGGTATCAGTGAGCCAGGAACAAAGGAAAGCAGAAGGAGCAGAGTGACATCCCTGCTGGGCTGGCCACCTGCGGATGAGGACAACCACACGCTGGGAATTTATAAGGGCTTATGCATGGGCTTCTTCCCCCATAGCTCCCTGCGGCAGCAGAGAGAGCTCTCTATGGCTGACACTTAGCCATAGCACCACCAAGGGAAGCACCTTCACTTTTGTTATAAACTCAGATAGAGTTTTAAGTTTGGAGATGTATTTGTTTCTTTTTTGGCTTTTTAAATTTTATTTCCCTCCCCATTATTCTTCACACAACAAAATATGTTCAGGACTTCAACACAAACAGGCTAAAGCATCAGAAAGTAAAAGTCCAAGGGGAAGGAAAACACATATGTAATCTTTCCTGCACAGAGTCAAACAATGAAAAAGGGAATAAAAATATCAAGGAGACAAACAAGTACAAGTATCAGATGAGGGAAGACAGAGCTTTCAGGAAGAAAGTCATTCTGGCCACTGCTGTGCTGGGACCGTTTACTTGTCACATGGTGCTTAATCATAATAAATTAAGTTTTATTTTGCATTTTGCAACATGCTAACTTGGCTCAGCAGGTAATGGGAGGAGTCCTGGGTCGCCAAATGGTGTTTAACTGAGAATAACAACAATTTCCCCCCTGCAGGCTGGCATAAATAATGAATTCAAAACGTGCCTCTTTTGAGCAGATTATTCCAGCTGCTCCTTGTTCTTAAAGCTCGTTGGGAGGTTTAACACCAGAAAGTCAGCCCTCCTGAAGCTACAATTATCATCCTCAAGCAGCAGGCCTGGGAAAGGGTGAGTTTAATCAAAGCGGGTTTGTGTTGCCAGAGATGGAGAGGGTTCCTGCAAAGTTCAGTGAAGGTCCAGCCAAGGTGACCCACATCCCATCTGAAGGTCTGCTATCTGACGGCCTCAGTTTTCCCAGCATGGGTCTGAAATGCCACCAAATCTGAGAGGTGTTGACTTTTCCGACGTCTTTGCACCAGCTTAAATACCAACATGGGGCTTCAGAGAATGATGCCCAGAGCAAGGACCCATCAGGCAGGTAAAACAGCAGAGGAGATTTAGGGCAGGCAGTAGGGGAGGGAAAAATAAAATCCAAACTTTTCTAAGGCTAAGGGTAGATAAGCACAGCGAGAGATTGCCTCGGGAAACAGAGGAACCTCCAGCGTTGTAAGGGGTTATAAGGACAGGTTAGACAAGCTGCTGTCAGGAGTAGTTTAGGAATAGTTTGCCTGTGTTTGAGTAGAGGGATGGACCAGTCAGTCCCTCGAGGTCCCTTGCAGCCCTCTATTCAATGATTGATAGAAATTGTGATATGCTTGCAAGCAATTTGCTTCCAGGTTCAAACGGGCTATATTAAGTGCCTCCTCCCGTTCTCTGGAGCTAATAGCTGTTTTGCCACTGTCTGCATTAGGAGCAGGGTCAGATCCTTAATTAAAGCTATGATTGGCTGCAAGTATATTTTCCTGGGACTAATGAAGAGTCCACCACTTGTTAGCAGCAATTTCCCTGCAGGTATTTTCCCATTAAAAAAAAAAAAAAAAAGCTTCTCTTAACAAGTTAGTTGTTACCATTGCTTAATGGGCAGGCATACATCTAGAGGCTCATAAATGACACGCACCAACCTCACAAACTGCCAAGGGCTGTTTAGAGCAATTTTCCTTCGGGGATTTTTCCCTTAAAAAAAAAAAAAAAAAAAAAAAAAGAATGAGACCAAACGACTTCAAAGAAGGCACTGATTGGCTGTTAAATAATAGAAATAAATACATCTGAGAGTTTACAGTTGCCTGGGTTTTTGTCTGATGTCTGGAAACAGAGCAAGGTTGTGGGGTTTTTTCCCTTATGTCCCTATGAACTGTTGCAAATTATCCCCAACTCCTATCTGTCAGACCTCAAAATCAAACCTTAAGAGAATAGAGCACTCGAACAAATATTTCAATCCTTTTTTGTCAGCAGAGTGACAGACTGTCAGTGTTAAATGCGGCCTTGTGCCTCTGCCGTAGAGCTGAGATTAGCTGTGCTGCTGCCCAGTCCGGGGCCTGGAGTAGCCGCTGTGGAAAACTACAGATGTTTATTTTCCATCTTAAAAACAAACTCTTTAGCGAATTGCTCTCAGGCCTGCTGGAGATTAGTTGTGCCTTGAAGGTTATCCTCCAAAAACCTCATTGTCACAGCATAAAGTTCCTCTCTATATCAAAATGGTTTGGCCAAACTCATTTGTGGCAGAACTTTGTTTTTTTTCAGGGAAGTTAATTCTGGAGTAAATATGTCTAATTTCTGTTCTCTGTAACCCAGAGTGCTGCATTTATCTCACCTTTTTGTATTGACCCTCATTGTTGTGGTGTCTCAGTACTCATGGGCTTTATTTTTATTCATGTAGTCTCCTGCAAGGAGGAAAGTTACCCTGCCACAAACCTTAATAACCTCAATTGCTGTGGGTGGCTGAAACTCCCCACCCTCTTGTCCAGTGAGGGTTTGTCATTTCTTCACCCCGACCAGTCGGCGTAAAGACTCGGAACTCATGAGAGGGGGATTCACAGAGGTTTGGTTTCTGCTGAGATTTGTGGCTGTGGCTGGGTGCAGTCTGGACTGAAAACAAGGAGTGGTAATTAGTCTGGGGAGCAAAACGTTGAACCCCAATGTCTTAACAATATTGCGCCTCAGTAAGGGGTACCTGTGGGGATTCTCTGATGTCTGCTATATGGAAAATTATGCTGAAACTTACCTTCATGGGGCATGAATGGAGTTTCTCTTCTCTAGTCACATGTCTATCTTCTTGAATATTTTTAGACTATGTCTACATTTTTTGCCATTTAATGAACCTAGCCAGTGAGTTTGGGACTATAAATATGAATGAGCTCCTCCAGGAAACACGCTCACTCCTTTCTTTAGGAAACAGGAGTTATAACCAGCATTGATAGGAAGTGTGTGATTTTAAGATGCAAAAGATGCTGTCAGGCAAGAAGTAATATCCTCCTACCTCTTCCAAATACCAAATCCTAGGGGTTAAACTTTGCTAGTGCCCAGCCAGAAAACACATTTTTTTTCTGTATAACTATATATTTTCCATTGCTTTGAATTACTGTATTTTCTTTTCATACTCTCTGCGCTCTAAAAGTGTCCTATGTAAATCAACAGCAAAAATTAAACAAGATGAGGCTGATTTGGAGAGGGGAAAAAAAAAAAAAGGCATATGAATTCAATTTATGGTTTAGCTTGTGATACATGAGACTTTGCCAGAATCCTCTTTAATCCAGTTTCAACAACAAAAACGTGTCTGTAGTAATTCATAGGGTATAATGTGAGGTTTTATAGAGGTACTTTGTACTACACACTATATTTTATTTGAGAGAGGAAAAATATGTCTATCTTAAAATTGTTTAGCATAAAAATTATACTCAGTTTCCCTGGCCACACTGAATGATCTTTCTCACTTCCAATGGTGTTATTAATTTTCAAGAGACATGTTTAAATTAGGCTTTGCTCACACTGTTTGTTAATTGTATTCCCATGAGATTTCCACAACAGTATGTCTAGCTCTTTTTATGGCTAGGGAATCCACACCTGTATAAACACCAGCCAAACCCAAGGGTGTGAATAAAGCCAGGAAATGGTAAAACTGAGGAAGAGATGATAGAGGCTGGAGGAGAGGGAGCTGAGTGTCTGCAAGTTCCTTGGAGAGGGCATGTCCCCCACAGAAGAGTGTCTCATCCAGTGTCTTGCCCCAGGTTTAGGCTGACGTGTAGAGTTGTGTTCCGCTGGGGATGCGGACTTGTCAGTGAGACCTTCCTGACTTAAGAAAACAGGCTGGTTGCCTTAATGCATCCAGCAGCTGCATAATGATTCACAGCCCGTTAGAGTTCATTTGCATATGAAAATTTATTCCATAGTTCAGCATTGCTCAAGAATCATTCTGTTGGGTACATTCAGGTCCGTTCTTCCACTAGGATGTGCAGAGGTTGAGTCCATGCAAGTTGTAGATTCCCTGGGGTATGTCGGCAGTTGACCCTTCTGCATGATTGATGCACCAGCTGCCCCAAATCTGTTGGAAAAGCCGCTTGGCCACTGGCCTCCTGCACCCCCTTCTCTCTTTTCTGCATTTTTTCATTAGGTTTTCAGATTCTTAGAAATATGTTAATTAGTTCAGTTCTTAATGACAACAGGTCACGTGCACAGACACCTAAAGTTGTAACGTTACATTAGAAATTTCAAAAGCAAAAGGTGCCCTGCCGCATAAAGGGCAAACTTATTGAAAAGCCTTTAGAAATGTCAGTATTCTTAAGGAGATAATAGTACTTATTTGAAATTCTATCAAATTTGGGAATGATACTGTTATGCATGAAGATAAGATGATTTATGAAATATGTTTAGGAAACAAGAAAAGCAATCCATGAAATGAGGCTGCTTGGCCTGATTTTAATAGGGTGTGAGGCTTTCTTGGAGGAGAGAATCATCCATGCTCTGGAATTAAGTTGAAAACAGCAAAGAGAATTTTAAGGGGGGTCTGTACTGAAAAACTAAAAAGTACAGAATTTTCTTGACCTAAGAATTAGGACTGGTGGGAATATCCTACAGGAAAACCACAATGCAATTGAGCACAGAAGGGATAGAAATGTAATTGTAACGTTGATGTGCTAGTGCAAAGAGTAAGGATGTGAGTTGGAAGATTTATAACACTGTTCCAACTAGTGACTCAGCTGGAGTCAACCAGGGACAACAAAGGCGAAGACTATTAGCTAGCAATGTAGAAGGACCATGAAAAATGCCATTATGATCTGTCATATAACTAGAGATAGGGAAATATTAAAGACATAGTACAAGGCACTGAGACATCTCAATGGGAGTTATGTGTATAGTTTGGTCATCTGTAATGGAGAAAGATGAAATAAATCTGAAACAAATGATGGGAGAGAAATACAGAATCTACCCATGAAGTGCAAGGGGATGCATAATAAGAGTTTCTGCTGAGAATATGGGGATATCAGTTGGGAAAAGCTCAGTCCTGGTTGTTTCAGCCTATCCCAGAGTGATTGTGGACCACACATATGATAACATAATCAAAAAGGTGAATGGTATTTCAGGATGTGTGACATAGAGTATTTTTATCAGAGATAGAGAAGTGGTAATATTGTTACAAAAGGTACAGGTTAGACCATGTGCTTAAAACATGGGGGGAAATGGGGGGAAAAAAATGGGGGGAAAAAAATGGGGGGAAAAAAACAAAAAAACCCCAAAAATAATTTAGCTAGTCATATGATATGATTGCTGTTAAGATCATCCTGGGGGACTGAACATCAAGAAAGGAAAAGATCTAATCAAGCTGGAAGAAATTGTTGGCCCAAGAATAAATGGATTTGAGTGAGAGATGAGTAAATATATATAAGCCTAACATCTGAGGAGACACTCTAGCTAACAGAGTAGGGCAGTTACAGAAAGTTTCTTGTTAGATGGAAGAAGAGGGAAATCTTGCTGAACATAAAATGGAGTTTGGAAAATTTATGTCTCGAAGTTTAAGCTGAAGAAGCTTGTAGTGTTACAGAACTCATGGTGAGAAGTCAGGGACCGGTGTTGGGGAGCAATGGACCTCTCTCCCGCGGATGGACTCTTCAATCCCAAATAATTCTGATTCACATAGGCTGAATGCCATGCAACCTTTTTCCATATATTAAATGTTATGTATGACTTCCAATTAGTTCAGAGTTTCCTTTATGTACTGTGGCCATATTTTCAATCCATGCCAAAACAATCTGATACCAGTAATGTCAGGATTTGGATCTACTACTAGATTTTAAGGTTTTATTAAACTGTGGTATCTTATATGATACTATTTTACTTTTTTTTATTATTACTTTTTTTTTTTTTTTTTGCTTCCAGAAGGGTTCTTGAGAAGCAAGTGGTTAAACTAGTTCAATCCCTTCAAAATTAACCTCAGTGTAATGACATTTCAGGGGGCATGACAAAAAAAGAGAGAGAGAAAGAATGAATTTTATCTATCAGCCCAAACGGTAATTTAGATCCCTTTCTTTACAGAATGGTTTTAGAAGTCCAAAGAAATAAGTCAGCTACATTATACCATCATGAAGATCATCAGCATATTATCTAATTGGCACTAGTATTTTTGTAAAGGTCTGGAAATTGGAATTTTAATATACAGTAATCACACAACCACAGACTTGATAGCTTTCTCTCTAAAGCATCACCTTACTGCATTAGCAGGTTAGTTTCAGAAAAATAATTCAAAATTATGTCCCCTCTGATTGGATTTAAAAAAAAAAATCTCTTTTGCATTTCTTACTCTAAAAAATAGAGTACAATAAATAATTAGGAATAATGTTCAGTATTATCTGAAAGATACAAGGTTATTTTAGTAGAGGAAACAAATAAATGCCCCTAATCTGTAACTACAGGACTGTACAGTGAATAGAATGACTTTTTGTGATGATTATTATTATTTGAAAAATTCTGCTTCATGTCTCTGGTTTGTTGCAGACTTCCTCGGAAAAGTCTCAGTACCACCATTTTCCCTGTGTTTAAAGGAAATAATTCCTTGGCTTGCCAGGGATGTTAAGAGGACAAATGTTTTAAAGACTGAAAGCCTCTCTTTACTGTGGTGTAGGAGCTGGGATATACAAAAAAATAAAATCTATTCTCGCAGACTCAGGTTTGTGGCTGTGTAAGATGAAAGCTCTCATCTATCGAGAATACATGCAGTTGGTGGGAAGTGAACTGAAGGAAGATGATGTGATGGTAGAATGAGGGTGATAGATATCCATAATTGAGCATACTATCTTCATCTCCGGTAAAGAAAAAGAACACTTAAATTTCTTAAGCCCAGTCAACTGTCTAAATATAATGATGATATCATTATACAGTCTGCACCCATTGACAAATGAAAGGTGCTGTAAAAGCATAAAGCACTTCAAGTAAATAGTAACACAATTTCATCAGAGGTTAAAGAGTGAGCTCTTAGTTCTGGCCTCATTCATACTATTTTCCATTTTTTATTTTTTTTATTGAGTTGGTTATTAAGGTAGTAATATAACGCTCTTCAATTTATCCAGGGTATATCAGTTGACAATGGGACCCTTGAGTGATGAAAGAGCCTTGGAGTTGGGATTAATATTATATTTCATATAAAGCAAAAATCCTTCCTGTGATATAGCCACCTTCAAAGTATACTAAAGACAAAGGTTTCTGTTGATGTCTGAGCTCTGGCCTCTGCTTTAGAGGCTTGTCAATGTTAAACCACAAATATAACTTGGATAACAACAGAAATGGAATTGTTTTTTTTTTTGTTTGTTTGTTTACTTTTTTTAGTTATTTCATTTGTTCTAAATTAATCAGGTATGCATACATATGTACCTGAGCTTGTGTGCATGATTGCACGCACAGAGAAATAAGTTCCCTAAATGATGCACGTTTAGTATCCTATTAAAGCTAAAAAAAACCCAAAAAAACACCAAAAACCCCAAACAAACAAACAAACAAAAAAACAACAAAAACTTTTAGGGAAGACTTGACAAAAATCTGACTTCTCTGACCGGTCTTCACATGACCCCCTTTTGCACATGCCATGTCTCTTTATGCTTTTGATAGTGAGGAAAACACAGTGGTCATTTGTCCCAGTGCATATACAGTAGGTCCAACATATCCAGAATGCTTCATGTATTTCTTGGTGGGGTTTTTGGAAGGCCTGTGCATAGTTGGCTCCACAGTTTGCTCTCCTTCCTTGTCTTTTATGTTTTAACTAATTCTGATTTTCATTGCATGGGTATACTTCAAGAATTTTATTTATTTATTTTCAGATAGCAAGCCATTCTCACACTCAAAAAAGAGAGAGATCCTCCGGTCCACCTCTAAAACAAGGACCAAAACTGTTGAAGTATCACACCTCCCTAGTTTTGGGTGGCTTGTGTCTAAGCAATCCCAGAAAAGGAAGTATAGGGACTATTTAAGAGCAATTGGTTCAAAATACACTAGAGACCACGTGCAGTAGCTGTCAGATAATTCTTCCCCTTTTTGGTCATCTATGGGTTCTAGCAAAGAAAAGACGCTAGCGTTGGCAGATTATCCAGAAGTCCTATGATAGTGGTGTGTTTCTCTTTTCTTCCTCTAGTATGAATTGGCTTATTTAATAAGTTTTTACTTTGATAACAATCCTGCAGTCTGGTAGATCACATCTCAGGAGTGCATTTGTCACTGTCACCTCAAGGAGAAAAAAAAAATCGTGACATTCATTCTGAATTAAAAAGCAATAAATGTTTAAAGAGATGAGAATTAATAAATAATCTTTTATTCCTTTCCATTTAGTAATTATTCACTCTGGGGCTAATCTAAATACTAGCTTCTCCCTTTCCCCCAGGGCTCCTAAGCACTTTAGGCAAAAACAGACTTTGGTTCCTTGCTGACCAGGACAAAGCATTTCATCTTCGATGATGAGCAGAACTAAGAGCCTCAAGATCTGGCCTTGCTGGAACCAGAGGAAAAGAGGGTGGGGAGTGAGCGAGGAGCAGATACGACCACGTACACATGTACATACTCCTTTCCCACAGCGGAAATAAATGAAAGTCAGTGTCTGGCTGGGAAGGAGAGAGAAAATCATGTGCCAAAAAGTCTTCCACTATGAAAACAGCAGATGCCCCAAATTGGTGGCTGTGTGCCCGATCAATAGAGCTGTTCACAGTCTGATGGCCTGAGCATCTGAGCCTGTGCATAAAATCTGCTTAGCTCCTCCCTTTCTAGTCACCAGATTACTTTTTACCTTCCTACCTTCTCCCCCACAAAGGTTATTAATTGGTGGAAGAGAAGACTAAATGTTAACAAAAAAAGAATGGAAGATCAGTCAAGACAGTTGAATTGCCAAATTGTTAAATTGCATTTAACAACGCCAACATAATGTTGGCATTTCCCAGATGACTTTCTGTGGATGCTTTTTTTGTTTTCCTAAGTAGAAAGAATAATTCCTCTATTGAAGACATAGCCTTTTGACCATTACTATCCTCCAGCAGAAGAGAACCACCTCTTCCGCCTGCTTTCGTGGCAAATGAGAACCTTTGTACATGGTGAAGCAAAGGTGTTTCCTCATCTGCTTGGAGCTGGAGGGGAAGAAAATTACCACCAACATATGTAGTCAATTCTTAAGTAAGCAGCAGGTAAGCTGACTCAGTGGACCAAGACTTGGATTTGTCGTGCTTAGTTTTAGCTACCTCAAATATTATTTAGTTTAAACAGACCACAGTTGTTCATTTAGCGGTCAATGGATGGACAAGGGAAATCTTCCAAAATTCCTACTAATAACTGTCATTGAGCTCAGACTGGTAGGAATCTCTCCCTGCACTGACATACTTCTTTTCAATGCCAAAACAGGGACCATGAACAACCAGCTTAGAGCAAATTCCTAATTTTTAAATAGTTAAAACCAGACAAGATCGGTCTAATTAATGTCTATTCTTCTGGGGTTTCTCATGTCATATGTGCCTATCCGAAACATAACCAGCAACGCCTCCTTGTGAAGACAAATGAAAAAGAAAGTCCTTCATCGTGTGCAGAGCAGGCAGAGAGAAAATGGCAAGACCCAGGCTACGGGTCATTTTCGACTAGATGCCAACAGTAGAACAACTTGCTGCCATAAGAAAGGTGTGTTTCACCTGCCTGCCTTCGCTTGCCAAAGCTCTTTCAGAGGTATGCTTGGACAAATGGAGTTTTGTGGGCTCCCTCCAAAAAAAGATGGGGCACCCTTCACAAGCAATGCAGAAAAGAACTATATGGTTCTGCCCTGATATATCTCAGAAGAACTTTAAGGATTTTGAAAACTTTCCTCTTCATTTCTCTTTTCCTCAATTTACTGAGAAGGAAATATAACTAGTAACTTCTATTTTGCCTTGTACTTTACACAGCTAGTGCTGACACTGGATTGTTCCTTACCAAGTGTTCTTGAATTGCTCTGAATGCTGACGGTCATACTGTTGCTGTTGAGAGAACATGGTCTTTGCAGGGGATTTCTTAGCTCCTTGCCAACTGTGCCAGTGGGATGCTTCTATGCATTATACAGAAAAAGAAAAAAAAATAATATGTGGAGGCATTAGTTCTAAAAATTTCTTTTTCCTGCACATCCAAACTCTGCATGAGCCATTCCTTCAGAACGCAAAAATCTCTGTCTTGTCTCTGCTTATCTTTTGGTATTCTCTTTATTAGCTTGGCCTTGACCTCTGACACTATGAAGAGTATGAAACATAATTTTTTTACTTTTGGGTTATGATGCAATCTAGGTCATTGCAGCCTGCAGGATTAAAACATTGGTATCTTGTTAAAGAGGTTTAACTCTATTTTATTTCCTTTCCTTCCTCAGTCACAGAAAATAGATTAATATGGTAACACTTTGCAGTAAGTGGACATTAATTAATGCTAAATTACACCAGAATTCCTCTGGAATCACATCTTAACAGTCACACTAAGTCCAAAAGAGCTTGCCATGATTAATGTTTTTGTAAGGAATACCAAAGAAATTAATAACCTTTTGTCACTTATAATAAAGTGTTACCAATTAATTTCATGCCATTTTCTGTCCTGGCTTTTCTGTGAACATGAGGCGCTGGAATTTTAAAGCCTAGTATATTACAGAAGTGTGAGCTTCCACGCTCTGACCTAGTCAGGACTTTTCAGTGCAACTTGTTCTGCAACTACTCTTGGTATCTCGCATGAGAAATAGAGCAAATGTCTCTCGGTTTGGGATTCAGAGCCTGGGCAAGAGGAAGAGTTATTTTAATTCATGTGCCATAATTCACTCCTCAGTATTGGAAATTCGAATCCTCAGACTATTCATTAACTTGACAAACACCGTAATGAGTGCAGAAAATGGCAGCACATAAATCCATTCTCTTGACAAAGAACATAATGAGAATGGGAAGTGACACAAACTAAATAGTGATCACTTTGCAGTCTGGAGACTGTATATAGTTGCTTCTTGTGTCACAGTGGCTCTTCCCTCTTGCTTCCCTCCATCCCTGTTGGCTGACGAGTGAAGTCTAGACAGGGAAAACCTGTGCCTTTCCAGGACTCCCTGCTAGCCAAGCTCAAGGGTCCTCAGGGGCTGCACAACCCTTTTTGTTCCGTGAGTAGCTTGGTGCCTCAACAGGTCCTAAGTGAAATAATGAGTTAAGAGACACTTCACTTCTGCCAGTACATCTTTCAAAGGTGTGTATCATCCATCTGCCATCATCATCTTTGTATTCACAAGAATTTCTTAATGTGTTCTAGGGGCCAGCGTTGACTTCAGCAATGAGAGAATTGGTATGAAAGGGTGTGGACAACTAATTCAACCATGTAGCATCCCCAGATTCTGTACAATTTTGCCTGAAGATAGTAAATGTTTGCTGGGAATTTGCCCAGGAAACTTGCACTTTTGACAGTGGCCTTGCAGACAAATGACCCAAGGGTCAAGTTCCTGTTGTCTGACATGGACCGAAGAACCAAGTTCATGTTGTTCACAACACAGCTGGATGCTGAAGTCACTGGCATATGGCGTGCTGCATGAATTATTGAGTCAAGGATATTACATTTTGTATGAAACAGAATAATCAGACTTAGCTGATTTCAAGGGTTAGATTTTACACTGTTTATTTTTCAGTTGTCTGAAGGACTTTTCTAGTAGTTAGTGAAGGAGTCTGTGATATCCTGATCCTCCTTCAGGCACTACCAATTTGAAACCTTCCCTTCTACACATATGTCTTTCAAGAAAGTTGGACCTTTCTGAAGTGCACTGCATCCTGGACTTCCCACCAAGATGCAATTTTACAAAGATTAGTGCTGTTTTTTAATAGCACAACTGAGGTCTTAGTGTTTTCAAAGTGTTTTGAGAATTTTACAAAAAAATATGAATACTAACCATTATTATTAATAAAATCAATTGTGTTGCCTTTTTCCACACAAAATTATCCCAGTACCCAGTAATGCAATAATTTCATTCAAAACCCAGCTCACTTTTCTTGGCATCAACAGCACAGACAATTTAATATAATATAAAATTCCTTCTTGCTGCTGTAAAGTGAAATCTAACCATTTGTTTGAGCCTGACTTTCTTCTTCCTTTTTATTTCTGGGGAAATTTCTCACAGATAATAACATAGCTTGCTTAAATGCATAATACTTTATACTGTAGGTTCTTTAATTTTCTGACACTGAAACCTGAAAAAAATCAGATGTGCAAAACAAAGTCTTTTTCTAAGTATTCAGTATCAGAAGAAATTATCAAAGCTTAGAGAAACTGGGAAATGAATGCACTAAGCACAACTGAGGAAATATTAAAGATGAATCCTTAATTTTGTCCCAGTGTTGTGTAAAACAGGCTTCCACCTCCTCTGTATTCAGTCCAAAGTCCTATATGACCTTCAGCTCTAAAGATGGGAGTCATATATTTAACTACAGTATTTTTTATTTACTATGGAAGCTGAGATGCAAAACACTTAATCTACATCGTAAAATGGAAAGTGGCTGAGTTTGCAGTGACCTTGACCATTCCTACTCCAAAAGTTGATCATTTCAAACAAGTGCAGCCCTTTGGCTGTGCTAAATTGGACTCAAGTTCATGGCATGTGTTATTTTTCAAAATCTGACCTTTTTTTTTTTTTGTGGGGAATCAGAGAATACAAATCTAGAAGATGTTTTGCATGTATTTATTTATGAGTGCATAGATTTTCTCTGTTTAAACAGCAGTGAGGAGGAAGTAGCAGTGGGAGGTTTTCAAGGGAGTTTTCCACTCACTTCTTACTGACCTTCTGCAGGAATTGGATACCGAGCTACCTTTTGTCAATAGCAAAGCGCAGAAAACAGAAGGCAGAAGCATCAACACCTTAACCAACTAAACATGTTGATGAAGGTGTTGATTAAAATCAGGGATAAAACTCCTTAAGCTCCTTCCTGTTTTGAATTTAGGGTGGAAGCAAGGTATCAGGCACTGAAACAGTGAATTTCTGTTCCTTCATGTATAGCACAGTCTGTTCCTTCACCCTACAAGTGGCTATAAGTGCTACAAGTAGCACTTGTAGAGCCACAAACCCACAGCTGCTTTTTGTATCCCATATTTTGTAGCATGCTCTCCGTTGTTTGCCTTATATAGCTGTGTTTTTTTTGTTTTTGTTTTTTTAAATCTAAGCCAAACAAATACCTTGTGGTACATCTCTTGAATTATGTTTTTGCTAGAATAAACAAGCTTCTGGCCAAAGGAGCCAAAAATCAGAATCTTGTATTTTTGACAGGCATTCCCTTGCCTGCTCAGGACTTCTTTGATGTCCTAATGTCTATACGCCTGCTGACTTTCCCTGATTTCCTCTGTTTTGGTTTTTTTTTTTGGTGGCATTGACATTATTTCTCCTATAGTGGTGGAAAGTGCACTAGCTCAGGCTACCACCTAGTTGGGCAACTAGAAAGCTGTTGTGCTCACCAAACGCAGAAGAATAACCCTAGTAGACCCCAGAAGGATGTGTGTGGTTCATTTTCAAAAGGCATTGCCAAACCTACTGATGCTTAGCAGCCAGTCAGTGGCAGAGCAGTGTTTGCAGGCTTTTGAAGATTTACTCTGCTGTGCCATCCAGTCCAGGTTATTTGTTCAAAATATTGTATAACATTAATATTTGAAAATTGTCCAGGTGTGAAAGAGCAATGGTATAGCTTTCCTGTGCTACCAAAAGCAGTGGACAATGAACGTGGTACAGAGGGACATCAAGATACTTAAGGCAATGATTAGAGACTACTCAATCCAATGTGATAAATTGAAATAGATTCATGAGGTTAATACCGATTCCAGAGACTATAGACCACTTTAAGGGATGTGCTATATAACTTTTACTTCTTTCCCCAAATTCATGAAATTTACCAGAATTTCAAACAAAATACAGTAGCAATTGGATTCTAAAGGTCAATAAAGGAGGAAGAAAAAAAAAAAAAAAAAGAAAGAAAAAAATCAGTGAGAAAAAAAGCCAGAGGAGGGCATTTCACTTATCCTGTTTCTGGTACTGTTATTTTCATAGAATCATAGAATCATAGAACGGTTTAGGTTGGAAGGGACCTTGAAGATCATTGAGTTCCAACCCCCCTGCCATGGGCAGGGACATCTCCCACTAGACCAGGTTGCTCAAGGCCATGTCCAGCCTGGCCTTGAACACCTCCAGGGATGGGGCCTCAACATCTTCTCCGGGCAACCAATTTTGCCAATTAAACTGCTATAAAGATAAAAAAACCCAACAAAACCAACAACAAACTGAAAGCATCTGTGGAAAATGTAGGTTTGCCTTCATGAAGAGAGATACTGTGAATTCCAAAAGACTTTAAAATTATATTCCCTAATAAATAAATAAATTCATGAGCAAGTTGTATGAAGCCACATAAAACTCACTGCACATCTCATTAATCTTTGAGATATTTTAGTGGCTTTTTTTTTTTAATGTGAAATAAATCCTTACTGCAGAAATGTTTATGTGCAAAATTTGTAAGCCATGCTAAGGAAACAGAATTTGCCTTAAGGCTGGGATTCTGCCTCCTTACACCAAAATCATTAGAAGCATGGAGAAAAACAAAATAAAATAAACAAACAAAAAAGAAAACCTCATAAAGAAGAGTGATTAGAAAAACTGGATTTGCTTATTTAAAAGAAAGGAGAATAAAAAGAAGTGAGGTGTAAAAATGCAAGCTTGGGAGAACTCCAAGAAGGCGGCATAATCACCTTTTTTTTCTTTTTTTCTTGTGTTTATATAGTCATTTTGTGACATACTGTGGTCAAGCATTTTCACTGTCACAGATGTTCTTTTCAATGTTATGAGCTGGGGGATACAGGAGGTGAGTGTCTGAGAGCTTTTCCGTTTATCCATTTATAACTGGTAGTCTAATAAAACACATTATCATTATAAAAAAGAGAAGAAGGAGCTAAGAGCAGTCTGTGCTTTACATGAGGACAGAAGCTCTGAGAACAGAAGTTACAGGAACTGTTAAAATGGATGTTGGGGGGTGAGTGTGTGTTAGAGAGACAGAGAGGGATGGTCTGTTTGGTAATTAAACAAAGTGTTTTTCTCTGGACATTTCTAAAGGTGTGGACATCTTTGAAAGGGGGTCAGAGAAAGGGCAAAAAAAACTACCAAGGACTGAGTGAGGTTTCATTATGAAGAATGTTTTAGAGAGGTTAAAAAACTATCTACTGAGACTTCCTAGGACTTGCCAAGTCATCACTTCATGCGGCAGAGAGCAAGCCTGTATGACAAAGGACCTGAGAAAATGCATTATAAAGAGGACTACCTAATATGATGTGGAAGTGAGAAAATGTGCCTCTGCAGGAAAACTTCACAGCACCCAAAGAGCTGTTGGATAATTTAATGGGACAGAAAAGCATTGCTCTGACCCAGCGTAGCCACCACAGACCAGCACAGGCTGAAATGCACTGAGTGATGAGGAGAGGGAAAAGTTACCCGCTTGTTCCATATCTAAGCAACCAGTTGGTAAAGATTTTCCAGATATTAGAAATGCTGCTCGCAACAGGCACAGACTGAGTGGGAATTAGAAAAAAAGCGATAGTGTAGTGGTGGGAACTGACTTGGTGAAACCCTGTTCTCACCCTTATCTTTAGCCATGGAGCTGGCAAGCAGGTAAAAGGTTTCATTCTTAAGAAATATTTTGAAATGTATTATGTTCTCCACTGGAACATGATCCTTCGGGGTATGTCAGAAAGGGAACAAGGGGAGAAACTGAAGCTGTATAGTCACTGCTGGGAGAGTCCCTGCTACAACCGAGAAACATTCCTGAGGCAATCTGAGTTGAGGACATATATGTACATCCCCCTTCCACACAGATATCCGCATCCCCACATCCCACACATGTGCTTATTTCAACAAATTTGCTCTGGTTCATGAAAAAACACACAAGCAAAATAATTCTGGCCAGTTCTTGTCCACAAGACTTTTGGGAGTGAAACTCAGCACAGCATGGAAGACATTCACAAGTCCTGTGTGAAATGAAATCCCACTTCAGACCTCAGTGCACAGGTTAAGTACTCCCAACATTTCTAGAATTATCCACACAGATAATATAAACTCACAGTACCCTGAATGCACACACTATTTATATCTTTTCTAGAAAGAAATTAGCAGGCATAACAGCCTCCCCAAAGGTGGGATGTAAACATCACGAGAGATCTCAGCCGGAACAAGAAATGGAGTATCTGCCATCTCGTAATTGGAATTTAAATTTAATTAAGATGGAGAGAAAAATACTCATCACCCTTTCATTGAAACGCAGGAGCCCTCGGTGCAATTATCTAAACATAAGAAAGCAGCCTTTCTAAAACTTTAGTTAAACAAACAAGTGTCTGTGTAAAAAATGGCTTGTAATCTCAATTCTCAAGTTTATAGTTAGATGACAGAAAAAAAAAAAAAAAAGCAGCTAACTGTTGCTCTGGGCTTCTTCTATCCTTCTGTCTCCTGAATCGCAAGATAGGATTAAAATCTGGCACCTTAACACCAAGAGCCTGATTTTACAAAATTAAGCTTGGGTATTATAGTGTGTGCATGTGGTGGGACCTGACCAGACTGGGGACAGGCAGGTAGGTGACCCCTCGTGCTTCGTGACCCCCTGGCTCCCACTTTTGGGTAAACCAGAAGGAGGACAAAGACTTGCTCTGTCTGCATAAGTTACTACGTCATGCTACCCTACCTTGTTTCCCAGATGTCCCTGACGTACGGGAAGAGAGCGCGTTTCAGGATGGATAAATTGTCTGGCAACTGGCTTCCTACCATAATCCCTCCCAAGGGATCTGTAATCCTCCCTTGTTCATCTCATGGACTCCTGTTTGGGTATGTGAGCTGTGCCTGGCTATATGATTTCCAACCACGTCTGCTCCGGTCTCATATCTGAAACTGTCAGAGCCACAAAACCTAAGCAGGGAGTCCGACTGCAGGTCTTGGTGCTTACCAAAGCTCAATTATAACACTAATACATAAAACTAATGCAGGCCACTGTGAGGACAGTATGTGACTTCCCACATAGCACACACAATGCAATTTCACCTAGTTATTACTTTGTGAAGTATATAACATCTGGTTAAGCTGCTAGATATCTATTTATAAAAGCATTTAGTCTTAATTTAAGACTTCAAGCAAAAGTGAATCTATCATGCTCTAAGATAAAATGTCCCAGTGGTTTATAACTTTCAGTGTTAAAAAAGTGAAGCAATTTGCAGTTTGAATTTATCTTCTACCGTGAACCTTTGAAACTCATTATGCTTTCCCTTTCCTAGATTAAAGAGCTGACTGTCAGTTACCTTCTCTTTTGTAGATTCTTTCAGATTGATCAAATCAAACCTTAACCTTTTCTTGGGTTAGAAGGAGAAGGAGAATTTCCTTGTTCTCACCAAAAGGCATTTCTTTTCCCCCAGCTTCAGGTCAAGTTGGCAGTTCTTTCTGGATTTCCTCCCCTTTGTTAAGGTGTTTTGTACACGGTATGTAGAAGGTTGGACACAGTATCCTAGTTATGGTGTAAGTGATGTTTGGAAGGGTTACATAGGATGGCATTCCCTCTGTGTCCTAACCTTAATGACACAATTAGTTCCCCTTGATTTACATCCCAGGATGACCTGTAGTCTCTCAGCTAGTCATGCTTGGCGCTGATGTTCCAGAGTTTTATATGTCCTCAAACTCATTGCAGATTACTGTTTTCTGAAAGACCATCCTTAAGCCTGTAAGTGTGACCTAAGTGATTTGCTTCTGCATGCTTGGCTGGAATTTAACTGTAATATTTGTTCAAGTTAATGCAGCAGCTCATTAAAGACGAATAAAACTCATTATTTGCATGCAAAGCATTGTGGTTAAAGACCTGAATTTGGCTTCAGGAAATCTAGGTTCTGTTTTAGGCTTTTACTGTAAATGCCTATGTAAATCTTAGGAATCCAGGGACTTAATTTTCTCCTCCTCTAGCTCCACTATATAAAATGGAGTAACAATTTTTCCACACCATTTTTATTGTCTAGGCAACTAGTAAGCTAAAAAAAAATTTGCAAGGCTGAATAACAGGAACAAAGTAAAAGACTAGAGAGGAAGCATGGAAGAAAAAAGCACACAAACAAAACAAGAAGCTTATTAGAAGCATAGACTTGCAAAAGGAGCCTCCTAGGCCATGTAATTAAAATTCTTCTATTACATGTATTATGATCTAAAATTTCAGTTATCAAGCTCTGTTTACAATTCGTTAGGCTTCCCCATATTTAAAATCCCTCTTCTCACAATGTCAAATCTCTCACCTGAGTGTCCTCTTCACCCTTTTGCAACTAATGCCCTTTAGCCTGAAATACTCTTTTAAGCCCACGGTGTGTACACCATCTGTTTGCAAATATGAAGAGATGAAGTGTTATATTGCAGTCCTCTGTGCTTGAAACACAATCCTTCAATCAAAGAGAATCATAGGTATATCTTATATATATATATATGTGATCATAGAATTATTTAGGTTGGAAAAGACCTTTAAGATCAGGGACTCCAGCCCTCAACCTGGAACTGCCAAGTCCCTAAGTGCCACATCTACTGCTTCTAAACACCTTCAGGGATGATGACTCCACCACTTCCCCAGGCAGCCTGTTCTGATGCTTGACCATATCACTGTATCTGCCATGTCCAGTGAGTGCCTGTATGGATAATCTTCAGATTGGAAAGCAACATAGCAATGGTTAGCCCTGTCATGGCTGTGTTTTCACACACGTATACTAATCCAAACTCAAATCACTGCCTGGCACAGCCCATTGCCGTGGAGCTGGACCATGTGGTCAGGGCTGGCCTGTGGATGTAGGGCCATGGAGACGGGCTGGCGACATCCGCTGAGCGCTGCTGTGGCATTTCAGTCACACAGCAAAAGCTGACATCTATATTTTTAAAATATTTATCCCAGCCACATACAGTGCATAGTGATTAAGATACAAATGAGATCAATTCCTCCTCTCTGGAGATAAATCCGGATTAATTTACTCTCCCTCTCCCACCAGTGCTTCACCACCTCCCCCCCCAAAAAAAAAAAAAACAAAACACCAAAAAACAAGTTCTCTTTTTTTATTATTATTTTCCTTCCTGTTCCCTACTAGACATTCAACAAAACAATTAAACTGTATTCATGCATTACTGTAAATCCAATGCCAGGGCACTGAATTGTCTCAGGGGCAGTACTGGAGTGCAGTGAGTTTTAAATTTAGAGAAAGTGCAAATTGTTTAAAAAACTGTCCTCATTGTGTGTGATATGCAACATTTGCAAAGATAAAAAATGTCTCTTTCAGGCTTTGCTTTGGAGGATTTTGGAGACCAAACAAGATTTACTACTTAGCTTTATTTTCCACTCTGAATAAATGCTATCAGTTGATTTATGCTCCTTTTAACATAAATGATGGGAGGGAGCAAGACCACACAGTGCAAAAGCAGCAGGGCGCTCAGTTGTGCTCCCCCCAATACCACTTATTCCACTTACAAGTCAGGGAGACACTAAGAGGGGAGCGTTTCCACGGCACTAGCACTGCCAACTACAAAACAATAAAGAAAATCTTCCAGTCCCTGTCCCTCTCTGCTGTCTTTTCCTGCTCTCCTTATAGGGGATTTAAAGTATTTGTGGTTTTGACCACAAACACGCAACTCTGGCTCCTGGAGTAAAAGGTGAGCAGGCAAATCTGCTGCCTGTGCTCCAGGATCAATACCTGAAAGTTCGTTTAGGTGTTTGGCTGAGTTCCGTTAACTGATTCATCCCAGCAAGCCCTGTGCGTTCGGCTGATTACATTCATTGCCCTCCGAGGAGCTGCACGTAAAAGCAGCCATCTATGGTATTTCAGTAATGAGAGCTCCAAGGGAGGGATTATTATTTTAGTGAAACAATGATTTTTCATGGAGTTCAGTGGAAGAAATTGGATAGATGTCACCGTCACGGGAGGCAGAGAAGAAAAGCCCTGCCCAGGTCGTTGCTGTCGAGGTGGCTTTGCCACTGAGAAGTGCATACTGCTGGAGGGCAGGCATCAATGGGCCAGATGCCGTGGCCCACAGTCTGTCTGCCCCAGAGATGGCCCTTCATCACAGGTCTGGATCTTTCCCTTCAGAAAGCTCTGCGTTTGCCATGTTAACTGGTGTGAATAGTAGCTGGGTCACAGAGAACGTCTTGGAGTACCAAACCACTCCTACCTGCCATCCCTGTGGGGATTTCCTTGGTGCCTCCTTGGTTGTCTTACCTAGTCACACCGTGCTTGCCCGGGTTTAGACTGTGATAGTTAAAAATACAAATAATAATCAAGATGTGAACTCTCGTACGCCTAAAACATCAAGGCAGAGAACAAATTAATTAGCATGCAGTTCATAAATGTGACATTGATGAATTACAGCATAGCTATTGATTAATCATATATCAATTACAGTGGCCTAAGCACTATAACTACAAATCAATTTAGACCTATCTGTGAATTGATACTCAGTGTAAGAAATTAAATCAAAGACTGAATGGTACAAAAGTGCAGCCTAAGGTTTAACTCCCAGCTGATGCACAAGTAACGTGCTTGATTAACACTAATGGAAAGCTAACTAGATATGTCTGCAGTGCACTGATATGAGAAAAAAACTTCAGTTGATTGAAGACTCCCTCCCTATTTATCCTGTTTTGGGCCCTGTTATAGGCACCTCATTAACGAGAAAGTATGACCCCAACCTGGGTGTAATGGAGCTGCCACTGAGGTAAGCGTGCCATTTATTCAGCTACAATACTATAGGAATTAATTTGGTAAGGTTTATTTCTACAGCACTATGGTATACCTAGTTTTTTTTAAACACAACAAGAGACAGGGATTAATTTATGCAAATAATTCCTGTAGCTTTATTAGAGTGTTTAGCAGAATATATTTTGCAAGACCTGTCCATAATTCAGGAGGGTAGAAAACAGAGTCTGGTGAGCTAGGCAGAGCCATCACTGGAGAGTAATTAGTTTGAAAACAGTTGTTGAGTACTTTTGATAGAAAATTTAAAGATTGAGCAGTTTGTTTCTCTTCCACACATATTTATCAGAGACCTTTTAATTCCTGACACATGCAAAAAAAACCCCAACAAACCAACAACAATAAAAAAAAGTAAGTTAGGCACAGCCTAGGCAATTTTTTCAATGTATTTTAAAGTTTCCACTTTAAAAAGGAAAAATTACTTCATCCAAGAAATGCCAGATGGCCATTGTTTCCTTTTGTTTTTTTTTTTGTTTTTTTTTTTTTTATTATTATTATAGAAAAGATCGCAGTAGTTTTGTGGAAAGAAATGTTTCTGGTTTGGGTGGGATCCTCTCTGTGATACTAAGACACACAACTTCTGCATAAACTACTGGTAAAACAACTCTTTTGGGGAAGTGTTTGCCTTTTCAAGGAAGACAAAGCTTTCAAAATCTTAGAAGAAAATGCTATCATCTTAAGTTTAGGAGTCTAAGGATGGCTCTATAGACGCTTTCAAACCCATCTTCCTCTCCTCTCAAACTAGGAGAGGTCCAACACCCGTTTCTGCTGCAACAAATTCAGGGAACAGACACACCTGGTCTCCAGGTGCTGCTCCAAGAGGTCTCACTTAGCCTTGCGCTCTGTTTCAGATGCGTCACACTGTGAGTATTTCATCTGATGTGGAAGTGGCCATGTACATGAGAGTGACTGCATGGAGGCCCGAATGTCTTTCTGCTCTGCTAGCATCCTTCAAGGCTGCAAACTTCAAAGTAGCCCTGCTCCTGATTTGGATTGTTTCCACAATTTGGATTGTTATCCAAACGGTGGTGATTGTTTCCACAATTTGGATTGTTATCCAAACGGTGGTGAGATACCAGGAAGCAGAAACTCAGTTTTCCCATTGTTTGCAGGCAGCTTGGTCTGCTTGTGACCCCAAGAAAGAATTTCTGCAATGAAAAAAAACCAACATCCATGCTTCATCCTTCCATTTCTGGAAGTAACAAAAGCTTTGTGGAACATATTGCTACACTGTTGTCAACATAATGATAGTGTTTGTAAAATAAACTCCCACCAAACACTCCAATAATTAGAATGCTGTTTTTCCCCCTCCCAACCTTATGTTCCTTTGAACACAATGACATCAATGTTCATTAATTCTATATTCGAATGTTCATCTTCTGTGTCAGCTCTACCAAATAAACAAAGCAAAACAATATTTAACACTGCGAAGATGTCAAACGTTTACATGGGAATGGAATAAAACCAGTGATGGCAACAAAACTCTTAATCAAACTCAATTATACAGACCAGGCACAATCTGCCAAAGCTGACAGTTTGCTGACTTTAGTTATAGTGTTGTGCGAGGAGCAATGTTGTTTCATTTGCAGCCCTACAGAAAAGGTTCTTAGTTGAACACCATGGAGCAAAATCACAGAGTGGGTGAGTTCTTGGCAAAAAAAAAAAAAAAAAAGTTTGATCATAGTGATAACCAAGAAACTATGAGTATAAATCAGATGTGGTCGTTCCCTCTGAAACACTGTACAAGATATCGGTTGGGTCAGCATTTCTAACTACGCATATATCTGCTGGAAAGAATGTCAGTCTTTACTCCTGAGGTACATTTTAACAGCAGTGAGCAAAACCCTTCAGGAAAAAGCAAAACCTCTCCTCCTGAAAAAAACCCTTTTGGCAACTGGAGGTTTGTGTTCAGCACATCCATTAAACTACAAATTTGTGAAAGTTAGTTAAACAATAATCTAGAAAACAATGAATAATAATACTTTCCAACATGCAATGTTGACAAAACATGTCCTCTAAGAAGAAAAAGCAAAAAAAGGATACGAAGAATGTATTTTTTAAGAGTGTATGTTCCTAAGACTGTGGTTTGTGTTGGAGCAGAGGACCAGCTGAAGTCCTGGGGGTTCAGTGAAGCGCAAAGGCAAAGTGGGAGTTCAACCCTCCATAGACTAAACTAGGCTGTAGCAAAAAAACCCAAACAGATCTTTCAGGTCTCAGAAACCAACCTGATTTACACCTGGGATTTCTTTTTTTTTAAACCTGTGCATCATTTTGAGTAGTGGGATGTGTTTAAATGGAACATTGTAGCATCCTGCCTGCACCCTACTCTCTAGACAGGGATGATTATTTTCCTTCAGGAAAAAACATTGATTGTTCTCACTTTTAAGGAGAAAATTTAGACTAATTATTTCCTTCCTACCTTGGGTAGATTCTGTGTTATTTTGCAACAGAAAGTGAAAGATAGCTAAAATGTAGAATATGATTTCTAAGTGTGTCTCCTGCAGTACACATAAATAAGAGGCAAATATCAAAAAGAGGGACAGCTAGCTACAATGTCACTTACATGACTTTCGTGTGAGAAGCTTCTATGAATATAGAGGGTAGTCCAATAAAACTGCTCAGTCAACTTCTTGGTTTAGAAACACATCCACCTACAATCATATCCTTTTTTTTTTTTTTTTTTTTGAAGAGTCTTAAAACTGTCTCAATTGTGAATACTTTTAAATGTCCATCTAAATGTCCGGGCTGAGTGCCAAGAGGAAATCAATCTATGCTGACTCTCTGAAATCTTCCAAGTGTGATAAGACTAATAGGAACATTTGTCCATTTTATGTTACCTTCAGGAGCTTTTACAGTGAAAGTCTCACCTCTTTTCTACTGCTTTGCATGCAGTGGCGATTAATTTTTAGTTGAACATACTCACTCAAAACAAAATTAGCTTCTTGCTAGAACTGTGTGAGATGAAACTCATCTCTGGCATGTTATGATAGAAGAATACATTTTCTCCAGAAAATGTCTTCAAAGAAGTGCCTATGAAACCATGCACATTTATATGAGGGCAATAAAACCAAATATTGTGACAATACATAGTTGTCGGTAGTTCGGTACATTTTCAGTTTCCTTGCAAAACCCTGCAAAAGCTTTTTGCTCAGTTGCCCCCCTTACTCAAAAGATGGTGCTGAGATTTTCCCAGCTGCTCTTGCACCCCGGAAGCAAGAGACGTAATAAACTGTTTTGGAGAAAGTTTATTTCCTATTAGAGGAGCCTTATTTTGTGATGGACTAGCAGGTGAACAGCCCCTACCCGTCTGTCTGTCTACCAAGATATGCATTTTACATTTGTCACTCTGGCATCTAGAAATTAAGCTCTGTCTCCTGCAGTATTGTTATTTATGCCCTGTCAGCCTTGCTCCATTTCCCCTCCCTTATTTCTTGCTTTCATCCAAGGTTTCTTTGGATTTTACCTGGGCTCACTCGTCTGCCCTGAGCTGGTTTGGAAGGATCTCTCTTGGTGGCTTCCCTGCAGCTCAGGAATGGGCGGAGCTGGGATTTACCATGAAGTGTCCTCCTTGCATCTGGGCTGCGTCCTCCACACCACACTTAACACTCCTCGAGGTAGGACTTCCAAACCAGCAAAGCAGAAATTCACGTGAGACAAAGATCATAGTGAAATTCAACTTAGGGGCTGGAAGCACACAAGCAAAGATGTGAAATGACCGCCGTTGCTCCTGGAGTTTCACAAATGACAGCAGCTAACAGTCATCATGTCTTTACTTCTTGCTCTGGAGGAAAGTGTCTTCCAGATGGTTTCTTTTTATTCATTTAGAGAGAGTTAAGCTTGATCTCAGAGCTGCAGACAGTTGACTGATTGATGCTCCTGGAAAATCTGCTGATTGGAAAGACTGTATATCACATTAGCTGTTTCAGAGTTACTTTGGTAATTGGTTCCAAAGGAGAGAAGAAAAAAAAAGATTTGCGCCAACCTAGGTGTAACTGATTTACCTCATTATTTCTGATTCAGAATTGACAAGACATAGATCAGCCATTGACAACTTCATGCTTCTAAGAATGGATGTTTCAGGCACTCTTGAAGTGCCAGAGGATCACAGATTAATAAGTTTTAAGCCTTTTGCTTTTATATTGCCAAAATGAATGGGACTTGGGTCAGCAGTAAATGTGTATTATTACCTTTTCTTATATCTTTTTGGTGATTTAACTGAAACAAATGAATGCTTTCAGTTCCAGTTGTCAGTAGACCAGAGTTTACAATGTAAGAGTGATGGCCCAAATCTAACCTTAGGTTCCTCCTCCTGAGGGTATGTCTATCCCGTACACAGTTTATTGCCTCCAGACAGACCCCAGCTAGTTTTTGAAGTGGTTAGCACTAGCAGCTGGCAGCGAAGCTCAGGCTGCCCTTCAAAGCACTGTACATTAAAATTCCACCTAATACAAAACACCGTGTCTTTACAGAGTTTTTCACTGGGGTTCACAGTTGGACTCCCAGCACACTTCCCCAAGGTGCAAATTATCTTTGTTCTTGTATCTGTTCAAAATCTGGTGGAGTGTGAGGCTGATTTTCTATACCTCACCTTCCCTATTAAACCCCACGACTATGCAATTGCTATTGGCAGCTCTGACATAGGGCTGTTAAATGATAACTGGTTTACTGCTGTGGCTAAGCTTTACACCTATTTACCGTGGACATTGTGGATGTTTAAGATTTGCATGGATTTAAAAGTGATTGGGGATATTAATTAATGGAAAACAAATCAGTCCGGGACTGTTAAATGAAAGACAGTATCTACTGCTCAGCGAGCAGCAGAGCAGCAGCTCTCAAGAGGCTGGAAGATCTTCCAAGGAAAAAAGGCTTCTATTTTCCTATCCATCTACTTTTGGATGCTGTCAGAAACCAGGTAGCATGCTGGGCAGGCATTTGGCCTGAGATAATTCGGCCCTTCTTACACAGATTTACAGTGATAATCAAGTTATCATTTAATCTCTATTTGAAAGGAATCCAGCATCTTTCGTACTCTCACCACTCATTCATTTCCAAGGACAGTTATCTGAAATTTATACCACATTTGTTGTTGTCACTAAAGCATCGGGAAAATAAGAGAGCGAGACACAAAACGCTTCATGGCAGCTCTCCTGTATGGACTACTGTCGCCAATGCTTTAGGAGGTTACTTGTGCCCCATGTTACACTTTGCCACCTCTTCTTTCTCTTCTTCTTGTTTATGGAAATCTCTGCCATGCTAGTTTTGTTGACTAAGCTGTTTGTGTGCCTAAACTCAGGAGATGAAAGTAACAACCCTTCAACACTCCCCCTCCCCCCCCTTTTTTTTTTTCTTCTACAAATAATTGTTTATTGTAAAATTTAGTGAGAAATTAATGCACTGAGGTTGGGCGCAAGCAAAAGTTCCAACTTAAGTCCTGACACCACTCCCATGCGAAACCACTCTTCTTCTCTGAAACATTTCATTTTTGATGAAGCAACATTATATGGAAGTGAAAAGGTAAAGCTCTCCTATGTTTAGTATACGTTAGGCTCACATCTTGCAGTAACCCAAAGACCCACCAACTTTGTGAACACCTTTCCCTGTAACAATCAACGTCTATGGGATAAATTCTGCTGATATTTATATTCTAACTGTGCTATTAAAAAAGTGAAAGGAAAAGAGATTTAAGGAAGGGCAGAATATTATTCCAATTTACACCATGGCATATTGAATTTAGTTAATCTTTATAACAAAGTAAAAAATTTACTCAGGCATAACCAAAAGGTGAATCTGACCATATAGATATATCATATGTATAATCTTTATGTTTTGTAAAGACTTCACATACCTGTTTAGCCCCTTAATACAATGGTTCTTGTGCATCCTTAAAATTCATTTGTGAAAGCCTGATTGCCACAAGAATACCTCATCAACTTTTAATTAATCCCCAAGACAAAGCTGCAATGGGCATCTCGGGGAATCTTCTCTATTGAACTGACACACTGGTTAAAAAGTGGAGCAATAAAATTCCAATTTTTTGATGGACTGTTTGGATTCTGAAAAGCTACCAGCACATTTAAATATTTAATGTGGTTGATATGGGAATTCTTCAACATATTTTTTATTGGAACTTTGTTTCTGCTATTATTTGATTATTCTAGCTTCTGTCATATATGAAAGCACCTTGGATGTTTAAAGTGGAAGTTTACTAAGTCTCTAAAATCCTGTGAGATGATTCCTTCACATTACATTGAATCATTATTCACCATTAAATTGCAATATTTTCAATTTTGGAAATGCAATTCTATATCAGGCCAATGAAAATTGGCACTTGCAATTACACTCTTTGCTTTATGCTCTAAAATGAGCATAAAGCAAAAACTTTTTTGCCTTGAGTGCCTTAGGCTCTGAGAGGGATACAGTGGTCATACCTTGAGCATCTGAGTCTGAACTAGTGACTGTATACTCCATCAGAAAACTAAATAAATATTTCCAGAGAGTAATTCATCCTACTTTAAGATGGATGTCTAAGGGAGGATAGATGACTCAGCCTCCAAAGATGCCTGTTTTTTCCACAGACTATGAGAAGCCTAGCGTGAGACTGAGATGTTTAACTTGTAAATACTTGCTGTTTGAGCAGAAGACAGGGTTATACAGATGAAAGGAAGCTGTACCTCTCCGTCTACATAATCACTCAAGTATGGTACAAAATGGGAATAGACTGCCCATGTGATACTCTCCTACAACCACTGCTTTTTTAAGGACATAGCTTGTTCTGGTTTTGGTATTTTTTTTGCATGGGGCGATAGGGGAGAGTTGGGGGAAGGGGTCTGTTCTTGGGAATTTAGCTAATATCAAGTTGGAGAAAAAAAAGTGAGCAATTTTGCAGTGTCTTCCTTCCATTCTTGAATCTATCTGAATTTTCAGCCAAGACAAACTCACTTTGATATGTTCTTTACCCCTAGGACTGGAGGGCATCACAGCTGCCAAGGACAGTAGCAGTGGAATAATTCATTGTAGTTGACGAGAAGCCAACATGTTTTGGAAAGTTATGGAGCCAGATCTGTGGTTGCATATTACATTCTTCCAAACAGGATTTCCAGCAGACAGAGCAATAACAATGAAAGGAAATTAACTCCACGTGTTATATGAACCTTTCCCTCCTGAGTCACTATTGCATCTCTCAGGATTATAGAGAGAAGAACACTAATTCTTCCTTGCTTCATTCTCAGGTGTCATGGTCTCATAGACAGAGGTCAGTAAATGTGATATATCAGTGACTCAATGTGATTAATCAAAGTATACAGTTAGGGTTTGCACGGTGTACTTTTCTAATATATTTTTTCATCAAAAGTACCGATTCCCACATTAAAACTGTTTAATTTGGCATTCTCTGCTCCCATTCACAATTCTCATCTATGTGTGAGACGGCTCCTATCTCATCAAGTGTTCTACTTTACAGCAGTTGCTCTTGTGTATTTCGTGAACCCTAAGGAGATACAGTTATTACTTTTAGTGTATTTGTGCTTCAGTTAAGGATAGGTTTATCTTTCAGAGAAAGAAATATAGTTTTTTTCTTGGAGAAATCAAAGCAAATATGGCTAGAAGGGACACCAAGAGGTCATGTAGTCCATCTCCTTTCATAAAGACAGGGTCAGCTATCTCACTTGTGACAAATGCTAGTCTAAGTTTTCTTAAAAATCTTCAGCGATGAAAACATTTCCTGATTTTGGATTTTAATCTTCTTTTCTTTATAACTCCTTGGCCTAAAAACAGTACACCCAGAAATGGATTTATTTCTTTCTTCCAGCCATCTTTTAGCATTGAAGACCATTTCCACATTTTCCCTCAATTTTTATTTTCTCTAGATTAAACAATCTTAATTACTTCAAACTTTTCTCCTGGGTCATGTTTTCTGCACCTGACCAAATCACTCTCTTTTGAGGGTCCTTTAGAAACGGTGCCCATCTTGACAAATTATTGCGCCTTCTGTGCACAAGCACAAGGTTTTTAACTCAAGTTCAGCTGTGACTCTTGTTCATCTCTAATATCACTCAGATCCTATTCTGCAACACTTCAGCCAGGCCAGAAATCTACTTTGGTATGTGTGCAGTTCTGTATTTCCAAGAATTTCACTTTACTTTTGTCCTTCCTGAATGGCACTGTACTTCTTCTCCACTTGTCTTCAGTTGTTTTGAATTCTAGTCCTCTTCCCCACCATGTCTGCAGGCACTCACCTTGGTGCCCACCGTGGCTGCAATAAATATGCTTTCTATTCTTTCATCCAAACTGCATACGAAATTATGAACGGTTTCAGACATTAGACAGAATCCTAAATAGCCAACTGTATTGAGTGAGAGCACCTATCTAATTTTGATGTTTTGACAGTAGCTATGTAATCCCACACTCTAGAGTTCCACCTAATGTTTCTCAAACTTTTTTCTGTCCTTCACGTAAGACAGTGTCAAAGCTTTGCTAAAGTCAAAGTATATGACATTTCCTGTTTCTCCCTTATGCACAAACCCAGTTACCTTGTCATAGTAAGAATTAGATTAGTTTGACATGATTTGTTTTTGATGAATGTAAATTGGCTGTTGCTCTTCTTTTATTATCCTCTAGATGCTTACAAACTTTTGACTTACTTATTCCAGTATTTTTGTAAGAATGTTACTTCATCTAAGTCGGTACATCTGTCACAGTTCCCTGAATCTTTTAAAGATAAGCATTGTATTTCCCTTTTCAAGAAAGAATTCCATAGTATGGAATTTTCCTTTTCTAAATCTCAACCATCTGTTTTACAAACAAACTTACAGCCCCCCCAAATCTGTTTTTTAATAGGTGTTAAGGATTTATGCAATATCTGTCTCTGCACTCTGTCATCAAGTGAGATGATAGATACTTATGCAGGCTTGTGGTTCAGATACTATTATATCTACAGAATTGTAATTCTGTTACAATAGCCCTATCTATACCACAGCTCTTGAAAGCAGCACAATGGCATCAGGACTAGAATTGCAATTTTGCTTCTTCAAATACTTATGACACAGGGAAAAAAAATTCTCTCTGCTGTTAGCAACATTATTGAAATGACAGAGGTGATCTGTTCCAACTCAGGAAGGAGGAGTTAATGATACATAAAAAAAATGCATCCTTCTACCTCTGCCCCTCACCTTCGGCAGCATTTAGAATGCTTTGAGGGCCATCAGGTGGAAATACAAAGCTTAAAGGGATTCTGACAGCCCAGGTTTCAAATTTTTTCCTCTTTCAAAAGTTTGTTCTGAAGAAGTTTGTACCTACAAAGAAATAAAGGAATAAGCAAGCAAAGGAGAGTTGAAATATAGGGATAACCTAGAAAAACTGAAATTCATCGAATTTAAATACAGGCAAAAAAATCAGACATGGATTTGCAGGAAATGTGACCAAAATGCTTTGCTTCTTACACATTGACTGCGAAGGAAGCATGCTACAAACTACCAACTGCCTCTTCAAGACCCCCATCATTACGTAATAAATCTAAATTTCCCTAAGCCCCATATTCTCTATTATATTTCTTGTGTATGTTTTTATTTGGTCAGGAGAGTTTCTTCTCCTTTTGATTCACTTCCAGTTGTATTCTCTCCCCTGTCTTTGCCCAGTCTGAAGATGAGTATGGAAATCTTGGTCTTTCGGTACTCTGTTAAATTACAGATAGTGAGCTGTGTAGGTGTTAGTGTTTCTTGGAAGCAGGGTCCCACTTATTTATAGCTCTGCCATTTAGCCTTCTGTGTCGGCATTCTGTAGTGCTTTTCCGGAATGCCTACTGAATGTACAAGTTCATAGGCAGCTTTATTAGCAACTGAAATCTTAGTTTGTGACTAAAACAGGCGATGTGCTTGTAGCAATTGCACTGAAGATTTAGCATGGATTTGATGAGAATCTGGTAGGATCTGAGATCCTATTTTGACGTCCTATTTTGATATATGGCTATCCTGCCCTAGTATTTGGTAGGAGAACCTGTGTGAATTGGTTTTGCTTGTCAGGAATAATACATGGTGCCTCTGACTTTGATAGACTTACAGTTAACGGATTTTCCTATGGGGAAGACTGAGACAGCTTAAGACGCTAAGTAATTTTAAGAGAATCATTCCCAAAATGTTCTCAAATGGGTCTCCTTAGTCTGCAGAAGTCTACACACAATACTCACCATATTTATGAAATGAAAATTAAAAAAAAACACCCAACAAACAAACACAACACCAAGCCCATAAAACACACCCTCCAAAAAAAACCCCAGTCAGTAGAATTTAGATTTTAGTTAAAATATCCACTATTAGGTACCTGTATATAAGTATCCACTTCTGTGCTGGATGGTAAAGTTGTCTTTAATGTCAGTGAAGAGCTTGCCAGGGCAGTCGGACCTGCTGAATCCTTCTCTTCCACAAATCTCCATCACAAACTGGCTACTCATCTAAATTGTGCCCTAAACAACACCAGGACTGTATTATCTCTTTCCATTGACTAAAAAAAAAAAACACTTAGAAATCTACCTCACAGATACCTAAATTGAACTCAGATAAGATTCAGATCACAGCCCAAGTTTCTTGGACAACTGTACTTGAGAACTTGCACAGTTCGAGCAGGCAGGTGCTGAGGTCCCCCCCTTAGACTCTATTGGGTTATATGACAAAGTCTTTTCATTGTGGTTGATGGTTTTCTATATGGGTTGCACCTACCTTCCACACCCGGACTTTCATGACCCTAGGGTAATTCAGCCAGTTTCTGAGACTGAAACCACTGCCTCTTTATGGGATCTTTTCTTGCCTGAACTTGCAGAAGCGCATTCAGTGTTTAAGCATCTTGTATGCCTAGCCACAGGCGGTGCATCTTAATGCAAAGCCATCTCTTTCAAGTCCATCATTTAATCTGCTACATGATTTCATTGGGCGGTACTCAATATTCCTCTCTGAAGCCGTTTGCTTTTCCTGAAGGATACGAAAGACCTATTTGCACATGGCAGCTATTTAAACAACCTCCCAGGTCAGTTTAATGTATATTTTACTAATGAAATAAAATCAGCAAAGTGCTACAATGCAAAATTAGCAAGGAGTTGAAGCAGAAATGCTGAGCAGCTGTTAGCTCCATCTGACAGAAGATGGGGGTCCTCCTTTTTGGGGAAAATATTGTAGTTGTTCTGCAAGCACTCTTTACTAACTATTCCGGGAGGTCAGGACATTCTGATGTTGTTTGTAATAAACTGCTTCTCCAACCAAGGTGAGTGTCCCATGGTGTCAGGCATAGCAGTAACTCATAAGAGAGGCGTTCTTTATATTAAAGGTACTATGAATAGATAGAGACAAAGGATGGTGGAAGCGAAGCACGGCTGTTCTGAACTGACAGGTGGAAATTGATTCACAAATAAAATGTTGCAAGGCTCAGTAAACTGGGGAACAAATTGTGAATTATGGGTTTATGGTAGAATCACAAAATAAGTGGTAAAGACAGTCTTGTATGGGGATCATCTGAAATCCAATATAGAACATTGATTTTTATTTTTTTTTTATTATATATATGCCTATGTTACGGTTGCTGGTGTTATTTCTGCCCACTGCTATGACAGTATTTTCTTCTTTAAGCCATTTCAGATACAATATGACTGCCATATCTTAGTTCGGGGAAAATGATTGTTTGTAGAAGAGGCTGAGTTTCAGATGAGCAAGATTCAGAGGTAGCATTCTCATGTCCTCTGTTCTTATATGAAAAACACAAGATCAGTAAGATAGTCAGTACAATGGTCAGTGAGATAGGTCACTGTAGACAAGTGAACATGATTTTAAACTTAAATCTGTGAGAGTTCCTTCTGCTTGAGCTGTGTTTTGAATTCCTGAATTTTTCAAAAGACAAACTTATCCAAAGCTAGCAAACTGTGTCAGCAGTTATTTGGTTCTTTTTCAGAGAGTCCACAAAATATGAATTTTAATGAATTTTGCCAGGATTCAGGATTTATTATGACAGCTTCTGTACAGCTTTAGACTTGGTAGCATTTATTACCTGCAGTGAAGTTAAGCTTAATAATAATAGAAAGAAATTTCCTCATCATTTTTTTTTCTTTTACAGCTGGAAGAAGATCTGCCAATAGTATAATCACAAGCTAATCCTTTGCTCTTTTACTACCTTATATTTCATCTTCTACAAAACACCACTTACAAAGTCGTCCAAGCGCCTTGAACTCCTGGAGGGAGAGAACTTCTATATTACTATGTTGTTGCTGTTAGAAATCAGATGCTAATTTTTGCTTATTGGTATTGCAGTGCTATTTTCATTCCCAATGTAGGACAAGAACTGCACTTGTCGACAGTATCTACTCTTAGTCCATGTAGGAGGGACACCAGATGGATACAACAAATAAATGGAGGAAGCGCAAGGTACCAGTAGCATGATTACGATTCGTGTAGTAAGCGGCAGTCACAGCACACCCACTGTCTAGCTATTGTCGGGTGTTTTGTAGTCATTATGGCACAGCAGGTAAACATTAATGGGAAAAGACTGCATGCTGTGAGACAGAGCATTAGCCCGTGTAAATCATCAGAGCTCAGCTGAAGTCAATGGAGCTGTAAGGTTTTGGACCAGCTAAGGACATGGCCTTAAACTCTTCCTTTTCAAAGGAAAAATAAAAGTCTTGAGTCTCCTCCGCCATATGCTTCAGACTGTTCTCTCTGTACAGGTAGTTCTTTGAGTGTACATATATCCATACTTAGTGTGCGTGGGTTATTATTATTTTGGAGAACGGAGTGCAATGCAATACACATTATGTGCCTGGGGTAAAGGTCTGCATCTGTAACTGTCAGCAATTCCTGTAATTACACCCACTGTCAATATCAGCTCTTGGAGTTCCCCTTTCATACAATCTACTTTTGTCCTACTTCATCAGCAAAGCTGAGTGTGACATCCTCTAACAAGGTTGGTAGAATGGTTACGCGACTCAATTATTAACTCAAATGCAACTTGCATACTGCAGCAAATAGGATTTCTTCTGACAGGCTGCTTGTCATATTATGGCCTTATTTGATTAACTCACCCCTTTGGAGGTGTTCATGATCTCATTATATCTTTAATGATAAAATTCCCTTCTGCTATGTGCTATTTTATATTACGTTAAAAGGGATTCATTCATTTTTCGCTTGTCACTTGCATAATTGGATAAATATTTAACAGGGGCAAGTTGATTAAATTTCTGCTAAAACTATACTCACTACCAAAACGTATTCTGAACACCTTAAAAGTTGGTCTGTTGGCATCAATGGAGCAGGTGGCAAATCCAACGAGACATTCCATCTTGAAGGTCACATGAAATTCTTCTTTTTAACTCTGCAGAGCCCCCAAAATGAATAACAACAAAGGATTTTACTCCAGTAGAAAATAATGGTTTTAGCAGATTACACTGCAAAGAGTTTAAATTAGAAGATGGGAGCTATGACTGAGGTGACATGTTATGGAATTGATCAAATGTGAGAGGTAGTGTGTCTTCTGGTTAAAATGTGAGATAATCAGGGTCAATGTTCTGAGTCTGCTGCTGAATCACAAAGGCCAGGAACAGATTTTTAAGCTCTTTTTGAAAGGGATTTAATTTATGTCAGCAAATACAAACTGTGTATATTCCTCTGACCTATAGGTCTCATTCTCCCATGATGATATTTGGATGTCCAAATATTTTGTTTTATACATATTCATGGAACATAGGACTCCGTATCTGGTCAAAACTGGTTCACAATTTGTAGTCAAAGTAATTTACTGGCTCAGATTATTGATATCAAACATGAGTACAAACAGTCAGTTAATGCATGGATGGAATCATGGCTTTATGGTGTTCATGGGGATTTCAAAACTAGTGTTTTGTTTTTTTTTCGTCATTGCCTTTGTTTCCCTATCTATAAAATAATATGAAATTAACACCTATAGATAAAACATTCTTTTATTCACTTTTAGATCTTAACACAAAAATCGCAGGAGAAGGTCATATTAAACAATTCTATATGAAAGGATTCCATTATGCAAAATATCTGTTAAAATAATGGCCGACATTTTGTATTTTGACAAAACAGGGTTCAGTATACATTTATCAAAACTGAAACCCCTAATTTGATTATTTCTACTTACACCTGATTGCCTATTGTCCAGAAGGGTGACATGAAATTCTGGTCATAAGATTTGAACAACCGTAAATCTATGAAAAGTTAGGCTCCTAGATAATAAGATAATCAGGGTCTCAATAGGTCTTCTGCTCCATTCCTTTGCCCCAGAAAAATATCAGCTCAGACAGTGCCTTTCAGATAGATATTTGTATAGTCTGTTGTTATCATCCTCCCATGCTGGAGATTTCACAACTTCCCCAGACAAACTGCACCTGCGTTTCCCTATCCTTGCCATGAGAGTTAGTATGATGTCTTCATTATATATATGTGCTCAAATTATTTCATGTGTTACTTTAAATCTTTTCAAGTTAAATTTATTTTATAAACTTGGGAATTGGAAATAGATAGATAGGCTTTGGAAAAAAAAAAAAAAAAAAAAGAAGAATGAGAAAACCTGAATGAGAGATATTTTAATCTGTTAAAAGAAGTGTAAAATTTTCCAGCTCTCATATAATCAAATTATTCATGGCTTTCACCTATTTAAAGGCACCAAACTTCTTCACATTGTGTAGGTTTTCCAAATGAGTGTCTGGAGGCACATTTTTCTCTCTGTTAGCTATAAACAGAGACAGTTGAGACAAAAGTTGACATTAGATGACCAAATTATACGCGTGAATTTGCACAGACCCACTGCCCCTTTCTGACCTTCAGTAAAATTGTTTATTCTTCTAAAGGCACTGTTTTCAGCCTGAGTTTTGCTGGACTCAGAGGCTTTGGTTGTGAAACAGTATTTCCAGATTATGGAGTTTGAACTTTTAAGTTGTATATTTGTATAAGTTTTTCCTTGTGTCACATCCCGGAATAGCCTGGAAGTTTTCCTGAGTGAGAAATCAAATTCAGTTGGCACTCTGCATACAGCCACTTAGTTTTGGACAGTAAGAAATGCTACTTGTGTGAACGTGGGCTGATCCTTGCCTGTTGGCCTCACTGTCAAAGACCAGTACCAGAAATATTTAATTTACCAGGATGGACACAGCCTATAGTACATTGCCTAATTCCAAAGTTCCACGAAAAGCCACAGAGAAAAGTCATGTTTGGACATTTAACATTATAATCTATGTAAATTAAATTTCTCCAGGGTTTTGCACACCAGTCTGAAAACTTTTAGGATATTCATCAGTTAGAAAAAAATAAAAATAATAAAAAAACCAACAAATCAAATCCCAATTCATTATTCTTCTCTTTCTGTCATTCCACCAGGCAGATTAAAACCCTTGCCATATGATTCAGATGGGCAATCACAGAACATCATTCTGGGCAATAAGCACTGAATAATTTTACTGGGAACCTGCCAAAGGCTGAAAATTATGGAATGAAAAATGAATGATGAATAGATGAATAAACAAATCTGTTTGCAGAAATTAGGGTTGATTGCTATATGATTTGGGGATAAATTAATTGTGAGATTTGTTCTGTAATAGAATGATTTGGCCTTTATAGCACCCGATTGAGTGCATGTTGAGTTTGGCTGAAATATTCTCAGCTACTTCAGTGGACTTTGAATTAGACCCATGCAACATTATTCATTGTCATATCGTCTTATGCCCTTGGAAAAAAAAGTTGTCATTATTTTCACCGTACAAGTGCAGTACAAACAGAGAACGGCCGTGATCATAGAAGAGGTCGCTGGTACAGCTTACTGACACAAGACACAGATGGGAAATGAGAAGACAACAGTCATGACCATAAGGTTTTATTGCTGTATACACAGAGGTAATAATAATCCATAATAGTCTGGGATTGATTCATTTGCTATTGGGTGTGAACAGCAGGGTTTTGAGGACTGAAAGTGAACTTTGGATTACCTACAATATCCCATCAAAGTTATTAGTTTTTCTTCAAGAACATTTTTTTCTTCCCACAAATTAATTTTTGATCTGCAGTATGAGAAAAAAAGTCATCTGCCACCTGAAGTCCTGGGTAATCCTTTCCCAGAGCCTCATTTGAAACCAGTAGGTGACAGTTGTACTATTTCACCCAAATTCATCTGTCCTTTTAACCTGCGGGGGCCAAATAGGAAGCAAAATAGCTTTTGCTCTTAACAGATCAAACCAAAGAAAAACAGTAGTGAGAAATGGATTGTGTACTGCGCTCACTCACTCATTTGCGGAAGGGGAGATTTATTAACTGCAGGAGTCAATAAAATTGCAGCGCAATCTGAGTTTTCTTTCTGAGTCCTGAAGTAACTCTCTGAACTTTGGCAGGAACTTGCTGCAAACAAGTTAGATTCCAAAGTGTTTGCTAGCTTAAACTATGGCTAAACCAAAGCAGACACTAAGGGATTAAGGGGCATTAAACATCCCACCCTGCAGGAGAAAAATCTGCCTCATTCGGCTGCTAGTGTAGAGGTATACAGCTCTAGGTATGAGCGTGCAAGCAAAGGTGTTGGGGAGGGTGTGGGGCGTCTAGCTCAGTCCTTAATTTTTCACTGTTCAAGACCAAAAAAAGCATGTTCAGCCCAGCACTGGCCCTAAAACTGGATGCAAATTTTTCCTTTGTTTTTTATAATTTTGACGTTAAGGTCAGAATGATAATAAAGATATGGGTCCTGAAATTGCCATAGACACGACAGATCCAATACCTCGTGAGCTTCATTCTCACAATGGGTGTAATGGACACTGGCACCAACTAAACTAAAATTGCAAAGCTAGAAACAAACGTTTGAATTAAGTTGGGTGATATTACATATAACAAATGGAAATAGCGAACACAATACTCATTTAACAAAGGGAAAACAAATTATGCACTAGACTTCATTTTCATCAATTTGATCTCAGTGGCACGCACTACTTCAGGAGTCTCCAAGTAATGGAACATTCAAATAATCAAAATAGAGGAGATATAGCATAAAAATAAGTGCTTTTTTTTGTAGAGAAATTATGTACCTTTTGCAAAGAAAATGAATTTGCTTTGTTAAAAAAAAAATAATAAAAATTGGTCAGTCCAGTAGAGCTAAATGTTAATAACATATTTAGTTGTTTCCACATAAGATATTTGCTGTTAAGGAGCGGAAAATGGGGATTCATTCAAGAACTTTAAAGAGGTAAGAAACTGTATTAAAAGAGGTGATATGAGGCTAGAAATAGCTTACTTACAGAGGCTGGGTTTACACATTAGAAATTTTTTTTGAGAGTAATCTCGGTATGAAGTATAGGAAATTGCTTATGAAATTTGCTGATGGTATGGAGGAAGGCATCATCAGTGCAGAGTGAAAATTAGGTACCACATTGGAAGAAACGGATAATGTAGTGGACAAGGGTAAAGATGGTTAAATTTCTTATGACAACATGGAAGCTCACGAGATGATGGACTAATAGCAAGAATTTAATGTATAAACTGCTAGGTCATCACTTAGTAACATTTTGAAGGAAAAAAAGATCAGGATATTCTCGTCAATCATAGCAAGAGAGTGTTCAACAGCATGCAGATACGGGAAAAGCAGCTGTGATTGCTTGATGAAGTATTTTCCGCAGAGGTAAGGATTCATTAATTTCTCCACACAAAATTGTGATGAGAACTCACCTGAAACTGTATAGATAGTTTTGACATGCAGGTTTAGAAAAAAAAAGTAATAAAACTGGATCAAGTTTAGTGATGCGCCTTTAGAGAAGGAAGATTGAATAATTCGTAAATGAGGCGGCTGACACTATGTCTACACTGTATTCACAGGCAGCTCTGAAGACGTGCCATGCCTAGCTCCAAACCAACCATAAGCTGTGTGCTCACAGATAATGAGGCAGCAACTCTAAGACTATACATGCTGCAGCAACGTCACAGTGTTTTAGCAGAGATTTGATGCCTTAGTAATATAATCCAATGACTTGGAGCATCAGCAGGGAGACCCAGCATCTCCCTAACGGGAGGGCAAAAGGATGCTTGAACTGTAAAATCCTATGAGAAGAGGCTGCATTGTTTAGCTGAGGCTAAGAGGAGGCAAAACTACTAAAACTACTGTAGCTTGTAGATAAGAAGGGTAAAGCATGCTATTTAAGCCAAGCAACAACTCTGGCACAAAGTCAAATGTGTCCAGTGAATGTATAAAAGGGCTGTTTGGATGTTAGTACTTGAATGTCAACAGTCTTTTCTGGTCCTGTGCTCATTTTAAGCTTGATTTGTCTCTATACTACGGGTACCCATCGCAAGATATAAGAAGTGGCTTTAGCAGTAGATGTATTTTGGAAAATGTTATGTTTCTGTTATTTTTGTCACTTATGCAAGTTTGGCTGCTCCTGCTGCTTTGGCAGCCCCCTCTGCATTTGCTTTCTTCCCTGACCTGTCTGTCAGCTTTGCTGTCACTCTTGCTAGTGTTGCTTCCATCACCAATATGCTTTTGGCGGCCATGAAGATGATCAGAGGGCTTGAGCGCCTGTCCTATGAGGAGAGGCTGAGAGAGTTGGTGTTGTTCAGCCTGGAGAAAAGAAGGCTCCAGGGAGACCTTAGAGCCCCTTCCAGTACCTAAAGGGGCGTAGAGGAAAGATGGGGTGGGACTCTTTCTCAGGGAGTGTAGAGATAGGATGAGAAAAAACAGTTTCAAACTGAAAGGGGGGAGATTTAGATGAGATTTTAGGAAGAAATTCTTTACTCTGAGGGTGGTGAGACACTGGAACAGGTTGCCCAGGGAAGCTGTGGATGCCCCATCCCTGGAAGCGTTCAAGGCCAGGTTGGATGGGGCTTTGAGCAACCTGGTCTAGTGGAAGGTGCCCCTGTCCAGGGTGGGAGGGTTGGAAATCCATGATCTTTAATGTCCCTTCCAATCCAAACCATTCTCTGATTCTATGATTCTATGTTGGGGTAAGACAGTGGAACATGAATAGAAACCAGATGACTTTCAGAGTGTAGAAGATTGAAGTAGGAGGGTCCCCAGGGGTACGTGCAAGGCTTGATTCAGCTGCTTAATCACAGGCATCCAGTGGTATTTGGGCTGCCCGGCAGCTGCCTGTCCAGAAGGGCACTGCTGTCCTACAGACTATGTGTCATCTCTGTCTGTCCTGTATGGATGTCTCATGCACCCAAGCCCACCTCAAACAGCGTCAGAGGACTATGGAGGTAACTGAGTCACTCAACTCTTCAATGGCTCTGCTAGCCATTAGAGCATCATTATACCTCTGCTTATGTTTAACCTGGAATCAGTGTTCATAGTTGTTCTGAAGGGAAAAAACATTATCTTACACACAAAATGGTACTGTGATAGAGTGTCCTTCTTGAAAAATGAGTGCTTATTTTAAGAGATATGCGTATTTGAGAGGGGGTAGGGGGCAGAGAGAGACCCATCATTGGACTTGGTAGTAAGACTGAAAAGGCCAAAAGGATCGGAATAAAAGAATAGGTCAAAGGCTTCAAACTTGTAAGCCTAAGGTTAAATATGACAGCAGCTTAAATTCTCTGAAAATCAAACTTCTATTAGGTTCCTAGTGCTAGGAAACCAAATTTTTGACAACTGAGCTGTGCAGGACTGGAATTAGCGTCAAACCATGGCATCATCTTAGCCTGGTGTTACCATTATTTACCATCTGACAGCTGTGAAAGTAGTCCATCTTAGATGTTTAAATTCACACCACAATCAGTCCTTTTCTCTTAAGCTTTCAGGAAATACTTGTAGGTTATTCAATGAATTTTACACCCTCTTTAAAAAATGCATTATTTAGACTTCAGAATTAGGAAAATTAGAAAAGAAAGACACATATTCTTTCTATATTGGTTCAGCTTTTTCAGTCAATGCAACTATATCAACTTAGACCTGGCCTACATTCCTGTCTTTCCAAGACTGAACAATCTAATTATAAGCAAGATAAATAGAAAAAAAAAAAAAAGAAACAATAGAAAGAAGAGCAGATGAGAATAAAAATTATTCAGTGGTGCGGCTGCTTAGATTTGTTATTTTCACGCATTAGAGATTCCATTAGGTTTCCAACATAGACTGCCTGGCTGCTTTTCTCGTAGTCTACTAGTGCACTAAATATCCATAGACATAAAAATTACAAAAAAAGTCTTCTAAGCCAGAGGGAATAGAACTATAAATGTGTAAAACTCTGCGTCTGTGTATATATGTCACATCAGTTAAAAAGGAAAGTATAGTTCCTTGATTGCCTATACAAGCTCCATTTACTAAACAGCAAAAGTACCAGACATACATTTTTCAGGGAGCATTACATTGGCCAAAGGTCGCAAAAACAATTTCAGAGGCAGCCTGCCCACATTAGTTTCTTGAGATCTTGATTACAAATTTATAAGAGACATACCCTAGACATTGAGAGACGATCTCAAAGATTACTGTCCTTCCTGCCATCTGCACACTCCACTGGGAACATTAGAAACCCTGTCCATCAACCAAAATATACAGCTCTTCTCATGAACAGGCCCAAAGACTGCCCTATAAATGATACCTGTCAAAAATGCTAGTAGCATTGCAGAAGACAGAAATCAATCCAAAACTCATTAGTTCACCTGACAAGTGCTTAATCTTATATTGTTTAATGCCAACCTGAACAAATCAGATAGAATAGAACCATGCAAAGCAGTGTTTGGATTTTCCATTATAGAAACTTTTGCAGTGATTATAGCTTAATCTTTCTCTCAAATTTTCCTTTTCATTCTCCTTTTCCCTATACCACCTGCCAGAAGATATTGACTCCAACAGAGTTTTCTTACTTCTGAAGGGGTAGACACATCATGATTGCTTCATTTGATAGTGCACAAGACTGTACATCTACATTTTGCAAATGTCTTCTGCTAAGTAGGATAAATAGGTATGGATTGGATTATATACAGTATTGTTTGAAGAGGCTGACAAGCAGAATGGATATACTACTAACGTTTTATTAACTTTGTACTAAATCTTTTAATCTGCCAGCATGGAATAAAGTATGAAATAATTCCTAAGTCATGTGGGATACAAGAAAACACAAGTACAGAAAGCAAATGTTGTAAGTCAAAGTGTTCTTCCACACATTTGGGGAACAAGACATATTATGGTTCTACATGGAAGTCATATTTTGTGAATTCCTTAAAATATTGGAGGAATGTGTAGTTTGATTTCCGTGGCTTTATTCAAGTAATTTACATGTGACTAGGGACTGTTCTTCAGCACTCAGACCTGCTGGTGTGGAATGACTTTCATTCATGCAATTTAACTCCGATTGTCCAAGAAAGGATGTATGCCCTCTTCAAGGGCTGTTTAGGAGAGCCCTAAATGGCACTGACCAAAACCATGCCCAGGATAACACTTTGTTAAAAATGCTGGACGATTGACTTCCAGTGTAGAGCTGAATTTACTTATATATACTTAGTGTTACTGTTGCTGTTTAGTTTCCCAGCATATGCAGAGCTGTAGTATCAAAGACAGGAAAAATAAAAAAAACTACATCCCAATATAAGAAAACATTAAGTTTTAGGAAGAATGACGTCATTCTGAAATGGCCTCTGAATTGACGTTAACAACATCCACATGATGTATAAATGGTGGTTTTATTTCTCAGTTTGCACAAAACGTAAACAGAAACTTCAGAAGCCATATCACCTCTGGAGAACTTATTATGTCATTATGACTTCAGGTGGTGAGTGTTTGAGACACTGATTAGCACTCAGATGGCCCTTTGGATCTATGGACATTACAAAAGAAGCAGAAATTAAAATCTGAAACGAGGAATGCATGCAGCCAGTCACAAGCAAAGCTAACAGCACTGCACAGTAACTTCCCATATTAATCCAGTGAAGAGCCAACTTGTAAGGGACATGCTCCAGTCAGGCCACAAGACACAAAGTTTGTCTGCCTGTCTGCCTTGGTGCAATCACTCTGGATTTTGAATGCCAGAGCATATGTTGTGGGAGGAAGAAGTAATTCTGTCTTTTACTGTGTGCTTCTAAGTGTTGTGCATAGAGCTATAATTGCAATATGGATCTACAGCAAGGATGAAATTAGCTAATTAGCTTCGTTTTTTTTTTTTTTTTTTCCCTTAACATTAAAGGCTTAGTTCAATTATTTAAGCAAGAAAACTCCTTGTCTGCATTGTGCATCCTTGCACAAGGTATCTTCCCTGCATCTCATGGATTTTACTGGAGTCAGGCATTAGATAAAAATCTGGAATTGTAGTTCCTAACAAATTTCTCCTGTTCTTTTAGTCTAAGCGGACCAAGAAGTGTGCAAAGAAACTATCTGTCGTGAAGACTGATTATTTAAGACCTTGTTTAAGGATGGCAGGGAGATAGGTAAGTTTTCTGAAAGAAAACATGGTTTGAGAACTGGAGTCTGGGAATATTGGGTTTGGAACTGGAAAAAAAAAAAAAAAAAAGAAGATATCTGGGTAGATTTGGGAGTCATTCAGGGGAAACCAGCTGAAAGGAGATGAAGACATAAGGGAGGAGATTGGTGCTAGTGAGAAAGCATATTCGATGTTCACTTCATGGAGATTGTATCAAACAGCTAAAGACATCCATCAGAATCTGATAGCAGATGCTCAGGAATAATTTACAGCCTGTGGTAGTTTAGGAACAAGTTCTGTAAATATATTCCCTGTCTGCTTTTTACAGAACAAAAGAAAGAGAGAAAAACAGGACAATACAATGGGATTATAAAATGCTATAGCAGCAGGAGGTAAGGAAATGGAAATAGTGGGTGGTTTCTGTGATAGGCCCAGGAAAGCATGAAAACCCTGCTTGACGATGTAGCTCCTGGATCAATGGGTGATTTTTAGTTCACCGTGGTTCCCCTTCTCACATGGCTTATTTTAAGGGGGGTGGGGAGAAGAAAAGGCACTTCTAATTTAATAGTGTCTATAACAATCCTTAAAGACTTTACAGGTCTTGTACTCTCACTCCTTTGCTCCCATCTCTATTCCTAAACCATCTTCTCCCCCATATTCCTCAGCTTTCATTCAGAACCTACTTTCCCCAGGGGATCTGACCACCGGTGCCCCTAATTTTCTGAGTTATTATTTCCCCAGGCTCCTGTCCACCAGCAGCTCACAACTCCCAACAGGCAGTATGGAAATCGGCCTCCCCCACCTGCCCCTGGTTTTTCTGATCATCATCATCATCATCATCCCTTTCTCCTTCCCCTTGTGTCACCTTTACCAGCCTCTGGTTGGTGGCAGTTCATTTCCTTTCTCTACCTCTCACCCCTCAGAAAGTGGATACTACAGTCAAACTTCTACAAACATCTGTGTCTTTAGGTTTCTAGCTCACACGTATTTTGTTTATAATGCCTTGCCATTCCAGCTAAGAGTTTGTATAGGTTCCCTCCACACATTTATACCCTTCCTAAGATCCTTGCAGCCTGCTGTTTCTTCCCTCCATGTAATCATCACCCACCTTACCTCTGTGCCTTCTAATGGGGTGGTTTGCCATAAATTTTGTGATATTATGAACTCTCATTTACCCAAAAGGGAGCAGGGAGAGCAAAGATCTGTAAACACACAATTGTGTTATAGTTGGCATCCTCTGAGGAGTTCCTGATAACACAAAGCTTATTTTGCTTCAGTTGAATTGACTTAAATAACTAATTTGCACTGCATTTTGGGGGAGAACATCTCACTTAAGGATGGATTAAAAGTTCATATAGGCACTAATGACAGAACTGGGAGTTTTTAGAGTAGCTAGGAAATTTCATTTCAAAATAATAATAATAATAATAATAATAATAATAATAATAATAATAATAATAATAAAACTTCCATCCTTGGAGTTAATCAGAACACAACTGGACAAGGTCCTGTGCAACCTGATTTAATTAAGCCTGCACTTATCATCAGGCTAGACTAGATAAGATCCAGAGGTCCCTTCTGACCTTAATTATTCTATGAATCCATGATTAGTAGCTGTTAATAGCAACAGCCCTGAAAATGAAGATTTGAAAGATGCACAGGGAATAAGATGATTATTTACTATATATTTTTGTGGGTCTTGAACTGAAAATAAATTATTTACCAATATGTATGAATGATGTTCTTTAAATCAGGGGATAATTTCTTTTCCTGTGGGGGAGAAGGAACTGTAATTTTACTTTAAGCACATGCCCAAATGTCATAGAAATCAATGGGATTTGAAAATGTGCCTAATGTTAGGCACGTGTTACATATTTTCTGGAGTTGTAGCCTATGGTGGGGAAGCAATAACAGAAAAAGGCAATTCCTAGAGATTAGAACAAGATTACTTCTCTCAGTACTTCACCTTGGAAAGACTTTTACCATTCCTCAGAAAACAAGACCATCACAATGAATAGTCTTCCCTTGGTGACCCTTGAAATCTTATTAGTAAATGGGATCTTTCCTTCCCCAAGGGCTTGACTGACTAACAGCAATGGAGCAATTCCTGCAAGGTTCACAGGGAGGGAGCCTAACTCCTACATTGCTACTCCTGTTGTGGGCAATAGGGAAAAGAAAAAGTGCCTGTGGTTTTATGTCCCGTGTTTTATTTTATGCTCCTCCATTTCCAACCAGATTCAAGAGACGGTTCTCTGACACTGGAAAAAACTTCAAGCATCCTGCTTTGTAATTGCAAGTGAATATACACATCTACTATCATTAAGCAATAATTATTTTGTTTTTCTAGGGAGGATTCAGAAAGATAAACACTTCACAGATAAATAAAGTTTCAGGGCTTCAGGCCAAGATATTTATTGACTTAGAAGGTACTTATGTCTTAGTTCACTCCCATGTAAAAAATATAATGATAGTAATTACGTTAAAAAACAGATCACTTTTTAAATTATTTAAAAGTGCTCTTCCAGAATTTAACAGGATGATAATTGCTCCAGCAGTTTTTATGACCTGTGGGGAACAAATTAGCCACAGGGAAAAGGAAGATCACAAGCTGCTCTTTGTATTTCATTCTTATTTATTTAATTAATTAATTTTAGTACTCCATCTTCATTTCAGATACATCTGGCATTTGAGGAAATAGAGTGAATTCTGAGGACAGAAAAAGAGTCAAACCCATTGAAAATGACCATTACTCTAAAAGCCCCGAAAGAGAGAGATATCAGAGAACTGTCAGATTGACTACCTAGATAAAACTTAGACGTAACTACTACTTGAGCTCAGAATCTCAGTATCTCAGAGAAATTCAGACACCTGATTTTTTTTTTCCTCATTCCAATATGGAACAAAATGTCACAGTACAAAAATTCCCATAATGTTTTTATGTATAGTTAAAATATTTCCTATTCTGATTTTTGTTTAGCTGTTCCATATTGTCATTAATAGTGTAAAGTAAATCTTGTCAAAAAAGATCGTGAGCTTACCTTCTCAAATCCAACACTCAAATGTCCTGGGAAGCATGAAAAAAAGTGTTTTGCTTTCATTTTTATATACCTCTTGGAAAATAAAAAGTAATCCGTATGGACTTGTATAGCTAGGGAAGAGATCAGAGGATCAAGCTGATAGAAATTTCCTCAAAGGGACTACAAAGCCTGTATACTACCCCTTTCCCAGGACATCTTTCACATCTCCCCTTCAGTTTTACAAATTCCACCGTTGCTTTTATTAAACGTGTTCTAAAAGGAATTTAATCAGATTATCTCAGGTTGATGTAAATACTCAGCCTGAACTAAATTGTTTCAATTTGCTGGACATTATAAATAAATAAATAAAAATGCTGATCATAAGTGATGTTTGCTGTTCTGATTTGATTTAATTTCTGACCTGAAAAAATCAATTACTTCCACAGTCAAGTTTTATCCCCCCTTCTCCTCTAACTTCATACTTAGGTTAATGGACTGTTGAGTCAGAAGGGACCACTGTGTTAATGTAATCTGACCGCCTGTGTAGCACAGACCATGAGATTTCCTTGCACTAATTCCTGCCTGTACTAAAAGACTTCTATATTAAATAAAAAAAAATAAAAAAAAAATCACCTAGTCTAAATTCAATTTTATTTGTCATTGTAAGAAGCTCATCACTGCTTTGAGGAATTAATTCCAGCTAGGCCTACCTCTGCATGCACGTAGTTATGAGAATTTTAAAATATATGAATATTTGCTAATCAAAATAACTTGGGTTTTGTTGTGGGTTTCATTTTTCTTTTTTTTGGGTTTTTTTTTTTTTTTTTCAGGTGAACACAAGTTCATTTAGACTGTTCTCAGGGTGTATTAGCATACTTTGGCAACAAAACCCACAGTGGAAAAAATAGTACCTCTCCCATAAATACCCTCCTGAGTCTGACAATTTTAAACCTTTAGCTGTTATTTTTCCTATTTTGTTTAGGTAGCAGATTTAAAGAGTAGATCTGCACAGTAAAATGCTGTTTCAGACATAACTAAAACTGGAAGCATTGTAGCTGTCAGTTTATACATTATTTACAGCAAATTTAGCCCAGATATAGGTCTGTAGTGATGTAACTACACTGCTTCCAGGACAGAGAGCATCTCTGCATGGCATTATACTATACTACATAAATGTGTCTTCTCATTTAGAGACAACCCTGGCATCTCTGCATGGGGTGCTGTTGTACCAGGCAGGGAGCTCTATGCTGAGCTCTTCAGGGCAAGAACTGCCTTTTCATTATACGTGTGTACGTGTAACTGCCTTTCCCTGGGGCCTTTAGGTATTGCTGTGCTAGAAATAAATTATAATAATGAATAAGTGACCTGGACACACAGAGTCCAGGAATCTCTGATGTATGCAAATAGCGTTCAGTGCAAAGGGCTAACACTAAATCCAGGCAATAAAGTTAACTTATAGTTCCACCCTGTGCATTTTAAATTTTATGTGAGCTTGTAATGCAGAGCATTTTGCCCCACCAGAAAAAAAAAGAAAAAAGAAAAAAAAAGTGAAATGATAGCATCTGCCTGTTTACTATTAGCAAGGGCACAAGAAAATTCCTGAATGGTCCCAGTAAGCTCTGACGGAGGAATAGTCCGACTGTAAACCCCACTGACAGAAACTGAGGAAATTATTCTGTTCCAAATATTTGGCCATATATATTTGCAAACTATCCGCTCGTGCATTTTACAGCACACACAGCTCTGAGACATTGGCCTATAATTATGCAACAGCTGAGCATATGTAAGGGCTGAGATAAATAGCCAGCTGGGGCTGAGCACAGCCTCAGAGGGGCTGGAGTGGGGTTGTGGTGTTGTAAGGCTGCAGTGGTAGCAGGGAATGTGGGGATGCGGAGTACATTAGCTGGTAAAAGTCCTGTAAGCGTGATCTTTCTCCTTCTTTTTGGTCTTAAAACTGGGTTGAAATATGCACCCCTTCAAAGCAGATATTACAGTGACAGCACTAGTGGTTTGAAGGAGATGATTGATTTTCATGTGGTCACTGGGTGGCTTTCACCTGATTTTACAAATTACAACCCAGTAGTTTCTGTTGTACGTATGTTGTGATATTTGTATAAGATACATGAGTTTCTATAGTGTGTTGGACTCCTCTCCACTTCTTTCTTTCAAAAAAACCCCAAAATTCCCATTCAAGCAAAATCTCCCATTTTTAAGAGAGCTGAACAAGAACAAAGGGAGAAGCAACAGTGATCTGCATGAATCACACATTCACCTGATAGGTGTCTTTTAGAGGTCCCCTTGGCAGTCTTCTCACAAATAATTTGTTGTTATTTTGTTTTTTGTGTTTTTTTTTTTTTTTTTACAGACCCAAATGTACATCAAACCATTGAGAGCTGTTTCTCCTTGTTCAGTAAACACCCAGGTCAGACCTTCATCTGCCAGTTGACATTGAGGCTGCCTCTGTCCAAAGATCATCTGAGAGCATCTTTTCTTCCTGCCTTTTGGGTAAGAAGCATTTTGATTTTGGTATTAATAGAAGTGGTAAATCAATCCAGGCTTTGTAGTTTGCATTTTATATCAAGGATCCCACTGTGATGTGAGTATTTATGGTGGTAAAAACCCTCTGCACACAAAAGAGCTCTCTCTGTGGGTTTACAAAAAGGGCTGCAGTAGGAAGAAAAAGCTAAGAAAGATGAAAGAGAATAAAAGTCACCTCTGCCACATCGGAGGTATTTGCTGGTCAGGAATCACTGGCCAGCATGTTTTGGTGGGCATAAAGTTTGCAGTCTCAAGAAGCACAGAAAGGAATTCCCTCCTCTATAATGAAGCATTTAGCTTGTAGTGAAAGGAACTAGAGGAATATCCTAGCAGTGCTTCAGCTGATAAAAAGAGATGATTAGGAAAAAATATTGTTATTATTTGTGTTTTGAATTCTTACTTCAAGTTTAATTTTAATAGTAAACACATGAGGGGAGGTAGTCTAAGGGAATCAAATCTAGTAGTTAAATATCCATAAAGGCTGAACATGCACTGAAACAGCGGGGCCGTTTTAAACACTTTTGACTTCTTTTGAAGATGCTGGTCAGAAGCGCAATCTGTATCTGCGGCAGAAGGATGGTGTTACAGCGTAGGAGATACTACTTATACTTCTTTCTGGATAATTGCCAGTCCTGTGAGTTAAAAGTCACAATTTTGGCTTCAGATATCAGGGACAGTTAAAAATGTATGCCTTACTAATTAACTAGGCAGAGGGAGATTCCTAATTTGTCAGCATTAAGATTTTGGAGCTAGAAAAATAAATCTGTTCTTATAATGAATTGTAAGACAATTTTTGATGAATTGAACAGCTTCAAAATGTTGCTATGTGTTCTTAGTCTATTGTGCTTGTCTTAGATTACACATATGAGTGTTCATATGCATATATATATATGTATTTTACAGGAAACACAAAGGGTTAAAACCAACTTGAAGTCCTGACTGATGTTAGAAATCACTTTAATAATAAATACTGATGAAACATTCATCTTATAGTGATGACTAAAGCTCCTCAGTAGCTGAAACAGGAATCAGAGCTTTTTAAAACAATTCAGCCTTGGCTTTTTGCATTATTATCTGAAAATGTATTATTCTTCACTGCACAAAATGTCTGTTCCTTCTGTGCTGCAGAAACTTGTTCTTTAGCCTGCAAATGTGATATTTGTGCTCTTTTACAACAGAAGCTGCTCTATAGCAGATACCATGGGAATCACTAAAGGGAAAAAGATAAGGCCAGCTCCTCTGTCACTCTGTGAGTGGATCTCACTATCTTCTGGTGAGACTCAGCATGATTCAGGGTGACCTAATTTTCCATTAGAAGAAAAGTGTAAGGCATTCCT
>NW_009649980.1:397032-422666 GCF_000708025.1 Charadrius vociferus
GCAGGAATGTAGGGTGCTATGAGGAAAATGGTAATTCCTGCGTCTTCTTTAGCAAAGCATCCTCTTCTCTCTCTAGCAGCTATGACTTTATGATAGAGCTCATCCACATCTTTAATACTGTCTGACATCAAAAATTCCTTCTTTTTTTAATTCTGGGTGTTTGAAGTCTTTCTATAGGTAGGTCCTGGTGACAAAAACTCAACAAAATTCTAATCAGAAACCTTCGAAATGAGAAAGAAAGCAAATCAGCAGTTCTAATGGACACCTGAGATTAATCAGCTTCAGTGCCCCGTGGGCACAGATTAGGAGTCAGCAAGCAGACCAGGCTGGTGGCAGATGAGGGAGAGATCCCAATATGCACATTATCTCAGCTAGCCTAGCATGAATTTTCCTTAACTCAATAACCAGCCGTCAGGGATTCACTTAAGCCCAGGCAGCTCTTGAAAACGCAGGGGGTTGTGTATGATGGGAGTCTCATCCTCCTGTGTCCAGACTGAGATGGGGATGCAGTTCTCTTGGTCAGTGCCATCCAACAGCAGGACCGATCTACTTCTTTTCTACCTGCAGTACTGTGAGGTTATGTCTGTGCACTAAATTAATTCAAACAAGGACCATCATACATGAAAACCTCTTTCAAATAGACAGCTTTTATGCTACCTGTGATAACTCTTGTGTTTTGAACATCTCTTCTTTCCCAAAATGTCCCAGTCCACAATGCCACGACAAAGTGAAGTCTGGTCTGTATGGGACAGGTCAAGCCCTGATTGCAGATGCTCTCGGTGCTAGGCTATAGCTAGGAAAAGAGGTGCATTTCTGCGTGCCAACCCTCCACAAAGCCACAATAACCAGTGTGGGGGATCCCAGGGTGAGAGATTGTATGGGACATTCACTGGTAGTGAAGGAGACTGGAGACATGAGGGACATGATGCGGGATCCAGCTAAGCGACTCAGGCGCTCAGTCCTGAATCATGACTGTGGCACTGGAAAAGGACAATTATAGATACCTCTTTAAACTCTGGGAAATAATATGCTGAAACCAGGAATCAGACCTCATTACCACCTAGTGTCTTGCTGTAAAGGTATTGCAGCTGAAGATGAGACAATACAGTGAATGAACAGTGGGCACTTAGGTAACAGTGAAATAATTGTGATCAGTGCGATAAGTACTGCTGAAATCACTCCTCCTTTCCCACCCCCTTTGAAAGACAAAGACCTCAATATAAGAAGGAAGCCAGGAAAACTAAACTTATTTTGCTGGCTAGAAATACCTGTAATTTATTCCTGAAAAGTACAGAGATCATGCTGATATAGCACAGATTAAGGAGGGGAGAAACCCTGCTAAGATCCCTGCACATTTCCCACACCCTCCCACAGTTTTCCTGCAGGGCTGAAATCACAGCCTTAGTGTACGAGGTTACAGGAGCATTTTGAACAATGACTTTGGTTGAGCCAGATTCCTGCTTCCCATGGGCAAGTCAAGGGCTTTTCTCTAGTATTTTTATTAATTTCATTCTTCTTTCTTATTTGTACTTCTTCTGGTTTACATAGGATAATGGTCCTAGTGCCTTCTCTCTTAGCATCCTGCACACCCTTCCTGCCCTCATGTTCACTCATTTTTCTTTTGAGAAGACCTTCCTGGCCAGATCCATGAATCAATCAGAGAGAAGATGTGAGTGAGAAGAGGGGTGGATTTTGTTCCAAGAGCTCCTGCTGTTAATAGCATGTGGACAAAACACTTGTTCATGGTCAATAATCCCTGCTTACTCTGAATAATGCAGTTTTCTGTAGAACCTTCGGCCCTAATCGTGGTGTATAGCTCTCTGTACCTGGAGCAATGTGTCTAACTTTGTGTGGTCCTTCCTAGGAAAAATAGTGCAGGGCTGAGCTTCTAACACAGGTACAATGCTCAGTGTCTGGTCTTACCTGTTTGGGGCTAGCTTAAATATGTCTTTGCTGCATCCTTAGTATAGGTTAATGGGGAAGGGTTTCTCTTGTTTTGGTGTTTGGTTTTTTTTTTTTTTTTTTTCCTTTAAAAATAAGTTTGATATGTGGATCAAATCTTCAAAAGAGACAAAATTGCATCTTTAAAGCTGTTTTTTCAGACTTTTAATTATGGTCCAAGCATCCTTGCTGTGCCCAGTGGGCAACAGACTTCCTGGAGAAGGGAGAATGGGAAAAAAATCATAGAATGGTTTGGGTTGGAAGTGACTTTTAAAGGCCATCTAGTCCAACGCCCCCTGCAATGAGCAGAGAAATCTTCAACTAGATGAGGTTGCTCAGACTCCCGTCCCACCTGACCTTGAAAGTTTCCAGGGATGGGGCACCTACCACCTCTCTGGGCAACCTGGGCCAGTGTGTCACCACCTTCAGCATAAAAAATGTCTTCCTTATATCCAGCCTAAATCTTCCCTCTTTTAGTTTAAAGCTGTCACTCGTTTTCCTATCACAACAGGGCCTGCTAAAAAGTTTGTCCCCATCTTTCCTGTAGGCCCCCTTTAAATACTGAAAGGCTGTCATATGGTTTCCCTGAAGCCTTCTCTTCTACAGGCTGAACAACCCCAACTCTTTCAGCCTGTCCTCCTAACAGAGGTGCTCCAGCCCTCGGATCATTTTCGTGGCCCTCAGGTTGCTCCCTACTGCATACGCACAATCCCTGACTTTCTATTTGCTAAAAAAGCCTTTCACCAGGCAGAGAAGAAGTGGGAGCCTCACATCTAAGGGAGGCTGTGGGAATCGTTAGTAAAATATGATATTTAGCAAACAAAATAGAGAGATCCCTGAGCTGCCCATCAATGAGAGTGAGAGTGGGAATCGCTGTCCCCGGCGGGATGCACTGTGCCGGAGAGGCGAGGGGTGGTTTCGGGCAACGCCGATCCCTCCTTCCAGCCCAGCAGCCTGCTGTAAAGTAGGGTTGGGGGGGGGGCGGGAAGTTAGCAGAGGAGCTGCGATTTGTCTTGCAAGCACGCTCATCGGCTTGGAAATTTCCACTCGAAAACGCGCGGGGCCAGCAGGTGGCACTGCGAAGTAGCCCAAGGCGAGAGCGCAGCGCGGCGCGGCGCAGGGAGCTCGCCCTCGCTGAGCTGAAGCTGCTCACAAACCTCAGACTTTTTATTTTTGTTCTATACCCTCCCGCCTCCCGAGATGAAAAATGCAGTAATCAGCACGGGTGGAAATGGAAAGCAAAAATGCCCGAAAATTGGGTTATTCCCCTCTTTGAGACAATGGTTGTGCAGTGATAGGAAGATTTCTCTTAACTCCTCCAGACTGCTTTCAGGTCTGTTGTTGTTCAAGGTTAACCCTGAGAAAGCTACCTTCCCGCCCCCCCCCTTTTTCTAGATCTTTTGTTTGGTTGGATTTGGTCATTTTTGGGGTTATTTTGTTTGTTTTGTTCCCCACCCCCCCCCCACCCCCCCCGAAACCTGCATCCCTACCAGCTCTCTCTGCCTACTCCAGTCCAGCACAAAAAGTTTATTCTGTCATGTGAATCAGGAGTTTTTCCACCCAGGCAGAGCTGGAGCATTCCCTGTGCTTCTGGCTGCTTTGAGGATGAGAGACCTCAGTTTTACCCTCTGCTTTGGGCATTGAGAGGCACAGATGTTTTTACAAGACAAGCTGTAGCCCTAGCACTGCCACCAGCCTGTTGTGCGACTTCATACTGTTCATTTTCCTATTTTCCCTTGGGAATAGTTTCTCTGTTTCATCTGGTCAAAGGCAGTCTCGTATGTGCCACACTGCATAGCACCATGGAGATCTGATCTTATCTTACCTGGAAATATCACCATTTTACTAGTAATTACTCTCCAGGTTAATCATCAACTTTCCTTCTAAATATAAAGCATGTATTTACTTTGAGATGTGGAACAGGGAAATGAGAATGCAAATAAACTACTTTTCACTTAGAAACCATGTAACATGCTTTAATTCCTTCTTTTTTTATTTTTTTTACATTACCATGTACACAAAGAAATTAATCATCTTGCTAAATGGGCTTTAAAAAAAGCACGCTTGCAGCATGTCTCTAGGAGAAACAAGCCATGCCATCAAGTAATGAGATCTGCATTTGGAGAGTTGGTCAGAGGTGCCGCTCACCGGCACAGCATGCTGTCGGCAAGAGCAGATCCGGTCTGGAGCGATGCTTTGTGCATGCAGAGGAGGTTTCAGCTCCATTCCCACGTGGAGCCTGAAGCTCCAAACCCATGACCAATCCGAGGTCCATGCGGGATCCCCGCATTGCCTTGGCACTGCTACCTTGCAGCATTTTGATGGGCTTCAAAGCAATCAAGGCTGTTTTGGTCCCACAAATGCAATAGATCACCATGATTTGAGGTTCCCAGAGCCTGTGGTACAATGGTACGACTCCGTCCCCTGATAAATACTGAAAGCCCCAGACTCTCGTTTGTGATAAATATATTGCATATGGGCAAAGGGAGGGATTAGCCTTAGATCGCCAAGGTTGCTCATTTGGTGTTTATGAGCAACAGAGGAAACATAACAGAACAGGGCTTTCTAGAGAAAGAATAGCAGGTGTCTGCACTGTGGAAGATCACTACTCCCAGCACTAGTCTTGCCCTGTATTCAGCTATGTTTATTGGACTGATTCATGGATGTATTATCCTAGTTTTATGCATTTGTTAACTCAATAAAGAAGTCAGCTCTGGGGTGAAAGGGAAAAGTTAAATTGGCGACATCTCTCAGGGAGCAGGAAATCAGTGCGATGAGCCACCGACTCCATGGCTCGGTGGAAGGCCTTGAGGGTGGTGGGGAAAAAAAAAGCCTGTTTGCATAAGGAAAGAAACTCTCAGGTTGCATTTATACAGTCCTTTGATATTTTGTGGCATTTCTGCAAGTCCTGCTCTGGTTAACATGTTTAAACACATGCATTTTCAAGGTTAGTTTGACATTAGCACGTTCACTGCTAACGGCACGCGATAGTCTAAAGCACTTGTTCAGCTCAACCCCTTCGGTGTCTTGATGTGTTGCACAGTTCACTTGTATAATCTCCTGGCAGTCTGAGCTACGGAGCGTGTTATTGCTAATAGAGCAGTATTTGTACCTTCCCTGGGGAACCTGAAATCCTCAGACCTCCAAGTGCCAACGTGTGGGGCCTGAATGTTACGACACTTCAATTAAGGTCATTTATAACTTGAGCAGAGTTATGGAAAGGTTTTCATCTTCTTGGCACCTGCCACAGTTCTTAATCTGTCAGATCAGTTTACTCCATCCAGGGTTTTCTGTAATGTTATTAGGATTAAAAAAGTTTATTAGGGTTAAAACAAGCAAGTGTCTCCACACCTTTCCAATCCTGGCTGGTTTAAATGCCTCTTGGAAAGAGAAGGCAATTTTGTGGGAATCCTGTCTTGTAGCTCTATTGATAACTTCACTGGAATCTTATAGGAATCTTTTATTCTGGTGTTTAATATGCATAGTCTCGCAATTTCTGCCTGGTATGATTTCACAGTTGGGGAAACTGAGCCATAATGATATTAAAGGCGCTTTTTTTTTTTCAAAGGAAAGGAATGAGTTAATAATAATAGTAGGAACAGAACAGACAATAAAACTCTTGTCTCTTTGTTTCCTGCTGTACCCAATTAGCAATTTCCTCTTACAGTACGAGTGGCTGTAATTAGGGAAATGGGTGGCTTTGCACAAACAAGTTATTTCCATTCAGTATTGAAAATACTGCCTAGCAGAGGTTCAGTATCTATATAGCTTCTCAGCACTGTCTGAATATGGGTAGGAAAATAATAATTTAGGTATGCATATATACATATGCATACACTTACCAGCACTCTGTTTTAATGGAACATTAAGCTAATGCCACGTTAAGTTACAATGCACTTCTTGTGAAAGCAAAAGCAGCATCTATATAAATATCAGATAGATGTATTATGATCTGTACAATTGCAATAAATAGCAGATGGCTATGCAGTAATGGGACACTAAAAAATATTTATCGCATTTTCTGAGAGTACCACCGCTCTGTTTGTTGTCAGGGTGGATGGCTAAGTTTGATGCGTGGCCTTTGGTACAGTGCCTTTCCAAATGTGTGATGACATTGCAAATCATGCTGGGATTTGAGCGAGAATGACCTGCACTTGATACAATCATGCAAGTTCCCCACATTAATACTACTCTGGGCTAGAACATGTGTGTGCGGAGGCTACGGTATGGCTTGTTGTGTATCCTCAAAAAGAGTGTGGATGAATTGCTGAGTAATATCCCTCAAACTCTTTGAGTTTCTATTTCTCCTCCATCCTGTCAGGCCAAATTTTCAAAAAGGGTCTCCTTCTGGAGGAGGAGTTTCCGCTTGTAAAATTAGCGCTGTCAGATCTGGCAGCTCTTCCCTCTGTGTCTACACGTGTCTGAACTCATAGACATGTCTGCCCATGGGAGGTCTGATTTATAATTCAAATTCAGACTGATAAAGGAAAGAGAGGCTCAAACTGCACCCACATAGAGAAGTTTTTATTAGAATGAGTTTGAAACTTCAGGGTATCTTTCTTATTTTCCTATTTTCTCTCTTGAACTACAATGACTCATCTGTTTCTCTTTTTCTCCCTCTGCATTAACGCTTTTGTCATTCTTTAGCTCCTTTTTTGTCTTCACCTGCTGTCTGTCTCTCTTCTTCCCATTTCTTTTTCATCTCATGACCTCCTTGACTTCCTTGTTCACTTTAGCTTGCTCATACATGTTATCAGCAGGGCTTATGGACTGTTGACTGTTTGGTGACCTGTGTCATTTTAGTGCTCCATTTTTTTCTGTGCCGGATATCCAGGTGCTCATGCACCCTGCTGGCAAATGTATGAGTTTGCCCTGTGCTCTTCCAGAGACGAAGTGTGGTAGTGCCAGCCTCAGCCTAGGAAGATTGTGGCTTTTTAGACTGGTGAAACAATTATAGTCCCCATTTTAGTTTGTTACGCATGAGACAAGTTGGTGGCCCTTACATGAGGCAAAGTTTGTCTGAAGCTTTGCTGAATCTGCCTATTTATAACTGAATATAAGTACTGAATACAAGAATGTGTTTCTAAGGATAGACAGACAGGGATGTACATCAGATATACTTATCGATTAATCTATATTATTTGTATTTTGGGTAGTAAAGTACACTTGAGAAAAAATAAGTAAGATTCGTTCATGCCATGTTTGTAGCTGCTCATTCTAAAACAAATACCTCCCTATGACTTCCTCACGTCTCAGCCCACGGCTGTCTCCTAGTCTCACCTTCTCCATGGCTGTTAACAAAAACAAATTCCCAAGCATATCCATAGAGAAAGGAACCTGTTCTGAAGTTGTTGCTAAAGATGATCTCTCAGTGAGGAGATTTCAGTCTTATAAAACAAATCTCAGCTCAGCACTACATGAAGTCAGAAATCCAGACTGACCTTAGTAGAAAGACTCTGTGATCTTTTATAGAAAGTTCTGGCAACTGGCTGCCCTGGTTCACATTTCACCGGTGTTGTTTATCTGTTCTGGGTGGCTCTGGTAACATGTGATGTGTCAAAATCCAAAGCTTATCATATAAATAGAGAAAGGAGACAAAACCATCTCATGGGAAGACCGGGAAAAACCTATTACCATTCCGGCCACTCACCTTTTGTGTGATCCTGACCAACTTTCTTTTCCCATCCACAGCAGTGTTACCATCTGTAAGGCTTACAAAGACATCTTTCCATCATAAAAAAAGTTATTTGAGACTTGTGCATGAAAGTAGGTGTGTTAAGACTTTTTTGGACACTGGGGGAACACAGAAAACCCTGCACAGAGAAGTGTTAGCTTCTTGAAGAAGGTGTAAATTATGTGCATGGGGAGGGAAGGGTTAAAGCCTGCTGCTTCCTTTTAGCATGATGGCAGGCACCCCAACCTCATTGCATGTGAGGAGCAGCCATAGAGTGCAGAGTGCTTCACCAATTAGTTGCTGCTCACATTTCCCTTGTTTCATAAATCACGGTCTTACAAGGCTGTTTTCTTCACAGAAAAACAGAAGAATGTGGTTAAGATGTTTTTATTTGAAAGGGGGAAAGGGGAAAAAAAAAAGAAAAAAAAAACTCTTTCTTTTTTTCTGATGTAGACCAAAAAAGGAAGCAAGTTATCCTCAATACACAGAAGTTGAATAATTACCTCTGTTCCTTAAGGCAGTGTTATCATATTCGATGCATTTTTTCATTAAGGATATCAGACAGAGATCAATGAATGTGGAAGAGTTCTCCCTTCCCCATAGCAGCGAGTGCTAATGGTGCTGAATTTCTGTGATACCGCACACCTCTCAGAAAGAAACAAATGCCGTGCACTCCATTAGAAACCTAAGAGTCTGCTACAACCAGAAGAAAGCCCCATTTTGAGCCTTGATGAATAGAAAGTTATGCAACTACAAACCCACCATTAGTGTAGGAAAGGATCTTTTTTCTTTTCTGATCCTCCAGCTAATGTAATTCAGGCAGGAGATGGGAGGACTGCACACTGGCAATCTCTTCTCTTGAAGGTTGTTTAAAATACAAACATCCACACACGCACAGTCTCACTACAATTATAACTGTAAATGTTGAAAAATGAAAGTTTTGCACATATGAGAGTCAGCAGACTCAGCGGACATAAGTGTGATTTTGTGACTGTCATTTTTCACCGAGTGTCACCATAACACATGCTGGTTGTACCTACCAAATGATTGTGATGTAAACATAGAGTTATTCCACTGAAGCCTCTTTCTGACACTTTTTAAATGCCTGAAAAAGTCTGGAGCTTCTGTAAGCCAACATGGAACAAAGTTCAGGGCCAAAAGGAAAAAGAAATCTTTTGTTTGGTTATTCATGCCTTCTTTCCCATTTCACCAATAATGCATCAGAACTAATTTTTACTAGTAAAATTTTATTTTTACAGAAAAAAAAAAATCAAATTTACTTCATCAGGTATTAGTAGTAGAATTAATTCTGGAAGTAAAGACTGTATCACCAAGATAGTTACGTTTGCATTATTCACTTCAGCCAACATAGAATAAGTGAGTATTTCTGCAGTAGAGTTCATCTCAGCTCTGTCTCTACGTCTATTCATAAGAAACACAACCAGTGAGGCTTAACAAAAAAAGTCTCCCTGAAAGAGCCCAAACTCGTGTGTGTGTGTCTGTGGTCTCACTTACCAACTGAAAAATGACCTTCTGAGGTTGGAAACATTAATTCAAGATTCATAAAGATAAAATAGATGTTGGTTTTAAGTTTTTCTACATTGTTACATTGTTTGTATCAGGAATAGTGTGATGATCAGGACTAGGGAAGCAATTGTCCCCCTGTACTCTGCACTGGTGAGGCCCCACCTCGAATACTGTGTTCAGTTTTGGGCCCCTCACTACAAGAAAGACATTGAGGTGTTGGAGCATGTCCAGAGAAGGGCAATGAAACTGGTGAAGGGGTCTGGAGAACAGGTCATATAAGGAGCAGCTGAGGGAATTGGAGTTGTTTAGTCTGGAGAAAAGGAGGCTGAGGGGAGACCTTATCGCTCTCTACGGCTCCCTGAAAGGAGGTTGTAGAGAAGTGGGGGTTGGTCTCTTTTCCCAAGTAACACGCGATAGGACGAGAGAAAACACCAGGGGAGGTTTAGATTGGATATTAGGAAAAAAAAAAATCACAGAAATGGTTGTTAAGCATTGGAACAGGCTGCCCAGGGAAGTGGTGGAGTTGCCATCTCTGGAGGTATTTAGAAGATGTGTAGATGTGGTGCTGAGGGACATGGTTTAGTGGTGGATTTGGCAGGGTTAGGTTAATGGTTGGACCTGATGATCTTAAAGGTCTTTTCCAACCTAAACAATTCTACAATTCTGATTCATCTATGTCATTAAACATGGTGCATTATATATCTGCTATGAAAGGTTCCATGAATGGAAACATGAAAAAAAATTGCGTGTCTTTTCAACAGCATTGCTCACAGGGCTTAGGTTAATGACTAGATTAAGGTGTCATGGATCCACTAACTTCAATCGAGCAATTATAGTTTCTATAAACAGGGGATGTCCTGGGGATTATTAAATAAATAACATATCAGAAAGAGGGTGAGGAAAAACTTTATTGTTTGGCATAAAACATTCCCAAGAGACTCTCACTGACATACTAGAATAATTCAGGGAAAGAACGACTGATTACACAAAAGTAGTTTTCCCTTGATATGTAAACTGTCTCTTTGCAGCATCTTGGCGCTTGTAACCATTCCTGAAGTATGAAGTAGTTTTGGGATTATGCAGCCATCATGTTTAAATAACTGGGTTATGTAGTTTACTGTTATCTTTTGTAGTTAGATTGACAACAAATGCTGCCATTTCTGGGTTTGTCAAATTTAACTTTGCTTTTGCTTTGGCTGAGAGGTCCCTTGTGAAAACACCATGTAGTTTATTTGTGCTTCATTTGTAAAGCAGATAGGTTTGGATAAAGAGACATGAGTTAAAAGTAAACTGATGCGTAAACTAACGTATAGATTTTGCCCTACTTAAATTACATTTAACCTTTATCTGCAAGACTTCAGTGGCCTGCAGACACTCTATTGGCACTCTGCAGCTGTTTTATGCCCTGAATAAACCCATATATTTATGAATACTTACCTAGCTGGACTACATCTATGCATGCAGGTTTCCTCTATCACAACAGACTGCATATTCTGCCTTTGTCTTTTCTACCATTGGCATTTTCTTCCCATATAAAAACACCTGGTTCTGTACTAACTGAAAGGCTCAAGCTGATCCCTGCTATAGTTATCTTTTATTGGCTTTCGCTGGACAAACCTGGTCCTCTTGGCTCTGTTATGTAAGTACAGTTGATATCTTACATAGCAAATAACATTACAAACATTACACATGCTAATTAAAGGCAATTCAGTTTGGTGCGGCCAGGAATAGGAAACCAAACAAAATCAAACAAGGCTTTAAAGCCCTCCAAAAAAGCATGCTGAATGGTGAAAGGAAGTTAAAACTTTTAGCACTATTAAATGGAAAGATTTGGGCTTTTGAAACAATGGCTAATATGTATGTGAATTAAACATCTGGAGAGAATATAAAAAAAGAAACTCATTCAGAGGGAAATGAGTCCCCTATAGAAAGTGTGCTAGTCATAAGGACAGAATGTAGTCTGTAACTCATGCTGAGGAGGGGATACATTAATGCATTAATTTTAAGAGTCTCAATCTCAGTTTTATTTATATTTAAGCTTTTAATCCTCGAATAATTAGTCATTACTAGTATTTAACGACTGGTTTGCTAATTAGGTATCCCTAGATGGAACTAAAGGCAGTTAAACACTAACAAACTGATCATTAACTACACTAATGATCAAATTCTCTGGGATTATTACTATTATAAACCATAATTAACAGTTTATAACAGCTATATTTTATTTTGTATTTTGTTTCCTGTAAAGAAAACATCCTGGAGTACTGCTGTGAGACTCTGTTAAAATTGTTCCGTTCTATCAGAAATGTTCTGGTGAAAGCACCCATTTCCTCCAGTTACAGGGGAAATCCTTAATCAGCATTATCAGAAACGTATGGGCAAATATTGCATTCCATACAGAAAATCAAAGTAGACACCTAAATTTGACCAGATGAGTAGCTGTCTGTATTTAATTTTATATATTGACTTGATCTCCACTGATGATAATGGAAGTTTTGATACCTAACTCATATACAGACAACTCTTTGTAGATAGGTGTCTACTTCTTGTAGATGCATGTGTTTGAGGAATTAATCTCTCTATGGGTGAATGATCTGCAGACCTTCTAGGACGGACTAGTTGATCAATAATATCTCACCCTTTCTTATTCACTTACATGGTCATATTCACAACTCAACACCATGTGTACTATTTTTAGTCTGTCTTCCTGATGTTACTTGAATCAGGCTATTCATATTTAAATACCTCATGTTTTTGCAATCATTAGTCCTTAAATTAATCTAAAATGTTTTGACCTGAGAATAGACACTAAAGATCTATCAGTTCCTTAACATACTTGCTTTCACATTTTCTCTGGCAAAAAACAATTGCTGACAGAATGCCAGAGTCTTTTTGTGCCTCTCTTCTCTTTTGATGTCCCAGGTGGAGTCTTCCCAGACTTTGTGATCATAAACTGGACCTGAAAGCAAAATTTGGTGATTTTTATTTTTTGCTTTATTTAGCTCCTGATTTTATTTATTCATTCAAGAGGAATTTCATCTGCTTTTCACTTCTGAGGTGTAACCTACATTAATCAGCACACATTCAATTCCTCTACATTATCTGAGGATGAGGATTAAGCAGTCTAGTCTTGCTCCATGATTCACCTTTGCTATTCCTCTCCTACTCCTCACATTTTCCTGTGCTTCTGCTACCTAGTAAAGGTTAACGCTAGAAGCTATATGGATTTGTTTGAAGGTCCCTAGGCACTTCAGTCGTCTGTTTTGTCCACAGCTGTCTAGTTTACCCAGGACTTATCTCTCTGCCAGCTTAGAGGTCTAACCTTAACCTAAGTCAAACTATAATTCACTTGCTTTTTCCCTGACAGTCATGTCTAAGTGTAGTGGACTCTGGACTATGACAAATGTGCTCAAGCAGTACAGAAGAAACTGAGCCACAAATTGTCTTGTCACAGCAATATAAAAATATCAGTTTTACTCATTAGCAGAAATCCTGAACAGAAAGTAGGGAAAATAGAGAGAACAGAGTCGGGGCTGTCTTTCTGTTGTTTTCTTTTCACGGTAACAATTTTGCTTGCCTTCTTTGGTAATTTAGATGATAAAAACCTTAAAGAGGGATAAGCTGAGAAACAAAGTAGAGGTAACGGCGACTTTTTGTGGTAGGAGGAGTAGAGAGGGACAAGGAACAGACATGGGAATATAATTCCAATAAGAAGCTTAAGGTGTCCAAGGTGACGTAAAGGATGTACTCTAGGAGCTCATACTATTGGTTCAGTCTGGATTTTGGTAGGACAACTGAATAGATACATCTCCAGGGACTAGTCCTGAAATAAGAAGGTAACAAAAATGATCCCTAAGAGACCTGCAGGTCTGTGGGTTCCTCTGTTGTGAGAGAGGTTGCTGGAGTTTTTCTAACATTCAGTCCTCATTACATCAGAGGAGAACAACACAATTCAGTTAGGCAGGTCTGTTTTCCTAAATGAAGAACATATGCTACAAAAGATAAGGGTGAAAAGTTAAAACCAAGCAAAGAAATTGCTCAGGTTTTGAGGTACATAGAAGTTGTAAAAAGCAGTTGTGACCAGAGCCTGCATTTTGCAAAAAGGAGTTGTAAGAATAACAAAAAATCGGGGAGTATAGCAACCAGAAAAACACAGTTCAAGGAGACAGTGTAGTAGTAGTTATACCCTAAAGCACACCATAGCCTACAGGTTGCTGAGCCATTCATGTTTAAAGAACAGCTCACCAAACACAGAACAACCCTTAGGGAGAATGAACTGATCCGTTAACTGGGGTTGCAACCAAAAAATCAGTTAGTTAATTTGGGAAACTGTTCAAGTGTACTTTGGATGGCTAAAGTAAAGAAGAGGAGAAAACACAACTTCGGGTTGTAGCTTGGATTCTATCTCTGACCTCAGACTATCAGTTTGTGTCGCATTGCTTAGCGGGTGATGGTACAGATACCAGTAGCAGGTTTAGACACAGTGTGGGGAAACCAGTGAAATACTTCAATGAAGCTAACCATGTCAGAAGGTTATAACTGCCCAACTACAGATTTAACCTGAAACACCGGGATTGGAACTACAAACTCTGAGTACCACATTAGATTTCATAAATATAAACTTGTTCAGCATAAGCTGATGCAGTTGATTCAGACAGGGGGACACACAGTGCAGCATTGCTGTCCCATATGTTGCAAAATCCTAGACCAGCCATGGAGCACCAGCACGTCTGGAAGTAGCTCAAGCCAAGTCTGCTGTCTTTCCCCTTCAGTCAGGGTGCTGTGCTGTGACTCACAGACACAGCACAATATCTATGGTAAAAAGTTAGTTTTTAGCAGATAAGAATCTGCCTAACTGTCCAAACAGAGAATGTAAATGCCGTTGCACTTACTTTGTTGTGGGACTATGTCTACATGAGTAGCCCATCCACCACAATGCAAACTTTGGGAGTAGTCTTTTTTCAGTGGCGCCCAGTGATAGGACGAGGGGTAATGGGCATAAACTTGAACATAGGAAGTTCCATCTTAACATGAGAAGGAACTTCTTTACTTTGAGGGTAGTGGAGCACTGGAACAGGCTGCCCAGAGAGGGGGTGGAGTCTCCCACTCTGGAGACATTCAAAACCCGCCTGGACGCTGTCCTGTGTAACGTGCTGTAGGTGACCCTGCTCTGGCAGGAGGGTTGGACTAGATGATCTCCAGAGGTCCCTTCCAACCCTAACAATTCTGTGAATTCTGTGAATTCTGTGAAACACTGATTTTTGTGGTTGTGGTTGTGATTCCATAGGAGCTAACAGCAAAAGCTGCATGTTTAGAGGGTAGGAGATCAGAAGCTGTGCGAGAGCACAATATTTTCCTCAAAGTCATAAGGCAATCTGAGAATTTATTGAATTAGGACAGTCTTGATCTAACTTTACATGAAATTGTAAGTACCACACACAGACTGCTGATAGCTTAGTCTAAGATGTTATCTTAGCTAAAATAACTCTTCCCGTTGGAAATGTAATGTGCAGTAGTATCAGACAGGAAGAGTAGCCCAGTGCCCTAACTTCTACTATTATAAAGCAGTTTGTCAAAATTCCCCAGGGAATCCTTGTGCTTCTCATCCTGTTCCGTAAGAGAGAACACTAGCATTATAACTCTCAGTTCACAACTAGCACATAAAGGATGTATGTTTTTAAATATAGTTCGTATATGTGAAATGCAACAGTTCAAGTGATACAAATTGGCTATCTCTGAAGTTTTATTAAAGAGAATTTGATGCTTGACAATAGACTTGCATTTACATAATTAAGACGTTACCACTGCAATAGGCTCTCTAATACATTGTTATTTTTTGTTGGTTTGTGGTTATATTAGTTTGGAAAGTCTAGAGCTGATAACTGATACTTTTTAAAATCTAGTACACAGTTCTAGCTAGGTCTGGGATTGTTAGTTTCTTACTTTACTTTTGCTTTAAACCATGTTTTAGACCCTGTTGTGCACTACTTAGGAAGAGGAAGAAAGTTCTAAATTAGGAAGGAACTAACCAATTTACAAGTTAAAAGTCCTACTTTTTTACATTGCAGTTTAAGGGAAACCAACTCACTACTGGGGTACTAACCTACATGGAGCATCTTTCATTGTTAAAGAAGCGGTTTGTTTTCAGTGCAAGTAAAACTAGACTAAACATTGTTATCAGCATCAAGACTGGCTAACAGCTTTGCTAGGAAGGTGTCAGTTCTCTGCTAGCTTATACTGGCATGAAAGTAATCTGACCCTCCTGGTATCTAAGGGTCATAAACTCAGTGACCACTTTTTTGTTATTAGTAAACCTTTGCCATATCTAAAACCACATCAGATTCATCAGTGAGAATTAAATAGGTTTCTAGCAAACGATCTTTGTCTTGCTGATGGAATGGTCTTTTGGGAGCTAATAAGCTGCTGGTAAGATACACTTTCTCTGCTTGAGATGATTCTGCTTATAAATAGAGTAGGTTGGACCTGTTTTACTAGAAATTTCTAAGGAATAAATTTGTTTTGTTATGCAGCAGCAAGGGTTCAGGTCTGGGGTCTCTGCTCATTTAGAGTGTCATGTGAAAATTAAAGTTATGCAGGAGCTAAAACACACTCTGAAACACACAAAAAACCCCTTCCAGCTTGCCTTCCCCTACCCGTTTGCATTTCCCCCTCCTCGCTGTCGCAGAATGAAGTGCAGGGAAGGATGCAATGGCGGATCTCATTGCAGCTCTGACACCACATCCAGTGCTGAGCGCTGAAGTATTTGGAAGGTGGAGTAAGGCTGCATGTGGGAGGGGCACTGTGGTCTCCTGCAGAACAGTAAACCCTGTATTTAATAGAAGCACTTTTTCCACAAGGAATCTGCAGAGCTGTGTAGAACATCTCTTGCCTAGCAGGATTTCTCATTACAAAAGATAATAATTGAAAATCTCATTAAGCTATTAATGTCTACAAGGTGCTCGTGCTGTTGTAGTAACAAATGTTCTCTGGATAGAGGTGACTGTTGCGTATCAGGCTGTCCCAAGTTGTGTATGTTAGACTGTCTCATTAAAGGCTAATCAAAGAAAAACCTGGTGAGCATCAGAGAAGCAATTTCAGGGAAAGGAGCCTTGTAACTTTGCCAGTGAAAAGGAAGCACCCAGAATCTCTCACTCCCTGAGACCATCAAGGGCAAGGAGCAGACAGTTGTCCTTGGTGTGACAAGTCAATGGGAAAGGTCTCTCCCTGAATGCACTGCAAAAAGACCACCCAAAATTCATTGGAGACAGGTAGGTCAACAGCTGTAAAGCACAAAGGTATACAAACAAATGTCAGCTCAGGAAAACCTTCAGCTGCGACTTGCTGGAAGGGTGACTCTCTGCTTCTCCTTTCATTTATTTTCCTAAACACCTGCTATCCCCAGAGTATTCAGCAGATGAGTTACCAGTACTGTGATACTATATACATCTGTGTAGTGTGGAGCAGGTTTTCAAAGGCTTGGAGAACATCTGATGACCTACTCAGTCTAGTGAGCATATAGGACAGAAAAAAATGTGAGAATGTGCTGTTATGTGGAACTTGGAGATAGAAAATGGTTCCAGATTAAGACAACTGCACATTATTCTTCCGTGTGTGCTTGGTTTCCAGGCTGCTATTACACTCACCAAAGAGACTAGGTGGGGGTTGGACTAGATGATCTCCAGAGGTCCCTTCCAACCCTGACCATTCTGTGATTCTGTAATTCTGTGAGACCTCGGACTTGATTAAGTTCCTTTAACATGGGTATGTAATGCAACTTGAAAACCTTAGCACGTCGGAGGTATCTGCATAAGGCAAATAGCCCTATATAAGTCCTACCTTTTCAGTAGGGAAACAATGATACATCAAAAATGACACTAGGAACCTCTGTTTTGATAAATGCTTTGAATCCCTAATCCATGGAAGTTTGAACTGAAACCAGTTCAGGCCCTACAGAAAACTCTTCATAGCAGAGCAGCTGAACCCCAAACTCATTTCTGTGCCTGTTGTGACAGTGGGAAGATTTTTACTGCCCAAATGTTTCCATTTTGAACACCTTAGCGTAGGTGTTAGTATAGCCTAATTATTACATAGGCTGCCTCCAGCCAGTCCTCCAGAACAGTGCTGCTCCCTCATAGATCACAGGGCGTTTGCTGGAGTCATGTAGTTATGTGGGATACTGTAAATTATCTGAAGTGACACTAAGGTACGATGTGCTAATAGCAATGAGCGTTTTGACCCTAAGCCTACATGTAATCTTGGGGCAGCTGTTTACAGGAAGGTGTCTTAATCTGGGATTAAATCCCAGCCGAGTTTGCTATTCTACCAAGTCATTTCATGACATGTTGGACCAACAACCAACAAAATAAAGCCTTATGTGTGTGTATATGTATAGCATCAAATGTAAAACATTGTGTCTTTGGCGATGTAATAGCAGGGTAGCAGGAAAAAAAAAAAGAATGCCAAGTTCAGCTCAGTTCACCACAGGCTTTTTAAAATTCATACCTTTTATGGTTATGTCAGCAGCTATGTGCTTCTGGTTTTCAGCTACAAGGAGGGTCCTGATCTAATATGAACGAGTAGTAGGAAGAAAGTGAAGGAGAGGAGAGCACAGTAAGTAACCACATACATTGGGGATTCAGTAGTAACTTGGGAAAATGGATGCGGTAAAGTCAATATATATGCCCCAATAAATCAAAGCTATAAATATTTGGAATTGTGGTGGCTTGTGTTTTTTTTGGTTTTGGTTTGGTTTGGTTTGGTTTTTTGTGTGATTTCAGTGTGCAGTCAGGTCATACTTGGTTTTCCCTGCTTTGAAATTCTGAGGCCACAGAATCCTTAGTTCACAGCAAAATTAAGAACTATGAGCTGTTGTGTACTAAATCTCAAAAGTCTATTGTATTAGGTTTGTAAAAACATCGAAGCCTAACATTATTTTTGTTATCTAGATACATTTATCTCATATACAAAGTTTGGATTAATCTATTAATTTAAAGCTATTCTGTGAAGATTGAAAAACTGTAATTAATTATTTTACTCTTGTTTTTCATTTTGAGGTACATTATTTCTTGCTTCAATACTACATTGTATGGGACAGTTTGATCTTGTATCCCTATTATTTAGAAAACAAGTAATTTCACACTTAAAGCCTTTGGTAAATGAGTTTTACAGGAGATGAGAAGGAGGACTGGGTGAAATCTATTAAATCCTTCTGATGATGTGAACATTTCCCTGAATTCTTTATCATCATTAGCTATTAGAGCCATGTTCACAGCACCCTTTTGATCCATTGTATGAGTATAAATTACATTCTCTTTGGCTTTGTCCATTTACAAAGCTTGCAAATCAAAGAAATTCTCATATTTTCTAGTGCCCGAAGTCACTTACATTTGGCCTTTGGCCTTATAAATCCTCATGAGGAGCATCTTTTGGTACAATACCTAGTGTCTGTTAGACCATCATTCAGTGTTAAAAATCACATGAAAATCAACTGATACATGGGAAATTATAATAATATTTAAGAAAATATGATGAAAATTTACAGCATTTAATTCTAGGCACCTAATTTATGTGTCTGTGTTAGGTGTCTAGTAACCATAGACTTCATAGATAAATGATAGACATCAGAAGTCTAATTTAAGGTCTCTGAATTGCACTGTGAATTCTTTCTCTTTATTAAATACATATAAAGACTGTGGAGGTCAGCCTCCAAACATATATATCTAAGCAAAATTTTCAAAGTTAAGCAGAGCTAGTAGCCTTGTATTTTTCATCCACTCAACCTGAATTCTAGTTACAAATCACTTTTACAGAGAACTTTAACTGTGAATGTGTTGATACATCTCTCCTTTACTGAAATATTAGAATTACTTACAAAGGAAACAGAACATATGTGAGCATTCCTTCCAGTCAGTATGATGTTATGAAAAGAAAAAGAGAAAGAGAAAGGAAAAGCAAAAGAAAAAGCAAAAAGCAAAAAGAAAAAAAAAAAAAAAGAAAAAGAAAAAGAGAAAGAGAAAGGAAGAAAAAGAAAAAGAAAAAGAAAAAGAAAAAGAAAAAGAAAAAGAAAAAGAAAAAGAAAAGCCTTCTTATTTCTTTTCTTCCTACTCAAAATACAGTTGTACAAATAAGTTTGGAGGGGTTTTGGTTTGATTTTGCAACCTTGGACATTTTACTTAGGGAAACAAAAAAAAACAACAAACCAACCAAAACTGATGCAACTCAAACTTTATCTTCAACTAGTCAAAAATCTTTCAGGAAAGGTTTCTCATACCCTCCTCTCAATTATTTTTTTGGTCATCTTGATTTCTCATCTGTAAACAAACATGAAATTGTTGCAAAGGCACTACAGCAAAAATTAACAAGTTGGACATATGGAGTTTTAATTGGTTTCCAGAAACAAATTGTAACCACTGTACCAGTGAGTACGGAAAAATAAAACTTCAAGATCAGCCATGTCTGTTTAACATATATTATGCATTTATTATTATGGAATCAATTGTGCAAGCAAGGGACACAAAGAAATCAATACTGTTCACTGCTGAATCATTTTATTAAAAAGTGGCCTTCCGTTTTAGAAAATGGTGACACGTGAAGATATTAACTGGTGAAATCTTTTGTTTAACTAGGAACTGTCTGGCTTCTGAAAGAAAATCCAGTTTAAGGAGTACTTTCTAGATGGAGTAGTAGAAATTCCCATCATTTGTGTCTTAAATGTAGAGAGGGTTGAAAGAAAGGCACCACGCATGCGAAACGGGTATACTGACAAAGACTTTTTAAAAGACACCAGTGAGCCTGGCAAACTCCCTGAAGGTTCAGACCCTACAGTCTGCACCCATAGGAAATGGGACACATTTTTGCCCCCAGTTTATGAATATCTGAATAAGATATCTTCCTAATTCAAATGCTCAGACTTAGGTAGAAAGATCTCCAGTTGGAGGCCTCCAGCAGACATCTTCCTCTTCCCATTCACTGATGAGGGAAACTCAACACCCGCTTTTAGAGATTATTTTACTAAGTGCCCCCAAAATAAGCACAGCTTAGGTGCTTTAATTAAATGGGTTAAATTCACTGAGCATACAAATATATGAATATGTGTATACATATGTAAATATGTAAAAGTAACTAGGGAAGGTGAATAAGAAAATGAAAATCTGTTCCTTTCATACAGACGTTTAGAATCATAGAGTCATAGACTGGTTTGGATTGGAAGGGACCTTAAAGTTCGTCTAGTTCTAACCCTCCTGCCCTGGGCAGGGACACCTCCCACTAGACCAGGTTGTAGTATAAAAGCCACTCATGAGCTTGAGCTAAAATATGTTGTTTCTTAAATGGCTGTGTACACAGTTTTTAGACTAGAGCTTTTTCATATTTGAATGGTTCAGGGACTAAATAAAATAATTGGTTACAGTTAGGGCTGTCTGTCTTGATCTGCCTATTGATCTACCTATTGATATACCTATACCTGTTGAGATAACTAATAACAATAAACTGGACAAAGATTTCAAACCTCTGTAACTCTAACTACCACACAGTTAGCAACAGGCTAGTTTTGTCAAAAGTCTTCTGTAACAAGTAATTTGATATAAAATTTGACACAAAATTGGATATCCAAGTAGTCATTTTAATGTCTGTGTCTTGTGAAAATTTAACACTTGTGTTTGGAGAAAGAATGAGTATAAAATCTGCTGGTTTTGATTTTGTTTTGTGGAGGGTTTCCATGAAGAACAGTGGAGATTTGGAAAAGTAAAGACTGTGGTTGGAAGAGAAAATAATGTAGTTGGCGCAGTAGGTCTATGCAAGAGATGCAATCAGTACAACAGTCAAACTACAGCATTGCAAAAAACCTACAAAAAATGCCCCTCTATTATAAGCCTAAGGATCTTTTGATTTTCTTTTCATTTTTTTCTTTTTTTTTTTTTTTAATTTTTTGGGGTGTATTTTCCACATGCATTTTTAAAATTCTCTATTGAGGAACAAGGAGTCCAAGCAGCGGTGATCCTGGATCAGTCCAGTGACTGCTTCATATTAAAATCAAAATCCAAATTTCAGTGATGGCATGACTTCCTTCAAGTACCCCAAAGCTCAATCCTTTAGGAAAGCCCAAAGTCATTTCATTAACTTGACTTACCTTATTTTAACATCCTTTAATTTATTAGAGTACTCTGAAATCCAGTTATGACAGAGATCACAGCAATAAAATATTGATACAATATTACCTACCCTCTGTGAGGGATACACTGGGTGATTCTGTTAAATAAGAATGATTCAGCCAGTGCATTACTGAGGATTATAAATTCCATGGTGGAAAATATAAATTTAGCTTACGAAAAGTAAATCCCAAAACTCTTGAGAGTCTATACTGAACTGATATGACTCAATATAAATTGAAGTTTTTGCTAGATAATCCTAACCAGGATTCCTGCCTTTGAGAGCTTTCAATCTGATATAAACAGATACAGATCTGTGGGAAAGTAAAGCAACTCACAGCTCAAACTCCCAAATAGATTTCATTGTTGCCAGGAGAACGCAATGCATGGTAGAGCAAACCTTCACAAAACACTTCATTTCAGTGACAGGGGTGGGAAAATAATAATAATTCTCATTTAATGACAGTCATTTAGAAGTCTGCCCAGGTAAAATTAACTTTGCAATTAGCATTATGAATCAGCACTCTTAACAAATTCCAGTTGAATAAACCACTGGAAGAAAAGAGATGGCTAATTATAATTGATGGGGTGGAGAACCTTAGCAGCCTGCTTTCTTAAGAAGCTAGTGCAGAAACCTGGTTGTAAAAGAGCTGTGTTTTTTCTAGTAATCGCTGTAATAAGGTCTGGAAAAGTAGGTGAGCTGTGAGTAAGCGAACTCCTACTCTAACAGCAGGAGATTGCATCTAACCTTAATATTCATGCCATATGATGATGATTGCACGCATCCTTGCCTTAAAGAAATAAAAGCAGAATGAAAGCATCCAAAACTAAATTGTGTGTAGGATCTATGCCATGTTATCCCTGCACAACAGAGTGGGCAGGCAGCAGCCTTGCTCGTCCCTGACTTGCTACTGAGCCTGGGGTTGGCTGAATGTCCTGGTTTAGGACTGCGGATGTTGACTTAGTCCCAGAAGTGGGTTACAGGGCTTTGGAAACAGCAAAATAACATGAATGTTTTTTTTTAAGGACATGAAGGTGCTTAGGCAGAAGTACAACACTATATACTCTGCAGCCCTCACTTAGTGCTGGACTGGCAGTTAACAGATGACATGAGGAATAGTGCATCCACTTCAGCAACTTAAACTTGTTCCCAATCTTTCCCAAAAAGTGGATGAACGGAATGTAGCTTAAACAAACATAAAAGATTTTCTTGTCCTCAAAGATCTTACGGCATGCCTGAGAAGCTTATCTGCTCCTGTGCCCTGCTGACACTTCCCGCACATTTTACTCCGTTAATAAAGTTTGAGTAAAAGAAAAGATCATGAATAATTAAAAAAAAGAATCATGGCTTTTGGATGTAGTGGTATTTTATGAAGTCCAGAATGACCTTCCATAACTTATGGCAGCAGCTAATTAGTCCAACTTTACAAGGCAGTTTAGGCCTTGTATGCATGGAAGGAGTCCAGAGCAGTTATTCCTTATCTGTTATGCCTTCATAAAATCCTTAAAGGCAGTGAAAGTGCATACTCATGCTCGAGGTTCTGGAAATCCTGTTCTAGCACTGTTCCTGGCTAGTTCGGTCCATTACACAGCTTAAACTGAACTGGAACAAAGGCTGAAACTTGCACTTCCTGACTTCAGTCATCTTCACTGAAGATTTCCACACCTGTGAATAAAGATGTGACCCATGTGTTCAAGTGAATTATATGTCCGTTGTCTTTAAAAAGAGTTTTTTCAGGGTGGGATATCAACATTTTTGGAGATTTGAACTTCAATTTTGTCTTGATATTTTTGGAATTTGTGGTGAGAGGGGGAATTTGGGAAATCAGTCATAATGGAAGATATGTATTTTTCTAGTCTGACTAGTTCTGTCTTCATTAAATAAACATTGAAATTCTGAATACACTGTTTAAAATGGAGTCAATATTCATAAAGGACATGCTTTGGCTGAAACGACAGAGGAGACCTTATAGCGTCCTTCCAGTACCTGAAGGGGACGTACAGGAAAGATGGGGAGGGACTCTTTATCAAAGAGTGGAGAGATAGGTTGAGGGATAAAGGTTTTAAACTGAAAGAGGAGAGATTTAGATCAGATATTAGAAAGAAATTTGTCACTGTGAGAGTAGTGAGACACTGGCCTTGGCTGCCCAGAGAAGCTGTGGCTGCCCCATCCCTGGAGGTGTTCAAGGCCAGTCTGGATGGGGCTTTGAGCAACCTGCTCTGGTGGGAGGTGTCCCTCCCCATGGCAGAGGGGTTGGACCTGGATGATCTTTAAGGTCCCTTCCAACTCTAACCATTTTATGATCCTATGAAGAAAATGTTTCAATCCTCCTATTTGCTATAGAATCACTGAAGTCTTTGAATTATTCCCAAAATATTTGCTTTTGCTGTTACTGTTCTGTTCTTACTTTTTCTAGCCTTCTTTTTATTATTTTTTCTTTTTGCCTTTTTTTTGTTTGTTTGTTTTGTTTTCTCATTGACTTATACAAGGCTGGACAAAATGATAACAAATGAACCTAAGGGAGCAATCCTACACTGGGAATTGTGCCAGATGATGTATCCAGTGTTCTCCATCTGTTCCAACCCTTGTAATGTACTTCTCACTGACTGGCTTCATTGACTGTCAATATAAACTGAAGGAGTGGCATGGACGTCGGAGTATTTGTGAAAATGTTCCTGTGCTTCATTTGTCATTTGTCATATTTGGTGCTCTTTTTTTTTTTATTTTATTCTCTGATGAAATTATACCCTAATGGAAGCCATTTCAATTTGGAAATAGCAGTAAGAAAGAAAAGATGGCATCTGTGGTACATTGCCAGGCTTTTCTACACTGCATCACGATGAAGGCACAAGTTGTGAAGACGTCTTTCTCTTGCTAGCACTGACCCAGCGTGGTGGCTTTACCACCACCTCCTTGCAGTCAGAGTTGGTGTTGGGAGCACCCCCTCCAGGCTCTTGTTAATCCATATAAGTTAAAAATAGTTAAACTAACATGGATTTGCTTTGAGGAAATGCCCCAGAGTATTGTGTTCTCTAGACCTCTGCTGTCACAGGGCTAATTTAATGCTCTCTGTTGATGCCTAAAAATTCCTGAGATTTAGTGTAAAGTATTCTTAAAATTAGAAAAATGGTTTGGCTACCTAACTTTTCTTTGCCTTTTGAAAACTTAAGCTGATTGTTAGGTGAAGGTATAGCAAAATAAAAGCTCTTAAAGATTACTGCAGAAATCTAAAGCTTTACAGGTGTGAAATGTTACCTCTGTGTACAGGCCTGTAGTGTTCTTCACACTCTGCAATTCTCCCTTAACCAAGAAAGGCAGCTGCTGAAGGGGCTTTGGGAATTTTCAATTTTTTTTCCCCTGTATATTCCTCCCTCACCCCTATTACCAAATCCTTACTGCCTGGGAAGCTGCTTTGAATAGAGACAGAGGAGGTTATGAGTTAGTTATCAGATTAAAATTAGGTATATTTATATCAATTTAATTCCACATAAGGAAGATATTTCTGGTTATCATTTGTATTAAGCTTGTCATTTTAATTTGTCTTCATGAAAAAAGAAGTGATCACATAGCTGAGCAGCAGTTTCCCATCCAAACTGTCTGTGCTACCACTGCTAAGGTTCAGTTGTACTGGAAAAGACACCCTGCGCTCTTCTTCATTTTGACTTTCGTATAGCACAGCTGTCCTCTGATAAAACATACCCTTATGAGCTTGCACCGAGGGCAAGTGCTCCTTTGTGCACTCTATGTGGTGGTGGTGCTTCAGCAGTAGTAAGAAAAAAAGCACACACTTCTTCCATGCCCCCAGGATACAGTCAGTTTTCAATACTGCTGTCTTTTAATTCTGGCCTATTACATGCTTCCTAAATCTGAACCTTAACTTTGCCCAGTAGAAAAGCTCAGAACATATTTATCATGATCTCAGCTTGATGTAATCCCTGATTTATGTGTTTATGTTCAGGCTTCTCTCAATTCTGTCTCCCTCAGCTTCAATCTATCATACTGCAGCTCTGCTCTGGGCTCCCCAATAAGTTAACACTGTTAGCATTTTCTATCTGAAAATAAAATGCATTTTTCTTCTCATTTTTTGTTTAATCTGAAAGACAGCTGATAGCTACCTTATGTAAGCATCAATCTCACTTATTTGGAGTGCAATAATCTTCTTATCTGATTATGCTAGTCAGCAGTTATAGACTTCCTTCTCACTTTCCGTCTAACATTGAGTGTCCTCTTAATTTTTATTTATTTATTTTTGTTCCATCTATTCTGCTATGTTGGCTTTGTTTTGCATTGTAGACCTTTCTAGGAGTTTACTCATGGGAGTACCTTGCCGTGGTTATGCATTCCT
>NW_009649980.1:422686-432964 GCF_000708025.1 Charadrius vociferus
AGTGTGTCCAGTGGCATAGTCGGCTTTTTCATGGTTTGCCTGGGTTGGATTAAATGCATGGGCTGCTTTTTGTTACTCCTAGATTAAAGGAACAAATTCTTTGAGATGATCTTTGAGTCCACCTATCATCTTTACATATTGCATACAACATCATTGTGCACTAACACTGTCTCCAAAACACTACAGATCTGTCAGTCCAGTGCTGTCCCTGAGTTAATCATCCCTGATCTCTCAAAATACATAATGCATTACACAAGTACAATAGATAATCTCAGGTGAGTTGTTTTATTCTCATGCGTACAAGGATTTATGATTTGCTTCGTTACCGCTGCATTGCTTTCTACTGTGCAGCGTGGACTTAGTCCCTGGTATCTATCAATCTTGCACACTGCTGTAAGTGCCCCTGTGATGGGCAGAGTCTGGCTCAACTAGATCTGAAAGTCTGTACTAAGGCAGCTTGGGCTAAAGAACCACAAATTTACAGTAATGAATTTTAACACCCTGTTGACAGTGGGTGGCAATTATATACTCAGTTCTGTCCTTTACTCTGATCCTTCCTAGGCATGTAGGACAAGCTTGGATAAGGGCAGAAAAAGAAGAAAAAAAATTAAAAAAAAAAAAGAAAAAAAAAAAGAGGAGGAAAAAAAAGAGTTTAGTTCTTGAAAAACCTACACAGCCTGGAAATCAAATCAGGTTTTGGAAGCAAAACATTGCCATCAGGAAGTGAGATCATGAAAATTTGCACCGGGAAGTCAGAAAGCAAATGTACACTACTGCAAAGCTCTGCTGCACCCTCCATCCATCTGTTGGTGGTTATCACTTAGGCAGATATGTGCTGATCTGAAAACTAAAAAGGGAAAGGGAGACGTGGGATAAACTTAATCCATCAGCTAGATGAATAGTCTATAGACTTTGCAGTATTTGACAACTGTTTGTCACGTAAAATGACTGTGGGTGCAAACCTTGTCCTGAAGCCAATGGGAAACCTCTTATTGAGTCCATAGTGATATACCCTATGTTCTTGTGCCAGCAAGACATCCGACCCTCCCTTACCCTCTCCCTTAGTGTAGAAAATCATGAGGGTTTGCCTGTATATATCAGAGAATATCTCACTTTTCATGCCAGTTCAGTGATTGACCTGTTTGTTGTGGCTGGTGACTGATGTCAGCCATGAATGTCAGTGGAAGGTGTGCATCTGTCTGCAAGAAACAGGTCTGGCACCGCCAGCTTGTTACACATGGCCCACAGAGTGGCTGCCAGATGGCAGACATGGCTCCTGTCCATCCTAGTGTGGATCTGGATGCTGGTTGTGTTCAAAAATGTAGGAACTGTGCTAGGAGTGAATGTTTCATTCAGATTCAGGTGATGATTGAAGTGGTGATGACATCCTAAGCCAGGGAAGAAATCTATCTTTGCAAAGAACTTACTTTCTTTGCAAGTATAAAAGAATGTGTTTATATGTATATACATTTGTATATGTAATCATATAAGTATATACATATGTATGCTGACATGGTATATACCTCAGATGTTTGATGTAATTTATATCTATTTTTCCTATTTCACCTCCTTTGAAGTTTATAGTGTTGCAGAATTTTCAGGGATAACTGTGACATAGGAATGGAAATATTTTCTGCAGGTAACACAAATTGATCCAATTTTTGGATTGTGATTAATGAGGCATAAACATCAGAAAAGGTTTGCTTCAGATGGATGTCCAAACGTTCATGTGCTTAGTGGAAGCTTGTCCAAAAATCTGATCTGGAAGAGAGAGTTTTGTTTTTCTTTCTTTACTGCTTTGGCACTATTTTGCAATATATGTGTATTAATATTCCCCAGCTAATGTGGGAATAGATTGGGAGTCACTTTTAGCCTCTAGTTATAAAGCCATTTACAAGGATTTTCCACAAAGAATGTAGAAACTGTAGAAGTTTTATAAATCACTGAATGGAAATTTTCCCCCAAATTACCTCTTCAAACACTTTACAAGCCTTTCAGGAATCCCTTCATAAGTGAAACAATCTTTAAATATTTATATTTTTAAAGCTATTATTATTTTGAATGTTGCTAGTACATAAAACATAAGCACCAGTGGAATAAATTCACATGAAGTTATTTTATTATCTGCAATTAATTTATCTAATAAGAGATAGCCTCTGCCCAAAGACAACACAGTCAAAACAGAGAAGGCAGAACAAATTAAAGAAGGGAGAAATAATTATATTATCCCATTCACAAAACTGATTTTCGATGCTATGGAAAATCCCAGAAGCCAGGATAAAGGTGACAATATTTACATTCATTGTGGAAAGAAAATTTGTAAAGAGATGACATGGTAACACTGAAGCTTTTTGGTGTAATATCTCAAATTCGAGTAATGTTTCCAGCATTACTGAAGTAAGTTGATTTCTTTCAGTATGTTGAATCAAACAGAAATGCTTAAGTTTGATATTAAGTACCATTTTCTTGGGCTGGAAAGGGGAATTTGGATTTCAGTTAAGTTAAAACAGTAATAAAAATGTTATTTGCTGTTGTACCGTGTAACAGTGAAACACACTATAAGGTTTTGGGACAACAATGGTCTATATATTTGTGAAAGGCCTCTGCCAACTAAGCAGGGGTGGGACAAGAAGTCATGGGCCATATACTAAGACGGATTCAATACAGCTGGGACTGAATGACTTCCTGAAATCCCCTCCAGGATACTTCTAGCTTGCTATTTCTTCTAGTTTATTCCCATTGCAAAAAAAGAGTAGTAAAATTCCTTGGACTTCCTGTTAAAGATAAAGAAGGAAATAAAAAAAGAACAGCTTAAAAACTTAAGAAGTAACACATTAAAAAAGTCTTTTATTTAACAATATCTCTGTTCAATTCTGGGATGTCAAAATATTTTGAGATGTAAAAACATATTAAAAAGAATTTCTCTTGTTTATCAGACTTTTAGATAACAAGGGAAAAAAGTAAAGAAAGTCATTTTAGTGGAAAAGAGAGGATAGGTGATCGAGATGGGCTAAAATTTTGTTTCACCTGATATTGCTAGATCATGTTTCCTTAAAGATAACTAAAAAAAAAAAAGCAAACATTACAGATGAAATAAAAGGAATAACAAAAAGACATGTAAATATGGCTTTGACACTGACAATCTGGGTGTGCAGGCACTGATACGTAAATCCACGGCTCTACCCTCAGACAGCCTGAACCAACCTGCCATCTTTACATTGTGTCTTTGATTCTCATAGGTTTCTAAATACAAGTTCTGAAGCATGAGCCTTTCAGTCCCACTGAGGGAGTGGTTGAGGCTGGGTTGCACAGGTGCTCTGTAGAGTTTCTCATGTAGAACTGGATGACTGAGGTTTTACATGTTAGATCTGGCTGGTTATGAGCTTTGAGGCAACCTGAAGAGTGATCACAGGCATGCAAATGCTCAAGAACTCAGCTAAAGAAACACACGCTTCACAGGCTTTCCCGAAGGAATGAAGACCTGGCACATCTCTATCAATATAGGATTTATAGCTCATAGCTTAAGCTACATTTGGGCAGGGGCTCATAGAATTATGGCAGAAGATGCACTCCTGGATGCAGTTTTGAAGACAAAAGAAAAGAGAGGATAAATCAGGGAAGAGAAGGTAACTCAAAACAGTGCGGATGACAATAGCACTTCCTTCCTCCTGAAGACAAATTAGCCAAGGTAGGTAGTGGTGGCAGTGTCACTGGCTCTTCTTTGACCTGGTCTGATCCTCATGTCTCAGAACAGTGAAAGTGCATGGTCATGTCACATACTCCAGTCTGAGAAAACTGGTATTTTCACACTTGCTTTTAACTTCTCTGATAAAGCAGTCCAAGTACCTCTATTTTCCACCAAGTGAATGGAAGAAAGTTAAGGTCTCCACACCCTTAATTTAGATAGACAGAACGCTCCTGTGGAGGCATTTATACACAGATTTTTAGATAGATATTTTAGGTAAGGTACTTATTTTAGAATAACTGCTTTATTAGGTATACACATTCCTACCTCCTACTAATTTGGACAAATTGGAGCATAGTTTTACAACATAGAAAAAAGAAGTTAGATGTCTGACATCCTTGCTACCTTCTCACCTAAGGTCAATGTTCATGGCACTTGTGTAGAAGTCCTGGAAATTTAGAGATGATGAAGCTGCAGAGACGAGACACACTGGAGGAAAGACTGTGGGGCATTGCACATGCCTTTTCTGAGGTATCATAGCACCACAGGCTAACCTAAAACAAAAAGATTTCATTTAGTGAAACATGAAAGAAATCCCACCCCAAAAAACACCAAGAAACTGCTTGAAATACATAACCTTAATGACTTGATAAAGATCAGGAAGAAAAACTCTTGCAGGATTTGGACCACAGGTCTGAAGCTTAAAAGCATTGTCCAAATACTAAAAATGTCAACTTCTCCACACGAATCTTTCTTCCTGAATGTGAGAATGCATTCTGGATTTGAACCTGATCTTCCTCCTCTGGAATAAGAAGGAAGAAATAATGCTTCAGCCTTATAATAACTAGGCGTTATGCTCAGCATTATCTTCATATTCCTACATAAGCCCATGGAAGTCACGTTTTGTTCTCAAAATCCAGTGTTGCAAAACTGGGTTTAGTCGGAAAATTCTCAGCGTGCAAGTGACACAATTTCTAAAAGAGGGGAAAAAAAGGAATGTGTGTGTTTGTTTTTATCAGACATGAGGTGGTTGAGAACTATGCCACGGGGGGCCTCCTCCCACTAGGGTATCTAGAAAATAAGTTCACAAATGAATACATATTAAAAAAGTAAAGAAAATTCAATGCATCAGCACATAGCAAATATTTGAACAATGAAGTGAACAAAATACCAGATGGAGGATTTGTGACACTATAAAAGATCCCCTGTGGGAACCAGTAATCTTTTATCATCCAGAAAAAGTATGGTCTATGTTTCTGTCCACTAATAAAAGTCCAGGTTGACCTCTCAACTTATTTATATCTGCTTTTCTAGAACATCTGGTCTATATGAGCAGGAAGCAAATTCAGACTCATAAAGTTGTTAACATTGGTCATTAAACCCTACTGTGAAGCTGAAGTAATGTAAAGTAAATGAATGGATCTGCTATATTTTCTGGTGCGCTGCACAGTCTGATATATGATACAAATCTGCCATAGATTCTCTTGTTGCCTCTGTGGCTTTTATGCCTACTGCTGCTAAGGGTGTTTTTGCTGGTGATATTGTCTCTGGTAGAAGTACATGAGGCAAGAGCAGGTATTATGGGTATGTAAGGCGCACCCTTGCTTTCCACTGCCGGACTCAGGGAAAAGGGAGGGAAAATAAACACCATAGAGTAAAATACACAATAGGACTTGCATGAACTGAGTCCAGCTCTGCTTTTCTGCTTTAGAAGAGAACACCAAACACTTTCTAAGAAACTAAGTAATTGATTAACAGAAACAAAACAAAACAAGACATACATGGAAAAAAAAGATAAAAGGTCAAAAACTTAATTCCAGCAGGAAATTCTGTCCCTTCTGTTTAAAATATTTGTGAATACCAATGCAAAGTTTTTTACTGGTCTCTCCCAGTATCATATTTAGTGTTGTGAAATGTGTCTTTTATACTTACCATTCATTTGAGCAAGAGACCCACTGTCTTTAAAATTGGGGAAGGAATAAAAAGGATTAATAGTTTCGTTTACTTTCTTTTCTTACACATTCCTGTTGTCGTTGAGTCCAGTCCTGGATCCCTCCCCTGAAAAAAAACTGTCAATGCCTCTTTGAAGGAAAGGAGAGCAATTTAGGTGCCCAGGACCAGGCGTCTACTGCCTTTTCAGGCACCATTTTGGAGTATCTTGCCCAGCCTTCAGTTCCTGCTTCAAAAGCCAGAAGACCAGCAGGTCCCGTGTCATGTCTGCTGGCTGTATGAAGGTATCTTGGATAGTCTGTTATGTCTAGAATATATCAGAGACTTGTCACTCCTGAGATGTCTCCCACTGAGTTTATCAAGAGAAAAAAAACCACTTTCTTTGTCCAAAGAAAAATAGCATGGCATAGCTGCGTTTCCATTTTCAAAGCAATTCTCTCTCTATCCCTAAAAGTAGCCTTTTAAGGCTCAGTTCCCCAGTATGGAATAAAAGATAATTTCCAAAGACTTTCCAGGGACTTTCTCTGTACGGAATCACAATATCCCAGGGTAAAGATAGTGTGTGTTTTATACTATTATTCTCCAACCTAAAGAAATTAATTGATTATGTTCTCTTCCACAGCTAAGTAAACCTTGTAAGTCTTTACAGTAGAAACAACTTTGTTTTTTTCTGTTTTGTTTGTTTGCTTCCCAACTGCTGATTGATAACACTCAGCTCACAGTCTGATTTTATGAGAAATAGTGCTTTTTAATGCAAAGGCTAAATATGGTCTACCAACTTCTGTGTGACTGCAGAGCTGTGTTGGCATGCACAGTAAATAGTAGCTTCTTATCATTTCTGATTCTGTCATGAGGCAGAAAATTGCAGGGTTTAGTTATTTGGTAATGCATTGACTGTTTCCAGAATTCCAGCTGGAATGGGTAAAACAAGTGCATCAAAACTGTCATAGAGTCATTTTTGGATAACAAAGCAAAACAGAAACATTTTTTGTGTGAAAATGAGGCAGTCGTACGGGAGAATATGAGCAAAATAGGGAGAACTGAGCTCAGTCTCAGCCTTAATCACTTGCTAGAGTTAGCAAAGTGACAATTATTTGTAATAGGAAGCAAAACTGCATAACGAACAAAGTTTGTCACATTTCAGTGAAAATCAAAGCAAAAGCCAATTTCTGAAAACATTGTGCAAGTCCATAAAGCCATATTTATGTACTTTAGGAAAATACACATGTGCCTGGATTGTCACAGGTTTAAAATGAAGCACAGTCACTGGATTTTTATTTCATGGGACTTTTTTTCTCTTACTATGAACAACTGAGGATATTGTTATTTTATTCTAAGCCTGTCCCAACTGAGTTTTGTGTATAGAAACCTTCAGGACAGCATACCACACTGACCACTGTTTGCTCACTGAGTAGACCAGCCATAGCCAAAGGTCTCAAGACATGTTTAAAGGGTTCTGATCTATGGAACTTCTCGTTGGATACACCTGCTGTCTACTCTAACCTGTGCAACAATTTTTTTTTTTTTTTTTCAAAATGTCAGAGTAAAATCTAGCTGGCAGGTTTCATAAATCACAAAAAAGCTTTATCCATAAGATCTGGATAAAAAAACAATTTTTCTTTATTCTGGGGTGAGTTTTGAGTTTCTTTTTTTTTTGTTTGTTTGGGTTTTTTTTTGTTTGTTTGATAGTAAAGATGTTCATCTCTGGTGAATTATTTCAAGATTAATGCAGAGAGGTTATTCAGATACAGTTTAGCATTATTGACTGTGTCATTATATGAGGCATTGCTGGTTGACCATTATGTCTTGTTTGCAGTTTATAAAGATGCTGAACAGGATGTGAAACTCAATAATGCATCAGCAGCAAATGCAAATTTCCTCTATTTACCAGAGGGGAGGAGAAAAAAAATGAAAAAAAAAAAAAAGAAAAGAAAGAAAAAGATTAGGCCATGCTTTAATGGTTTTCTTTGGCAGCCTCCATCATTTTGCTTTTCCAAATCTGCCAGGCTGACAGAAACGTCCACAGTGATGTGGCGCTCTCCCAGGTCCCTGATGCCCCAGTATCGCCAGCTGCTGCTGTTGAGTCAGTGACAGGCTCTGGCTTCTCTGTGAAAGCCAAAGGGCCAACTTATGACTCCAAACCTCCCTTTTCCAGGTCACAGCTTTTTTCAGGAATGTAAATCCTCTGCTGGGATGCAGTCGTTGATATTCCTGACAAGATCACTGCTGCTGGGAATAAAAGACCACGTTTTCTTTTAGCAGTCATTTTGCAAGCACAGACTTGCAAAGTACTCCAGTCTTCTCATTAATTTTGCAGAAAGGAGGAGTTCTTATCTATTTCATCTCCTTTTGCTGGAAGCTGAAGCCCATAATCATGAAATGGCTATGCTTATTCATATCATGGTATTGCCTCTTTTTGAGAGAATGTGTTACAAGGGAATCAGTAGAAACTGTAGCTGTGTTCCTTTCCGATTTTTAGCCCCTCATCACTGTAATCCATTCCATTACATTTTTTTGGTAATTATAAGCATTTTAAATAGATAATCAAACCCCATAAAACAAGAAAACAAATGTTTTACAGAGACTAGCACTGGGAAATGCTTTGAATTCCTGAATGAGCATGAAGATGTGCATTAAGGTCCATAAGGAAGAAATTCATATCCAAGTTTCAACAAAGAGTTTATAAATTGAGAGGAAAGCTCATGTTTCATTCTCATGTAAAACATCCTGCCCATATTGGATCATTTATATCATTTATAGTATGTTGTTTGACGTTTCTGGTTAGTTTCTTTCTAAAGGAATCCTCTGACCGATGCCAAACTTTGGCAGAATTTAGAGTCAAGCGTAAAGAGACCACAGGTCATAGCTTCCAGATGTGCATTTGCTTTCCTGCTGCTGCTCCCACACAAACATCCTCTCATTCTGCCCACATAAAAGCACACCGATTTGTCATCATTTCCCTCTGAAATTGGTTCAATTGGTAATTTTCCCAATCCCCCTATAAATGGATATGTTCAGCGGAACAATGTGTGGGGGGGAAAGGATTTGTATTTAGACTGGGTTTCCGTTGTGCAGTCATATACCGTTGTTACGGAAGGTTTATCTAAAGCTCCTGAATCTGAAATGCATCTCAGCAGAATCTCAGTCTCATACTATTTATTATAAGCTTAAGGGAATCAACTCGTGGACTGGAAAACAAACTTTAAAAATTTCAGCTGGGTAAGTCATATGAAAGTTGAATAGTTGGGTAGAAACAAACAGCTGAAGATCTCTTTGGGAGATCAAATACATGGATTGTGTCTGCCCTCTGTAGATATTCTTGCGCTAACAGTAGGTATGAAAACATGGGCACCAGGAATAATGTAACTACATAGCTGAACTACCTGTTCAAGCATACACATAGCTTTTCAGATGAATATAGTTATTTTGTTTTTTCTTTTTCCTCTCAAGAGGTTGTAAGTGCCGGAAAACTTACAGAAAACTTATGTTTTGCACACTGCACTATTTCAGTCAAGATCCAGGAATCCTTCTTAGAGGACATTAAATATTCTATCTCAGTTAGTCAAAGAAGATTTATTTCCTGGGGAATTTTCTGTATTTCTCTTCTTCTAACAGAAACAGTGTCATACTGTTCACTGTTCCTATCATCCTAACTGTTGTTCAAATGTAAACAGAATTGTTATTTTTAAAACTAAATGTTGCAAACTGTAGGTTTATTTTCAGTTGATGGTATTGGTCACATTTGACTATAATATGGTTTATTTGTTACTTGTGTTATACAAATAGGCAATTTTCCAGGTGGTAAAAAGAGGGGGTAAAGCTACACTGAAGTCACTAGTCACCAAATGATCCAATCCAAACAACACTGGAAGGGAAAATAACAGACAAGAAGGAGGGGGTGCTGTGGGGTGGAAGGGAAAGCTCTCAGTTGTAATGGGTCAAATTAGACAATGTCTTTTGCCAGCTTTCATAAAGTGGGAAATGTATTAGAATATTGATCATGTCAAAGTATTTTGCTCTGAAAGCTAGAATGTTTACCAAGTACTGATGGGGAGAAAAAAAGGCAGTACAGTAATTACAACATTGCCTTTTATAAGTTTTAAACTTCATATATAGTTTTGATTCTGCTTTTGGAAGTTTTGGAAGGAAAAAGAAACCTCTTTGAGTAACGCTTCAGTGAACATCTTATGCTTAAGGGAAGGAATGTGTTTCAAATTATGAGATGGAAAGACATTATTAAATAATATATTAAAAAACCACTTCTTCTATTCTGTTAACCTTTTTTCCTATAGAAATTCTCAAATTCTAAGCTATGAGTAGCCCTGGGAGAAATAGCGTGGGGCTTTTGTCTAGTCAATTTTTTTTTAGGTTAGATATCTATGTGGATTCCTTTCCATGTATCTGTAAGTTTTGTGTAGAAGAAGATGAAAGAATTATTTTATTTCAGTAACATTGTGGTCCTGTACTAAGCAATTTAAAAGAGAAAATAACATTGTTAAAAATAGGTGAATAAAGCAGAAAATAGTGAAACAGCTGCAGCTCTTATTTCCTTCCCCTTCCCCCACTCAAATGAAAAGCAAGAGAACATGAGAAGCAACTTCTTCTTCTTCCTTCTTCTTCTTCTTCTTCTTCTTTTTATTATT
>NW_009649980.1:432989-441582 GCF_000708025.1 Charadrius vociferus
AAATATTTATTATGGAAGAAGTGAAAACATAACATCAGCTTTTTCCAACTTTAAGTATCTATAATGAGGCAAATAAACTACCAGATAATTCTATCGGTAGGACACAGAGGCATTACCAAGTGCATCCATCCAAGTGCATAGCCTAGCTACATCCTAACGCTCATCTCTGTGGAAGGAAATCTTGGGCATGCAAGCTGGAGGAAAGCTAAATCAGGGTGCCATAAGCCCTTCCAGTAGCACTTATGGGGCTCAGGACCATGGGGAGTGCCGTGGCACATGCATGTCCTGCATGGTGGACACAACTGGCGTTTGGTAAGGTCCCTTGGGTTCTCTTTGCCCCACACGGTGGAACAAATTGTATAGTTAGGGTTCATGGGGGAAAAAATATAAGAAGAAAATTTGTGATAAAAGTTTCTTTGGCGCAGCTAGCAATGTCATTACAGTTCAACAGGTGGAAAAATATTAAACAAACTTAAATCAAAATGTGTCACACGTTTTGAGCAGTATTGACAATTGTGGACAAGCAATTTTGAACGAGGAGCAGTGTAGATTATCCATACCACTTAAATTTGCATTTGAGGATTGTGTTGACATGTTTTCCAGTTCTTGATCCTTTTTATGATGCAGGCTCAAAGGTATGTTCCTAACAAAGAGAAATTAAAGAAAATCTGCAAGGAAAATGTCTGTTCCCTCGGACTCTGCCCAAGGGAACTGCAAACCATGTACTATGGGATTTGCAAGGGACAAGAATGTGAAGAAAAGAGATGTTCCAGGTACTTCTCACATTAGCACATTCTGTATGTTTTTATGCAGCACAAACAGAATCAGAGAATCACAGAATGGTTAGGGTTGGAAGGGACCTCTGGAGATCATCTAGTCCACCCCCCCTGCCAGAGCAGGGTCACCTACAACAGGTTGCACAGGACAGCATCCAGGCGGGTTTGGGATGTCTCCAGAGTGGGAGACTCCACAACCTCTCTGGGCAGCCTGTTCCAGTGCTCCACTACCCTCAATGGAAAGAAGTTCCTCCTCATGTTAAGATGGAACTTCCTATGTTCAAGCTTGTTCCCATTACCCCTCGTCCTATCACTGGGCACCACTGAAAAAAGACAGTTCCCATCCCCCTGGCACCCTCCCTTTAAGTATTTGTAAATATTAATAAGATCCCCCCTCAATCTTCTTTTCTCTAAACTAAAGAGACCCAAGTCCCTCAGCCTTTCCTCATATGAGAGATGTTCCAGCCCCCTAATCATCTTTGTAGCCCGTTGCTGGACCCTCTCCAGCAGATCCCTGTCCTTCTTGACCCCGGGAGCCCAGAACTGGACACAGCACTCCAGATGTGGCCTCACCAGGGCAGAGTAGAGGGGGAGGATGACCTCCCTCGACCTGCTGGCCACACTCTTCTTGATGCACCCCAGGATGCCATACGCCTTCTTGGCCACCAGGGCACATTGCTGGCTCATGGTCATCCTGTTGTCCACCAGGACTCCCAGGTCCCTCTCCACAGAGCTGCTCTCCAGGAGGTCAGCCCCCAACCTGTACTGGTGCATGGGGTTATTCCTCCCCAGATGCAGCACCCTACACTTGCCCTTGTTGAATTTCATCAGGTTTCTCTCTGCCCACCTCTCCAGCCTGTCCAGGTCTCGCTGTATGGCAGCACAGCAGGTCATCGATGAATATATTGAACAGGACTGGACCCAGTACTGACCCCTGAGGGACACCACTTGTTACTGACCTCCAACTAGACTCTGTGCCACTAATCACAACCCTCTGAGCTCTATCTGTCAGCCAGTTCTCAATCCACCCCACTGTCCATTCATCTAACCCACACTCCCTAAGCTTGCCTGTGAGGATGAGGTGGGAGACAGTGTCGAAAGCCTTGCCAAAGTCAAGGTAGACAACATCCACTGCCCTCCCCTCATCCACCCATCCAGTCACTTCGTCATAGAATTCTATCAGATTAGTCAGACATGACTTACCCTTGGTGAATCCATGTTGACTACTTCTGATAATCTTCTTTCCATCCAGGTGCTTTGAGATAGTACCCAGAACAAGCTGTTCCATCATCCATCACCCTGGGCTCTGTTTCTACAATAGAAATGATGAATTTGAGTCAGGAGCCACTTCATGAAATTCTTTAGCCAGTTTTATGCTTCAGGTCAAACTAGATAATAATTATGGTCTCAAAATTATGAGTTTATAGTCTCAATCACGACATTATGGCCTCATTACGCTCTCAGAATTATCCAAGCTTCTTATGAGTCAGCACATAGGTTAGGAAGGCTTGAAAAATAAATGATAGTCACAAGGCCAGAAACTGTACAGTTAAGACAGAAGTTGATCTTCTCCCTTCGCATGGGGAGGGAAATTGGGATGCTGCAAAATACTGTTGAAAGGCTGCATAGGGTACAGATTCATTGGGTGAACTGAGAAATCTTTCACTGATGGAAAGGGGGCCAGCAATTGGGCTGTGAAGGACCTGTATCTGTTAAGAGCCACTACTGAAATGGGGTGAAGTTTTGCTAGGAAAATAGAGTATCACTGTAATTTGTTTGTTGTATCTTGTAAGACGGTTTTACTTTGGTTCACTTAATCTCCTTGAGCTTCTTCACCTGTTATCTGTGTAGGTCAAACAAGTTGTTCTCTGCCTTCTTTCCTCCTGCATCAGCATTCAAGAAAATGAATATCATGGAGACAATATGGAGAGAATGATGGTAGTAGTGCATTGATCTGCTCTGCTTTACAGACAAACCATGATGAAGATGGAACACAAACCACCCTTTATGAAACAAAAAACATCTGGTTTCCATGCTTTCCCTGAAACATTAAGGCCCCTTTCTTCAAAACAGATCATAATTATTTCCCTGAGAAAGTGGTTTTAAATAATCCATTGCCCGAAACATCTCAAAGTTTTAACAAGCAGAAAAGGTTCATGAGAAGAAACAAACAACCTCTAATGCAAGCTCTATCATGCTTTCTTTCCATTGCCATGGTGTTAGTACTACTCATGAATCAAAGACTATTATACTAAATAATATATTAATAAGGGTTGCTATTTTCAAAAATTGCTAGTAATTTTAAGCATCAGAGCTCTATTGTATTAGGGGGATCTGACTTTCAAAACAGGTGTGTTCAGTAATACTGAAACAAATCCCATCGAAGCTGTCACAAAGCTAGAAAAACTGAATTATGAGGTTATTCCAAAACCACTAATGGTTTTGAGAAATGTTATCCTTGACCCATTCCCAAAGCCTCTTGAAGCATGCCACCCTTTCACACCTTGTCGTAGTATCTTGCTGTCTGGAGGAAGGATCCTGTCTCTGTTCCTGTTTGCAAGGCTGCTGCCAAATGATCAATGCCATGCAAACAAATAAAGAAATAAAACCCCCATATTATCTCTCTGTCAAGAAAAGAGATTGAGTCTCAAGATAGCTTAGCAAGTGTTATACTAAGTTTTAGATCGTTTCCCTGTCTGACATGACAGTCAATAAAATATCGAAAAATATTGCAGCTTCTGCAGTTCAGCTGACATTGCTTTTGGCCTGCTAAAACTTGAGGTCTTTTTATTCACTACACTGCCAGTCAGTCCTTGAATACTGAGAGATTTCTAACTTCTCCCTTGAAATGTGTCATGATGGATAGAAGATGGCTGTAGGCATTCAGAGGGGAAATTTGGAGGTGCAATACTCCTCTTCATCAGTGAAGTAAACCAAAGAAAAAGGTGTTAGTTCAGAAATGGGCCTCCTGTCCCCTAATAGCTTCCTTTGGCACAAACTCTGTAAAACCTGGTAAGGCTGCTAGCCCTCTGTTAAGCACTATAGCATGGTTTGATCTGCGAGGGCAAGAATTTTTCAAAGTTTATTTAACCATTAAACACAATTCTGTTTTTATCACATGAATATCCCCCAGAAGAAAAAAAAAAAAAAAATATATTTTCTGTCCATTGCACAGATGTAAGCATCTTGAAATACCTAAAAACTGAGAGCACAGAAATGAAGAGGAGAGGAATAATCCTCCACTGGTCAGTCTGAGTGCTTTTTGACACAAAACCTGTAGGTAACTAGGCAGCCATTGCCTATACATATGATAGAGACAAGAATATGTAAAAATATCACATGAACAGGCATGAAAGAGCAATATATTTTCAAAGGCATAAGAAGCTGCACATCTGGGGGGGAAGTTTTAACCCACCAAAGACATATGAATAGATCTACAACAGAAGGAAAAGAAACTTGTTCTTCTCACTTCTCAGAAGCTGTCTCGCACATCTCGTAACTATTTGTTGTTGAGGAGACAGAGTGAGTTTTGCCCGGTTGGGACGCATCCACGTGATGCCCTGCTAGCTCGCAGGGCGAGCTGATCGGCCAAACAAAATAGGAAACCTTGGTTTGATCGCTCTCTTCTATCCGGCCGCTGTTTTTCATGAAACTTGTAGGAACTGACTACCTTTAGGACTTCTATTGTCCCATCTAATTTGGACTATATTTTCTGTGAGCGAAATGATCCACGTGAGGCAATTTTTGTTCACAGAGGCCACATTCATATCTTTCAGTTTAACAATACCAGGAAATGATGCCACTCTGAAACTCAGAGTCTCACTTCAATTTGCTGGAACAGTCCCTGGCACATTTTTTGCCTGGTATAGCTAACATATTCCCAAACAACTTCTGGGCACAGTGCAGGAGCTAGCACATGTGAGGCACCATGCACAATAGGAACTTTGAATGCAGTCACTCTCTTTCAGAAGTTAAGGAAGTTTAGTGCTATGGATATTGACATTTCTGTGTCAAATGGCTTCTGTGCCTGGGAATGGTTGTGGGCACATCTGATTTATTAATATGGTCGTAGTCTTAGCTGCTGACTGACCTAATTGTAGTTAGTAGTCTCAAATAAGGAGTGCCATTAAAATAGCTTTCCTTTGAGGGTGGCAGAGCACTGGGATAGGCTGCCCAGAGAGGTTGTGGGATCTCCCACTCTGAAGACATGCAAAACCTGCCTCGATGCTGTCCTGTGGAACCTGCTGTAGGTGATCCTGCCGTGGCAGGGGGGTTGGACTAGATGATCTTCAGAGGTCCTTTCCAACCCTGACCTATCTGTGATTCTGTGAAGGTTAGAAAAGTAGACTGTAAAAGTAGGAAATACTAGAAAGAGGAGTGTCCATGTTGTTCCAAGACCACCTGCTCCTATATAGCCATTTGGATGCAGTCTTTGGTCAATCACAATTGATTGCCCAAGAGATCACCCTTCCTGGTGCACAAATAAGGATTGGTGCTCATTGAAAGTTTCTTGATTCAGTTCCAGCTGTCAAGAGCTGTATTTCCTTAAGAATATGCCCCAAACAAACCTATTCTCTTGTCATCTTTATAAAGGTTCCATTTTTGCAACTCACGCTTTAAATAAAAATATCCCCAAAGCCTCCAGAATCATAGAATCACAGAATGGTTTAGGTTGGAAAGGACCTTAAAGATCATCGAGTTCCAACCTCCCTGCCATGTACAGGGACACCTCCGACTAGACCAGGTTGCCCAAGGCCACATCCAGCCTGGCCTTGAACACCTTGAAACTCATCCTGAAGAGGGCACCTTATATTTAAATGCACTTTAAATAGCAAAACTTAAACACAATTGGAGAAGTTTCTCACAGAAGGTCATTGGCCCCTCTTAACAATATATAGGGATATAGAAATACCTATAAATATATCAGATGTAGTATGATATTATTTATGATGAGTCTAAGGGCTTTTATCTCAATTTGTATTAACTACACTCACATAGGGGAGGACTCTTCTGAATCTTTCTTCTCTGCAAAAGAAAGATTTTCTCCATATTGCCATACACTTGGAAATTATTTGGTTTAGTCATCTAGAAACCTTATCTTTGTTCCATTGGATTATTTGCATGAATAAGGCTTCTTCATTGTATATACCCTTTGGGATCAATCACTCCAAAATACTGTAGATTTTTCCTAAATTTTAAGTGATCCTAAGCATTATCTTATTCTTCACATACAGCCTATTACCTGTCCTCTTGTCTTTGCTATCTGCTCACTTGATATGACTTCTAGGAGAAAGTCATACTCAAAATCTCCTACATGAATTTTAAAGAACTGAATTTTAAACTCACCTCTCTGTGTTGGAAGGGCTTATATGATACAATTTTAACAGTAGGACTGATATAGAGGCAATACATGATAAATGTATTTGAGCACATTGCTTCAACATTTATTTTGTTGATGTTGCTGAATATACACATAATGTACACAGAGGTGCAGAGGTATATGTCATACTCCCATCAAATGAATCAGAGCATTTAATGACACAGAAAATATAGAAAGTCATACTGTATCTCACGGTTCATATAATCAGGGTCATCCAGGCCCTCAAAATTGAAGATTAAGCTTTTAAAACCACCATAAATGAGTCAGAAACCTTCAATTAGATGCACTAACTTCTTCAATAACATTTGAATGAAAAGTAAGTCTCATTTAATAGTGAAATAGGGGAACGACTGTGACTTGTATAATATAGTATAATCGTGAAATATAGGAAAGATAATGACTAGTGTAGTCATTAACTGAGCGCATTGAATAGCTTAGAAAGAGAAGGCAATGGTAATATGAAATAGTGTCTTACCATCCTGCAGGGCTTTCCATCATATGATCTCAAAGTATCTTACAAAATAATAGCAGTGATTCACATCACTTCTGGGAGGGATGCTGCTATTATAGCAGTACCTGATTATCTCATTCAGTGTTTAGAGCTCTTATGACCTGAGACACAGAACAAACTATTCACTGAATATTCCTAATATTTCTTCTGGTTACCATGCCTGCTTTCTTCCTCTCAGGATACATGTGCTTTTTATTTTTTTCCAAAGATTTTCTTAATAAACATGGAAGCTGTAAGCTTATTTTTTAAGGAAGAAAGCTGAAATCCTCCCTTCGCTATGTAACCCTTGGAAAAAGACCCGAAACAACAACAAAAATTAGCTATCATAAAATTTGAGATGGAATATGCAGGAGAATCACTGAAGAAAAATAAAGTGGTTTTGACTTGACTATGCAACTCTGAGCACCCAAACAAGATGAATTATTCTGGTGGTTTTTTTTACTTGTGTTGCAAAATTCTTGTTTCTGGATCAAATCTGTACGGGGAAATGATGTAGCTGCCTGGGTGAAAAAAAAAAAGTAATCTGCAACTATAAACAAATCCCAAACTCAGGATTTTGTGTAAAAATACAGCTCCAGAGTAAGATGCTCATTGCAGGATTGCATTGAAATTTTATGCTGCAACACTTCGGCTTCCTGAGTGGTATGGACAGTATCTAGCCCAAGAGATCAGACCACTTTGTACCCTGGAGGCACCTGAGATTGGTTGGCATCCCCTTGTTGGACAGCCGATTTTCCCAAGCATTAAAATACATGCTGCCATATACATTCAGAAGCAACCTAGTCTGAGCTGGAAGCTACTTAAGCTCAATGATAGTTCATATGCACAATTCTATAATATAGATATGTTCAAAGCAATAAAATACAGCCACTTTGATGCAAAGTTGTGGCACCAGGTCTCAAGATCTAATGTCTGGACACTACTTTTTGCCCTGGAGTGACAGACGTTAACATGATGGAACTGAAAAAAAAGTCCTAAATACTTACAGTAGATATTTGCACAAGTATCTTCTTCCAACAGGAAAATATGCAGTTTTATAGTTCATAGAATCATAGAATCATAGAATGGTTTAGGTTGGAAAGGACCTGGAAGATCACTGAGTTCCAGCCCCCCTGCCATGGGCAGGCACACCTCCCACTAGACCAGGTTGCCCAAGGCCACATCCAGCCTGGCCTTGAACACCTCCAGGGATGGGGCCTCAACAATCTCTCTGGGCAACCTGTTCCAGTGCCTCACCACCGTTAAAGTGAAAAACTTCTTCCTAAAGTTTAATCTAAACCTGCCCTCTTCCAGTTTAAAGCCATTCCCCCTCATCCTATCACTACATGACCTAGTAAAAAGTCTTTCCCCAGCTCTCCTGTAGGCCCTTTAGGTACTGGAAGGCCACAATAAAATCTCCCTGGAGCCTTTTCTTCTCCAGGCTGAGCAGCCGCAACTCTCTCAGCCTCTCTTCATAGGAGAGGTGCTCCAGCCCTCGGATCATCCTCGTGGCTCTCCTCTGGATGCGCTCCAGCAGGTCCATGTCCTTCTTATGTTGAGGACTCCAGAGCTGGATGCAGTACTCCAGGTGGAGTCTCACGAGAGTGGGGTAGAGGGGTAGAATCACCTCCCTTGACCTTCTGGCCACACTTCTTTTGATGCAGCCCAGGATGTGGTTGGCCTTCTGGGCTGCGATTGCACATTGCTGGCTCATGCTGAGCTTCTGGTCAATCAGCGCACCCAGGTCCTTCTCCTCAGGGCTGCTCTCCAGCCATTCCCCGCCCAGCTTATCTTTGTGCTTGGGATTGCCCCGACCCAGATGTAGGACCTTGCACTTGGCCTTGTTGAACTGCATGAGGTTGGCTTGGCCCCACCTCTCCAGCCTGTCCAGGTCCCTCTGGATGGCATCCCTCCCCTCCAGCGTGTCTACCTCGCCAAACAGCTTGT
>NW_009649980.1:441930-462334 GCF_000708025.1 Charadrius vociferus
CTTGCCAGGCACAGAGGTGAGACTGACTGGCCTGTGGTTCGCTGGGTCATCCTTATTTCCCTTTTTGAAAATAGGGGTTATGTTTGCTCTTTTCCAGTCGGCAGAAACCTCACCAGACCGCCACGACTTCTCAAATATGATGGCTAGTGGCTTAGCGACTTCACCTGCCAGTTCCCTCAGGGCCCACGGATATATCTCATCAAGTCCCATGGACTTGTGCACCTTCAGGTTCCTCAGGTGGTCTCGCACTTGATCTTCACCTACAGTGGGCAGTTCTCCATTTTCCCAATCCTTGCCTTTACATTTTGGGTCATGGGCAGTGTGGCTGCAGTCCTTGCCTGTGAAAACTGACACAAAAAAGTCGTTGAGGACCTCAGCTCTGTCTCCCTCCCGAGTAACCAGGACAGATTTGCATTTCCTTCCGGAGAGGCCCCACATCTTCCCTAGTCTTTCTTTTCTCGCTGACATACTTAAGTTTTTTTTGTTTGTCTTAACGTCCCTGGCCAGATTGAGTTCTATCTGGGCTTTAGCTTGTCTAACCCGATCCCTGGCTGCTCGAACGATTCCTCGGTATTCCCTAGTTAGTATCTTATTATTTTTTTAACGGGACTGTGCAGTTTGATTTCACATAGGCCGACTACATGACTAAGTATTTCCCCGTAATGAGTTTATCTCAATATTCTTATATTCTTGGTATTTCTGTACACAGGTATGTAGTACCTTACACATGCTAACACACAGTTTTGAAGATACAAATATAACAGACAGTAGTATTACCTGTTTACTGATACTGTATACAACTTACCAATACCAAATAAAGTCATATAAGGTGCACTTGATGGATGAAATCCAATTTTTAGCTTAAATCAATGATGAATTAGTTAAGAAGACGCTAAACAAGGGTTACATCTAATATATCACTGGACCTATGTCTGTAAGGGTGCTAAAGATTTGACTAACTCACTGGTACTGCAGTTCTCCATGACTAAGTTCTTAGTAAGTTGTGGGCAAACCTGTTTCTTGGAGTTCCAACTCACAGTCTGGTTTAAGTGTGAAAGGGTAATGGGCAGGAGGAGGCTTCATCCATTTCAGGTAAGAGCAGTGTTGGAATCCAGTCTGAATTCCTTGATATTAGAGAGTTCCTGTGTTTTAAACATGTATATAAAGCTCCAGAATCCTTTAATATTACATTCACACACTAGAGAACTATCCTTAAATTATCCTGGCTGTTACTTTTTTTCTTTTTACTTCCCAAAGATAAATACAGTCTTTCACATGTTCCACACAATTCCCAATCAATTGGTAAGTTTTCCAGGAAGAGGACTTTGTTGTTGTTGTTGTTGTTTTTTTTTAAATTGGCTACATGGCAAGGTAGCCGAGAGTCATTAGCACAAGTTGTCCTGGTGGGGGGAAGGTTGGTACAAATGTTCTGAGATCCAAAACAGAAATAAGATGCTGAAGCAATCAATACCTAGTATTTAATGCAAACCTTTCTAATTAACCCTGAAAAAAATCAATTGGGATAGAATGGGAAGGGAAGATTCTCCTCTCAAGGGTTTTTCCTCCTATGGAAACTACTGCAGACATGAGAATAAAGCTCTCTCTCTCTTCTGATATTATTTTTTGTAGGGTGGGTTGTTTGTGGGGTTTTTTTGTTTTGTTTTGTTTGTTTCTTATGTGTCCTTGGGCAATTAAACTGATCTACATCCTAGTCTTATCTTTGTGCATGCACTGCAGAAAAGAAACTTCGCTTCCCACCTCCTTTCCCAAAACTAAGAGTTGGGTCCTTGCAAGTTCATCCTCTCTCCTAGAGACAGAGTGTGAGAAGGCTATAAATAATATTGACTAAAACTGTAAGGCTCTCTAAGGTCAAACTGATACCTACAGCATATTTTAAGATCCTTAAAAAGCCAGGTCTTCTTTAAAAAAGTCAGAAATGCTTACTCGCACTTAAATGAGACAAGGAGAGTTTGGTAGGAGCAGCACCTTGCTGAGTCAGTGGAATGGCCAAATTCCCTGCCAGCACTTGAAGCAACTACAGAATCTGTTGAAGTTAAGGAAAGTTCCCCAAAATAGTTCTGCCTACTGCATGGTAAAGGAATCAGCCTCTTGTCACCTCCTGCTTCTAGCGCAGAACAGCTCTGTCTTTCTTTCCACCTGCTGGAGACAGCTGTGTGGAGTACGGATTATCAAGATACCGACTGTTTTTTAAAATATCCTTTTCCTGAAACCTTTACAAATTGTGAAATTTAGGAAATTCAGTAGATTCTTCAATCTCTTCTGAGGAAGTTTTCTTGATTTTTAGGCCAAGGCAGGAGATTCCCCTCATGGAAATGTAGATTTTCCTTTTTGCTTTCAAAACTGACACCCTGAGTGACTTTTGTAAGTAATTTCTTTTGTGTTTCTTCCATTTTCCTAATTATAACGTAAAACTAAATGTTTGGAATCGGATAGAATGAGTCCTGTGCAGCCTTTTTAGTATTTCTATGGATCTAGACTTAGGAGTGAGGACTGACACCCTCCTTATACTGCTTAGCTGTCTCTCCTGAGCTCCCACTCAAGTAGTTACCATGACATGAAGAACAGAACATTCCTTTGACTGGAAAAAAAATCACAAAACTGTGCCCTTGAAAGGTGATCCCATATCTCAGGATGAGATAAAATGTCCAGACCTGGGCGAAACAATGGGGAAGAACAAGACACACAAAGACCTACACTTTTTTCCCAGCTGGGTTTATAGAGGGATCTGCCACGCTGTTTGTTCTCTCCTCTTTCACATGCAGCCAAAGAGCACTGATTATTCCCAGCTCAGTGGCAGCGCCCTTGGCAGCACCCCAGCAGAGGCATTTTGCCAAAGACAGCTGAAAATGACTCTCCCAGGCTCCTAGCTCTGTAATATCAGTGCAGCTTCTAAATCCAGCAAACTCCACTCATCCATTCCCACCTAAACTGGCTGTTTTTGTGGCATGTACTCATGCCATGTCCTCCAAGACACCTGATGAGAGGTAGTCCTGGGGCTAGAATAATAGTTGAGACTTTTCAAGATTCTTCCTTGATCTCTTTCTTTCCATTTACAGTACACTTTCTCTGAAGTAAAGATAAATAACTAGTCTTGCACCATAAGTGCACATATGGTTTGAGAATCATGATCTAGTTGAATATACTCCTGGGACAAACATTTTAGCTTTCAGTGACTTACAGTAGTTTTGTTACAAAATATGCTAGCATCAACATGGGAAAAAAAATGTGTCAGGAGATGGGAGACTGGAAATGCCGTGTAAACAATGCTGCAAGAAATACATGGGACATGGTGTTAACAACATTGCTGTAGTAAAAATGTGAAAAGCAATGTCCAAAGAAATAAAATATTCTGCCATTGTGATCATGCTAAAGCAATACAGTGAAGAAATAGATGGACAGAGAAAGATGTTTACAGATTGTAACAAGTTGAAAATCTCAAAGCTCTGTGCAATGCAATCTAGGTTCTCACCTCACTTTAGACAACTAAAGGACAGATATCTCAAATTTAGCTGTTACCTTAAAATCCCATTATAGAAAATATGATTGTGGTACGGGTACCTCAGAGGGTGATCCTTCTCACCTATCTTGAGCTCCTGGTTTAGATAAAACTAATCACTACTTGAAGGTGCCCGTATCTCTTAATTGAGCATAGAGTGACCAGGCTAGAGTCTGATGTCGAACTTGAAGAGTTTCTTAAACTGGATAAAATGAATTCCTCCCTAACATCTCACTTCAACTGATCATATTTAGGCATCTGCTCACTTGTTTTTGTTTTTACATGTGAATATCAGCTGCAGAGCACTAGCAAACATGACACAGGATCTGCAGAAAACCTGCTGTCCACTGGAGCATCAACTAGAGGCCAGGCAGGATGATAGTCATCATCCCAAGTGTTACTAGGCATCTTTGTGTGGTAACTGAGCTTCAAGTTTCACTGTATTTCACAGTTGCCGCACCGTGGTCATCGTGTTTTCTGACACCAAGCAATGTAGTTTGCTGCCAGACAAAACAACAAGTTTTTGCAGCTGCATTTAGCACATGTGAGTTTCTAAACTTGCAAGATGACAGGAAGTTAAGGTCAGACTTCGAAGCATTACTTTTGTATTTAGATGAAGAGTTCCTGCCCTGAGCAATTTGATAGAAATAAGGAGGCAGATAAGCTGTACAAGTCTTCAGAGGTTAATGCTTTGGTCAGTTGAATTTATGTATGGAGCTTTGGTAGTTGTGTTAAGTGGACTGGATAGGCCAAAAACTCATAGAGCTGGTGATGTGGCATCTAAATTCAGCAAACAGGGTTTCCTCTTTCAGTTCTCGGGGGCAAAAGATGCTGCATTTAGTGTCAATTCCAGAATTAACCTCTCAAAGAAGAATAGAGATGACTTCATAGGTTATATTCCTGGCTCAGCTATAGATTCAGTTTCTGATTTAGCTTCTCTGTCCTTGCAATTGCCTGTGATATGCATGTAGATAAAAATACTTAACTATTTTCCAGGTCTGTTTTGAAGATAATTACTAGATATTTGTTAAGAGCTTTAAGGAATTTATGAACGTAAACCGAAAATGCACTCTCTCTTATCATGCGGCTTATTAAGGGTTATTATTTTATCATGGCTGGTTAGCTTGTTTGGTTTTCAGAATGTTGAATAATCTCCTAATAATGTCATTATAAATGAAAGATAGACTAGAGACATACTTCTTTGGTGACATTTACAAAGAAACTCTAACTCATGCTGTTTGAGAAAAAAATCTTGTCTTTCTTCATCGAAGATAAAAGCCACATTCTACCTCAAGGCCTGGTCTTCCTATGATAGCAAGACATTTCACATCTGCTTTTGTCCCCCAAAAAGAGATTTGCTTTTATATACATTCTCTCTCTTTCACTCCCTCCCTTCCCCTTTCCCTCCCCGCCTTTCCCTCCCCTCACTCTCCCACACACATACAGTTATTCAAGTGCATGGTCTTAGGAAATGAATCCACACATCAAGTCAGAAATAAACTTGGAGAGGTTCCCTTTTGAGTCCACCACATGATCCTCAGATCTGTCTCACTGAAGGACCTACAGGGTGGCAAGAAAATATGGATTTCCTATTTTAGGACGTAGAGTCCAGGTTGCTCATAGTGGGTAAATGATGGGTTTGGCACTAAGTTAACTGTAGTTATGTTAGTGCATTGCAGAAAAAGCAAGCTTTGCCTTTCATCATTAGCAGGGATCTAGAACCAGAGACAACCAAAGAAAAACAGGTAGAAGTATAACCTGTAAAATGGATAGCTTTACAGGCTTAAAAAGTTCTGCTCTCTTGGCTACTTGATTATCTACAGGGCAACCATATTAGAACACTTCCTCCCCAAAAAGCCCAAATCTCGGTGTGATTTCAGGTTTAGGTGATTCCAGGGACCCTTCCTTATTAATAATCCTGTTGAGTCAAATATAGAGCTGATTTCCCTTGCCCTGGTAGGAAGAAATCATTGGGCTGTGGGGTGGGTTGGAACATCTACAGAAGAGAAGTTGGTATCTCTTAAGCGTGATATTTAGATATATTTTTTAAAAAAAATCCATTATTGAATCAGACTTTTGTGTGGAGGATGGCAAGTCCTTGGCATAATAGAGGCATCAAGGAGATCGGCAGCTTCATGAACATAAGTGCAGCTTTGTTATGTAGGGGAGTGTGCCTTGACATGCCCTGGACTTTTGCTACCCTGACTGTTGTCTAGAGTAATAAATTGAACATGTCAAAGAATGTTTCCAGGCAATTCACTTGTCTGTACACTAAATTTTTAGGACAGTCCCTAACACATTTCTGACCTGTGTCAACAGGCACTCTCCCAAACTATTTCTGGGCATAGCACAGCACCTGCAGGAGACCAGAACCACTTCCAACTAGTAGTCTGACACTGGGAGAGCTCAGCAATGTAGGTGCAGGTCCTCCCATGTCAATAGGCCTCAAAATGAGGGAAAGATCTGGGATACATGCAATTTTTAACATAGATACAGTTTCACTGTCAGGTTTGGAATTTACTCTTTTGCTCTCCAAATGTGAGCATTGCTTCTGAATGTTAGTTAACAGATGTTGGTGTGTTGGGTAACTGACAGCAAGAAGTATCCAGTAACATTTGACCATCAGCAAGAGAAACTGGACTTGAGAGAGATGGTGAGGTTTCTGGAGAGGCATTGCTTGCTGAAACACTGTCAGTTTAATTTAAGCAAGACTGCCTGCTGCTGAACAAATGTGTAGTGCATAGCTTGAACTTGGACATGCTCGGAACAAACCTGTTGTCCATGCCTACCTGCCCCATCCTCCTTCCTTTTTTAACCTGACCTGCAGCTCAGCAGTGACATAAGCCAAGAGATCCTTTCATCTTAGTGTTTGCAGTCCAGTGATCATCCAGTCTTTGACTTGGTTGTCTCCACTTATCACATTGCTTCTGTCTAAAACAGTAGAATGACTCAAGATAGCTTCATTTCTGCAATCCAAACACCTCAAGTACTTGGGTGAAGCCAAGATGCCTCCTATATCACACATCAGTAATAAAGCATAACTGAATTCTTCTATTATCTCTCCCGAGAGGATGTTATAGGTAGCAGGCGTGATAGCCCATAAGTAGTTTTAGATTAAAAAAAAACAATAGCAGTCATTCTTTTTTTTCAAGGGCAGGAGACAAACTGATATACACTTAATTCCTCACTTTTGTAGGGCAATAAACTCAAAGTTGGCAGCTACAAAAACCCAGACTTTCTTTATTTAGCAATTTTAGAGTTCTTGGGCTATAATAAAGTGGCAGTTTTGAGTCTTCTGTCTGTTCCTTAGTAACAATAAAACATTCCTCTAGCCTCCCCTAAGGCTGACACTGGGAATTCCTAAACTCCCTAAACAGGCCAGCATAAAAGATACTTTTTTTCCTATAACATCTTTGAAGTAATAAAATACACCTTTATCAGTACTCTGTGTGACAAAAGAGGACATATATCACAGGGTGCCTTTTATGCAGATGATGTTCATTGTTTGCTGCAAAAAGTCCATCTGACCTGGTGGTTGCTGCCAGCACAGATGGACAGTAGATGTGAACACTGGCCAGACCCCTGGGCTTCCTGACATTGCTCACGTGATGCTCAGTAGAGGTACATTCTAATCAGTAATCAAATGTTCTAATTTGAAAATTATATTATCTAATAAATAAGATTACCTTGACTACTATAGATCGTAAATGCCTTCAGTAATTAAAATGTATCATAGACACTATATTTATATTTACATTTATAGTTATAATTGTAGTAATAGTTTCTAGTTATAGTTATATAATTATACATAAATATATATTTATTTATTTTCATTTCTAAAAAATGTTTTTTATTTTGTGCCCAATTTGTCTGGGTCTCTCAGCATGGATACAATCCCTCTTAGTCATTAGTTTTGACACTTTGTTAGACAAAGAACATCTTGGAAATCATGTTCAAAAGTCACTAAGGTGAATAAAGCTAAACAGACGTTCAGCATAACATTTTACTTGCAATAATTTCTGCACAAGGCTGGCTAAAGAGGGCACTGGCATCATTTAAATAGAGGTCCTTGGAGCAACTAAAGACTTTCACTAGGATGTATTTTTTTAGAGCTCCATTAGAGCAGTTTAGATTTGTATATAGAACGCATAAAGCCCTGTTTCAGGATGGCGTGAGTTGGTAGCTAAAGCTATGGTACCTTTCCACATGAATTATTTTTAACAGCAGCAACAATGTTATATAATGCTACAACCAAAATTGGAGGCTTCTAATATTATGACCTGAACATTTGCATTTTAATTGTGTGGACAACAAGTATATCATATTTGGTATGTAATTGAATATATACTGTCTATTAGTAACAACACAAGTAAAACTATGTCTTAATTTCATGCTATTAGACTAGGATAAATCTCACAGTCTTTATTTAAATTCTAATTCATCCAATGATTTCCTAAAATAAATGGCCCGTGAATGTTTTTGTAAAATATTTTTTATGTTAATTTAATTTAATTTTTCATATTATTATTTTTAAAAAATATTTGAAATTAAGCATCTGAAGTTTTATTTACTTTACTATTGTAATTCTATTTTGCATATCTTCCCATACACTTCCCCTGGAGGTGTTCAAGGCCAGGATGGATGGGGCTTTGAGCAACCTGGTCTGGTGGGAGGTGTCCCTGCCCATGGCAGGGGGGTTGGATCTTGATCATCTTTAAGGTCCCTTCCAATTCTAACCATTCTATGATGCTATGATTCTAGGTGATCTAAGCCAGAACAATAGTGTCAAACTATACTGGCTGAAGAATAAGCTATGGACAAGGAGCAAAAGAAAAAGTGCATACACATGCTCACTATGTAAAACATCTTTCCAGTGAGCCTCTTCCCACAGAATCTCCTTAGCAATTCCCCTATCTTTTCACTCACATATCCATATTTACTTTTTAGTAGAAAGATACATTTTGCCTAAGTGAAGTAGTATTTTTAAGGTTTGTCATCAATCTTATAAGGAAAACACTCCTATGAAACAATTTCTGACATGTCAACATCCCAGTCTTTTAAAAGTGGGACACAGCAGCTCTTCTACCTCCTAAGGATCAGCTGCTTTGCAGAGCCAAGGGCAATTGTTATCAGTTTCTGTACTGAGGAAAAAATCATGCAGTAGACAGTAGCTGTGATGCTACTGGTAATGTATGATGTCATATCCCTTCAAACAGTTAGAACCTGAACAAACCATTCCTATTAAATTAGTTTAGGACCAACTGATGCATATGTAATATTTATTTTCATCTGCTTCTGGCAACAGTATTTGGAAGGCAAAACATGTATGTCTATAGCAAATTAATTAAGAACTTTGCTGTGAAAGATAAAGGTTCACTCATAAAGCAAAAAAATTAAAACTAAAGAAACCACTCCCCTTCCTATCATTCTTTGTCTAAGTCAGCAGGCAACATTGTACCCTAACACCAAACTGTAAATCTCAATCTCATTTTTACATTGCGAACTCCACAGAAGTATGCAAAATGGATATATGTGACTGTTTTTAAGAAGGCTTTGAGAAAGTGAGTCAATATGCTGTGCAAAACTTAGTTGACTTTTACCTTTCACTGTCTTTATGTTGAATGATGTATCTATAAGATGGATGGATAGATAGATAGATGGATGGATGGATGGAAGGAAGGAAAGAAGAAAGGAAAGGAATACTGAAATATCTGATAGAGCTGTAAGGAATGTCTGTTTGTGGTGGCACACGAAGGACTAAGATATTCTGTTAATGATCAGTGAATTGAACCGTAGAACAGCAGAATGATTTAGGGTGGAAGGGACCACTGGGGATCGTCTGGTCTTGCCCTCCATTCAAAGTGGTTATGCATGATGTGTATAATGTATCTATCTATCTCTCCTCATGTACATAAAAACTTCCTCTCTGTCTGTTCATCACATGTGTGCACACACACACTCAAACACCGATTTTCTAACATAAGACCAGGAAATGAAACAGACTCTCAGAAACTAAAAAAAAAAACTATGGAAAATTAATAAAAGTATCACAGACCTTACCTTTAGTGATTAAATATCCAGGTTAGGTAGCTTAGTTAGATAGTACAGTTGTCCTGTGTGCAGAGTAGGAAATACAGCATATTCTACAGAGATTGTCATTAAGTAAATCTTTCGGTTATATTCTTCTAAATGAATGTGTAGTTCAATATAAAAGGTTCACAGAGAGAAATGTGTTAATTATTCGTGTGGGAAATTTTTTATAATCCCTGTGGCAATGAGCTTCAGAAGAACCAATAAACTGCAGAGGCATATGGTTTAAATACCGTAATGAAGTACTAGAATAATTTATTTAGAAAAACAAGAATTCACTACTTCAAATCTTGATATAAGAACTTTAGATCTTTTCAGAGATTCTGTAATTTTTGCAAGAGCTGTGGTCATGATGCAACGTTTACCAGGTGGTGCTCCCATCCCCATTTGAACTAGTCATTTGAACTAGATTACTGAAACAGACCCTTCTGGCTTTGAAAACTATTAATCCATGAATATTCTTCAACAGTGGAGGTCAGCAGCCACTCAGAATATAGAGCTTAACTGCAAACGTCAGATAAAGGCCCCTCCCCCCACCATGCCATGCTCTGATGATCTAATGTAATAGATTCTTATCCAGTAATGAAGTTTTCTCCCATGACAGTGAACTATGAAGTTATTCCACAGACTTTTAAAAAATAGAACATCAGCCTTAAAAATTAGGGTGGCAGATTTGTCCCAGGTTTTATCCTCTATAGCTGATGTTGTCTAAGAATATCAGAAGTGATTTTTGCTGCCACCTTTTAAAGTCAAATTCTCCATTCTAAGAAGTTAAAACAAATCTCAAACAACCCAGAAGCGACTGCTACAAAAAGCAAAATGAAATGGTATGTATGCTGCTGCCCTTATTCATGCTGAGCAGTAGCTTAGTTTGTTAATACTTCCTAATGCATGTCTATGGTTGAATCTGAATTTACAGCCCATCTGTAGTGTGTGTGCAGCTCACTGCCTGGGGGAAACACCACCGTCACTTTTCACACGGATTCACGCGCGTACCTACGTACAGTACGGAGGCTTTAACCTTGTTACATCCAGTCATCACTGAGTAGTCCCTCTGTCCTTGCAGCAGTATCGTGTGGTCACCGTTGAGCCGAGATTTTCCTGAGAAGAGTTTGACATTGCCCACTGAAAGGGTAATTGGGATTTTAGACTCTCAGAGCTCATGTTTCCTTACTTTGGGCAGAGTAATTGAAGCCATGATCATCCTGTCAATGCTGATATGAAAAAGCACTGCTGGGTCAGGGTTAAAAGCAGGGGCTATATCTGCCTAGATACACATTTCAGTGATTCACTTCAAGTGCCATACAATTTGCATCCAAACTATACATACCATTATGCAGAACAAACTGATTCTTTCTAGCTAACCTTCCACTTCCCTGATTCCTTTCTCCACAGTAAATTGCTGATAGGTCTTTTTCCCTGTCTTTAAAAGAAGATAAGCTCAAATATGGAAAAGAGAGAGAGAGAAAGAATGAATAAAGTTCAAGATAAGGGAAAATGGCTAAATCCGATAATATGGCAAGTAAGTCACTGAAGGTACACTTCAGGTGTCACCTATTTCCATTTTACAATAGGGAAACTGTGACCTGGAAGAGTGCTTAAAAAAGTCATGATAATCCAACAGCACGACCAGGAAGAGCCATAGGGGAATTTTCTCTTATCTGGAGAAGCCATTTATTCTAGTACAAAATCAAAACAGTTCTGATCTAGCTGTATTTTTCACAAAATATGCACTGGTACAAATAACTATGTAGCACTAAGTAATAGTGCCTCGAAGCAGCATGAATTCATATGAGATTGCTATACTGATAGATGAAAATGTCAGTGAAGTCATAATTACAGCTATGGAAAGGAATACATTATAATTAGCAAAATTATGTGTGGCCTTCACAGCTCTGCCTCTGTTTCTGGAAATATACATGTTTTTTAAGCAACCACATAGCTCATTAGCTACACACACATAAGGAACTTTCATCCTCGATATGTATCAACTAGATTTCCTAATATATGTCCACAAGGCCTTTAGCCTTCCCCCATAATGTATTCAACAAATTTCACATCTTTTAGACAAGATGTATTGAATCTCAGGGCCTGGGATTTGATTGATCCCAATGTAGAGGTAATACGTTATCTTGTTGCAGCAATATCTGACAGGCATTTATTATGGATTTTAAAAGGATAAAGAGTCTCACACAATAGCTACAAAAGTCTGTGAAATCCCTAAAGGTCATATCCAGACAAGAACTTTGAAACAGAAAAAGCCATTCTACTATTAAAAAATAATGATCTGTTGCAGAACAGAAAAGACCACATATGGTCTGATCCAAAGCTCAGTAAATGGGATGGGAGTCAGGTAATTATGAATTTATATTAACAACGTAAGAAGGGCAGCAAAGGGATTAAATTATTATGCCTAATTGGTTAGGGAATATCAGAAAGTGATGTATTATATTGTATTGGGGATAGTTTTAAATAAATATTAAGGAAAATATATTCAGATGAGAATCAAGAGGGTAAGGAATAGAGCATATCTGGTGACTTAGAAGACAATGATTAGTTATTTGTGTGAGATGCTAGGGGCTATTAGCCTGAGTGACCTGTTAGCTTTCCATTTCAGATGGTTACATTTTGCTTAGTGAAAGTGTTAACATACTTATCAATTAGTTATGACATTTCTTTTATTCCTTCTCTTAATATGTTGTGTAGTTTTAATTGCTTCTGTAATAATGAATAGAAAGTAGCTACAGAAAAGCACCTGGTGTATAGAAATATATAAGTAAATTCTGTATTACCTGTAGAGCAATTGAGTGATTTGAATTACTGAAATTCAGCCTGAATACTGTTTTGTTTTTTTTTTTTAACGTTTCTGTATTCCGAAGAGATAGCTGCATTTCAGTTATAAGTGAAATTATTACTAGATGAGCATATTTCTTATGCCACTTGCTCACTGTAGGTCTTGAGATAATAAGCTTTGAACTGGGAGTTAACTAGGATTTGAGTCACTGAGAAATTTCCAAACAGTTTGAAATGTTCTGTAAACTATATTTAAGGATTTCAAAGCCACCTTAAAGATGCAGACACAACAAACCCATTCACTTTTGGATAACAACAGGTTCAGATCTTCTCAGCTGCATTAAGATCTCAGTATATATTCAAAACATGGTTTTAAATAAAACGGCACTTCATAGACTGAAATGTGCATTGATTAAATCACAGCCATGTTTCTGCTCTACATATCTCATACTGATTTGCCTTATCTCTTCTCATGCCTGAAATAAGTAAGGTGCCAAAAGCTTTTTAATACTGATACTAAAGCTGATCTGGCTGACTTTGTTCTGGAGCAGATGAAGAGCACTTATACCCCCATCCTGCCGATGCGGTGTGTGAGGGGTAACCTCCCCCTGAGCTGTAACAACATCTCTAGGTTACAGCTGGACAGAATCTAATATCATATGCCATCATGGCTCTATCCCCAGTAGTACTCTGATCTGAATTTTTACCAATTAGGGACATAAATTGGTTGGAAAGTCAATGGAATTATTGCTCCGGTGCCTAGATTTCTGAACATATTAACTATCTAAAGCGTCTGCTTCTAAAAAAAAAAAAATTTTTTTTTTTTTTTTGGTTAAAGAGCATTACTGGGTGTGCCACAGAATATCTTAAAGAACTTAAAAAATCTGTTCCCTAAACTTTGCCGCATTAAGCAAAGGACTTGTTGAGCACAATAAGAACTTAAGTAACCAACAGTCAGCCTTGCCAACCTGGTTCTTTGATGCAATACACAAATCATTCAAAGAAAGTGTAAAGGGATATCTCTATAGACTAACCAAAAGGTGCACATAATGACTAGATCCTAAACATTTAGCTCACCTTTTTGTAGACTTTTTCCCTCCTCTACAAGTACATCCCTTGAAAATCAGTAGCACTATTCAATGACTGAGATGTAGTTCAACCCAAAAACTCATGAGCAGAGCAGTAGGTGGCAATTGTATAAACCTACAATAGACTCATCTGTGGATGTGTAAAAAACTCAAAAGAGATACACAAACAAGTGCTGGGCCAAAGGCTCTATCTATTAGTTAATAGAAAAATTCACACTGGCAAGTTACTGGATTTTATTATTACAAAAATGCTTATTCTCTGCATTATGCGTTGAATGGTCAGAAACATGTGGAGGAAAATGCTCCTGTTGGGTTACTGAGCTGGCCACCATGCTGCTAAATCATTCAGTGAATTCGGTTTTATTTTTGAAGTAAGTGAGGTAAAGTCCTGCAAGGCATGAAATGAACACACAGCAGCACTTTAGTTTTAATGGTGCCTGACACCCAGCCCAGCTTGCCACCCATTCTTCGCAGCTGGAGCACAGCTGATCCAGAAGGAGATGCAGGGTGGGTTATTCTGAGGCAGATGTGACAGCAACTGACCCATTCCCATGTCCAGGCATACGCTGTGCCTTCTGTTGGACACAATCTCATTCAGGACAATTCTGGGCAAGTCTGAAAGATGAGAGCATAGGGACTAAGCTAAACTTTTGCATGGTTGCTCTCTAATGTTTAGGGAAAAGCCGAGGATGGCTTGATAATGCTCTCTCTGTTCACGTCATCAGCTCCCTAGGAGCTGGGAGTTTACTTTAAGCTGTGATTTGAACTGATTCATATAAGCTGCTTGAAGCCAATTAGCACAGTGTAATCACAGTAGCGGTGGTAGTACTGTACCTCCAGCAATGTGTGCTGACAGCTTGCTAAAGGATTACAGGAAGGAAGGAAACCTTGGTTTAAATTTGGGTCAACTTCTTACCATCTAGCACCTTGGGCTGTGCTTCTGCAGGGTGCAGTGCTGAGGTAAGCATTTGTCTGCTTTGATGTCCGTGTTACACAGGCATGTACAGATAGAGAGGCTGCTAGAAAGAAAAAGAAAAAAAAAAAAGAAGTAATAATTTATCAGGATTTTTGCACGTGGGGAATCAAATCCCTCAGACAGGCTGTTGAGCTGCTCTCTGGTTGATGAAGTGAGTTTCCATTGCAAGGGTCCTTGCAATCTTCAGCTGGATTGGGTTAGACTCCTTAATCCACTGCTTTTCTGAATTCTTATATTCAGCTGGTCCACAGTCCTGTGTGAGTACTCCAGCACATGCAGAGATTCATATAATCATAGAGTCCCTGGTTGGAAGGGACCTCAAGGATCATCTGATCCAACCTTTCTTGCTAAAAGCACAGTCTAGACAAGATCGCACAGCACCCTGTCCAGCTGAATCTTAAAAGAATGGGGAATCCACCACTTCCCTGGGGACATTATTTCAATGGTTGATTGTTCTCACTGTGAAAAATTTTTCCTCTTGTGTCCAATCGGAATATCCCCTGGAGTAACTTGTACCCATTACCCCTCGTCTTTTCCATGTAACTCCTTGTAAAAAGGGAGCCGCCTCCTTCTTTGTAATGACTCATGAGTATATATAATCTTATGCTACTTATAAAATGTCTTGTATCTATCTCAGTCCTGCGCAAAACATTGCCCTATGTGGCCATTTCTGGCCACAGAGAAAGAGAGAGCCAGCAGAAAGAGCTTCTGCTGCTGACTTAGGAATGTCTCAACTAAGGACACTTTGGCCAATTCTGCACCATGAAAAGATTGCACAGGGCTCTTCATTCCTATTTGGATGACTGTGAACCAATGCCAGAACATGATACTGTGTCTCTGATCTCTCATTTCATTTAGCAACTGTTGCACCATGATAACTTCTGTATGAACAGCTACAAGTATCCAATGACATCGAGACTCAGACATCCAAACAAAATGCAGTGACTTCATCCCTCCATCCAAATTAACTCTTTTTTGCTCCATCTGTCCTTTTCCTTTCAAAATTGACCTCATGTTTACTGTTCTGCTGTGGACTTTGTTCCTTCTGCTGCCCAAATCATCCCCACCTACCTGTGAACCTCCAAGAAGATACTTTGAATATAGCTTTTATTTGTAAAATTGTACTTCTGTTCCAGAGACCTTTACTTATTCTCTTTTAGCAATCTGTGCTAGTTAAAGAAATGCAGTCCCTATAGTCTAGGCAAACAATTAACCCTGGTATCCCTAGAAACATATGGTTAGTATTCCCCTGCAGGAACCAAGAATAACTTAATTAGAAGTTCAGCCTAGGCAGTGGCTGCTGAATGGGAACAATGTTAATTCTGCTCTATGTTATTTCAGACAGTCTCTCCCAAAATAGTTTACAGAGTTAAAAAATATCTATATATCCCAGAGGTAAAAGGAAATTAATAGGTTTAAGTAATGATGAAAAGACATACTGAAATGAGGTTTAAAAATAGATGAGCAAGCTGATGTGGAAAGCAATATGTGAAGTCAAAGGGGGGATCTTATTGATGATTATAAATACTTAAAGGGAGGGTGCCAGGGGCATGGGAACAGTCTTTTTTCAGTGGTGCCCAGTGAAAGGACAAGAGGTAACGGGCACAGACTTCAACATGGAAAGTTCCATCTAAACACGAGGAAAGACTTCTCTCCTGTGAGGGTGGCAGAGCAGTGGCACAGGCTGCCCAGAGAGGTGGGGGAGTCTCCCACTCTGGAGATATTCCAAACCCACCTGGACGCCGTCCTGTGCAACTACTGGAGGTGCCCCTGCTCTGGCAGGGGGTGGCACTGGGGGAGCTCCAGAGGGCCCTTCCAACCCTGACCAGTCTGTGATTCTGTGATTCTGTGATGTGAAGAATATTTTCACATGGCAAAGACTGGAGAAAAAAGAGCTTATGAAAATAATTTTGTACATCCTACTATTAGAGCCCAAACTTAGGAAACTGTGCATGAAATTTCTGCAAATATTTCTTCTGATTTCTAATCAACTAATTTGGTTGTATCTGTCTCCTTCAGTATGAATTTTCCTTAAGTATGAACGCCCTCCACATGTATTTGTTTAGAAATGTTCTTGAAAAATGCTTTCAGTGTTATCAAATGTTAAAAATTTTTCTTGAAAGACTCGTATTTGTTACTTAACACATTTGTCACTTAAACTTAGCATACCAGAATATTGTAAGCTGACTCCCTGTTTATCCTACATTTCATATACTGGAATAGTAAGGCAAATCTGGAGGCTGATTAAGGTCTCAATCAGGCTAAATATCCTCTGAAAGTGATAAAAATCTTTCACTATATAAAGAGACAGGAAGTTTACTTTAAGTAGTTTACTTTAAGGAAGTGTACTTTAAGTTAAATAGGTGAATCTGCATAAAAGCAGTCAAACATTTTCTCCAACAAATAAACCCTTTTTCTTGCATTATATGACTAATTTAAATAACCTCTCATAGCACAGGCATTACACATTCTGCAAATTATTTGTAGAAAATGCAAACAGACAATAAAAAGGAACCTCTGAATCCATGGTTAGCCAAGGACTATGGTTCTCATTGGAGATACTGAATGTTATATGTCAGTACTTTGTGCTGGATCGCATGTTAGCTATAATCAATAATATAGTGCATATTAAAGACCTTTAAATGTATTTTAGATGTACTGAGTGTAAATTAAGTCATATGTGTAATTAATACATATAAGATGTCTCGCTATCCATTTGCAGATATTCTGACAGCAGGAAAGGAGATTAAACATATTGAACATATTGAAAGGAGAGAAAGATAAGAAACGTGATACAAACCCTGAGCACTTATACCATCCTTATATCTCTGCGTTAATATCTGCCCAAATTCTGCACAATGTACAAGGATGTGAGGACCTGTGATGACAAGCCTAAAGCACCAACCTCAGTGATGGTTTACCTTATGTAAAATACAGAACATGATGCTCTTTGTCAAACTCATGGAGAAAAGCAGGTGCCCTCTTGCTGCAGAGAGTAACTTCTACTGTCAGCCAGGTCATAAATCAGCAAACTCCTTAGCAAAAAAACAATGGACAGTCAGCCACCTAATCAGCAATTTGGCGTGCTACTTCAGTTTTTGATCTTCCAATTAAATGTTGTCTGTTTCACTTTGTCAATGCTTGCAAAAGTGCTTAGGGCACTCCGACATGTACCTGCATGAAGAGGACGACAGAATATCCTGATCTATGGTGCAGATCTGCAGTTGTCAAATTTTCTGGGAAGACTATTACCAGCTAGTACCATCAAAAAAAGTATGATCTGAGCATGCAGTAGCTGTGATTTTGACTTACAAATCTGCTCTTAACTTAAAAGGCCCTTTTTCCTTGGGTTATTTAGGTGGTGGTCTGGCACAGGTCCAAGCTCATCTCTGTGTGAGCTTGAAGAATTTCAACCTGAAGCTGAGGTGTTTTACTCAGCATTCAATTTTGGGATTTTCATGGTAGTAAGAACACTCATAAGAGATCTAAATTTCATCAGCTGCAATTTGACAAAAGGTATTAAATATTACTGTAATTCACTATGACTTGATTTTTAGACTTATGGTACAAAGGTCCTAAGACCTATATCCTTAGGGTTAATGATACAAATTATTTGTTTTGAGACCAATGTGATGTAGCCAAATGCATGGTAATGCCTGGGACAAAATGACTTTTCTGAAGACAGGTTTATGTTCTGTTCTCACTTAAGAATTTTTCCCATCAGAAGAGATCATTTGGCTAGTTCAGCTCAGTACTCGTCTAAGACACCTTCAAGGAAAGCTCCAAATGCCTCTTGGAAAAGGGGCTTACTGATAATCCAGAGGGACCTGGACAAGCTGGAGAGGTGGGCCCGTGCAAACCTCATGAAGTTCAACAAGGCCGAGTGCAAGGTCCTGTATGTGGGTTGGGGCAATCCCATGCATAAATCTGGGCTGGGTGGAGAATGGATTGAGGACAGCCCTGTGGAGAAGGACTTGGGGGTGTTGGTTGATAAGAAGCTCAACACGAGCAAGCAATGTGCACTAGCAGCCCAGAAAGGCAACTGTATCCTATGCTGCTTCAGAAGAAGTGTCGCCAGCAGGTCGAGAGAGGGGATTCTTCCCCTCTACTCTACTGTCATGGGATCCCACCTGGAATATTGCATCCAGCTCTGGAGCCCCCAACTAAGAAGGACATGGACCTGTTGGAGTGGGTCCAGAGGAGGACTACGAAGATGCTCAGAGGGTCCGGAGCACCTCGCCTGTGAAGACAGGCTGAGAGAGTAGGGGTTGTTCAGCCTGGAGAAGAGAAGGCTCAGAGGAGACTCTATAGCTTCTTCCAGTACCTAAAGGGGGCCTACAGGAGAGATGATGAGGGACTTTTTACAAGGGCATGTAGTGATAGGACAAGGGGGAATGGCTTTAAACTGGAAAAGGGCAGATTTAGATTAAACATTAGGAAGAAATTTTTCACTATGAGGGTGGTGAGGCACTGGAACAGGTTGCCCAGAGCAGCTGTGGCTGCCCCATCCCTGGAGGTGTTCAAGGCCAGGCTGCATGGGGGTTTTGACAACCCTGGTCTAGTGGGAGGTGTCCCTGCCCATGGCAGGGGGGTTGGAACTCAATGATCTTTAAGGTTCCTTCCAACCTAAACCTTTCTATGATTCTATCATCATTGCAAAATTTTGCTCGTCTTATTATCTTTTAACAAGAATTTAGAATCAGACCTGTAATGCTTACCTTAAAAATCTAGCCTAAAATCCTGTGTTTGACAGTAGCCAGGGACAGACATTCAGAAAAAGATAAGAACAAGGCAACCTGTGTATCCTGGCAGCTTACAGAAATCTGCTCTGCAGGGAGTTCCTGACCCTGGGGTTTTACCTATTGGGGTTTTTTTTTGTTTATTAGAACTTTTCTCCATTAATTTGCGTAATCACAGTAGAAGCTATGGTGTCTCCCAAATGAACAGAATAAAAACGAAGTTTTCAACTTATCTGAACAACTAAGCAAAAGACCCAATTTCAAAAACATTATAATCACAAAGAATTGCAAAACAAGTGCAAGAAGGGAAGAGTATTTTGAAGGAAAATGCTTTCAGGAACTGCAAAAGATGCAGATGATGTGCTGCTGTCAGGTGTGCTGTCTACCCCTTTCCTTGTATAGGGTCTGGCATCATACATCACTATACCAGTTACTTAATAGATGTCACCTTCCTTTGCAAAGAAAGGGAGAGTATTGTGCATTATTGAAGATATAATCCAACATTTGCTTCTGGACTGTAGAAAAAAGTGAGAGCAACTAAGGGATCAAAAGAAATCCTAGACCATATTATTTGTTTGTTTGTTTGTTTGGATAGGAATACATTTCTTAATAGAAAATATTTCTTTTCCAGGGGTTGAAAATATATAAATATTTTTCTAATAGGTTTACTTATCACCATACAAAGTTTTTGTGGAGATACTTATTCTGGAATTTGGCTGCCTTATTTTATGACCTCAGAAGAGGCTTGCTCTGAAATAATTACCAGCATGGATCAACTGCTCTGTTAATTCAGCTCTAGTGTAATTTAAATTTTAATTATTTTTTTTTTAAATTCAGTATCTGCCTAATGCATTAATTATGATATTTTACAGTTATAATAGGGCCTAAGTACAACAGATGACGTCAGACTCTCGTACAAGCATACTGGGAGAGCCCAGATGAGAAAAAGAGTATTACTTAAAAGGAGAAAATCTGACTAATATGACAGCTAGAAAGTAGGAGAAAAAAATAGAATCATACTGTCTAAGCTAACACACATAGGAAACAGCTTTTCCTACTTCTTTTTTTTTTTTGTTGTTGTTGTTGTTGTGATTTCCTGGAATTTTTAACTGTGGGAGTTTGATAAAGTTTAAAAGAAGCATTTAGGTGTCCTCATGTAGCTGTCTAAATGTACGTTGGTTGTCTAAGCTACCATCAGTCA
>NW_009649980.1:462424-477822 GCF_000708025.1 Charadrius vociferus
AGACCTATTGACAAAAACAGCTCCCTACTTTGAGGCGGGTTTCATCCCTCTCCCTAGGTTCTACTGCATGCATTAACTTGGTCTCCGTTGACTCCAATGGGAGTTTAGAATCTAATTGAATCCAGACACTAATCAAGGTGTCTAAATCTTCAGCTGAATCCCACTATTGGGGCTCAGTTCATTTGTCTAAATATCAAGTCCTTTGTGATAACTCAGCTTTCCTTTGCTTCCTGACCAGCTGAGAAGCCAGAGGCACATAGGTCCTATATGAAATCTGCAAGTCTTCTCTGGGTATCTCAAACATCCTTGTGTATCTCAGAAAATACTAGATGTTTAACAGCTGTTCTGAGCCCTAAATGGGCTGTTCATACATTGCTGGAGAAGGTAGTTCATACATTGCTCCATGATAGGATGTCACAGAATATCAAAGCAGTGGGAAACACAGGAGCTATTGTGCCAGAACAGGTTTAAGTCAGAAGACTTATCCATGGTATCACTTTCTGAGGTCACCATACTTTACCCCACCCCCTTACCATGAAAACAACACAACAGACAAAGGGGTTGAAAAAGTCTGGGAGGAGGTGATAAAGACGGCTTGTGCCTTTTGCTTGGAATTGTGTCTGCGTAGGTCTTCCAAAGACTGGAACATGAAAAGATCTGACAATTTACATGGTGACTCCCTTCGCATTATCTCAAGGGTCTCAGACCAGGCTATAAATAAGCCAAACAATGCAACTTTCCAAGCTTTGCAAAAACACCGTCTTTCATATCTGTTTTAATGGTTTCTATTCCAATGCTTTCCTCCCCACCCCTTCCCAGGGATTGTTCTACCTAATAAATTTTATGTAGTCATAGCAATGTTTGCAATTTAAAAATTTAACAGATTTGAGCCACAGCTGCACTATCCTGGCAAGCCAGACCAGCTTCGGGTAACAAGATTTATTTTCCTTGTGTGCTGCCAAGTCAACCTGAAGACAATGTTAATAGAAAAGGTCACAGACTGATAAGCTGACATGTCTCTAATTCTTCAGGACAAATCCGTGGATGGCGAATTGAAATGCTACTCTGCAGCTCCTCAGGGGCAGAGGCATTAAAGTTAAATGTTACAGATGTGAAGGAATGGCAGCAAGCATGTTTGGTTTGCAAAAGAGCTTGTGGCTGCGGTGGTAGAAATGCAGCAGACACCAGCAGAATTTATTTTCTGGGCTAAAGGATATTTTAAGGACACACCGCAACCACCGCCGCATAGAGCAGATCTATCTGGCAGGGTGCAGTTGGTGGTGTGGTAAGGGCACAGTTCACAGGTAGAATACATCACTTGAAAAGAAAGATCTAATTTCTCTGTTTATGCTAATATAGGCTTTGCAATGTGTGGAGGAGAGAGAGTGAAAAAAATGGAAAATTATTCTGCTGTTCTCTGGATAATAGTTCAAGGCTTCAGACTTTTCACCTGGAGGCAGGTTGCATATCTAATGTTCCAAAACTCACCAATTTGAATGAATGAATGAAGAGTTTGCAGCTAAAATTTGCAGAAACAGCTAAAGAAACAACCTATCTTCAGTCTTATGGAGAATGAAGGAAAAGGTAGGCTTTCCTTCTTACCCCACGAAGTTCCTGTGGAGAGGAACAGGCATCTGCTACATTCACCCCTTTGGTGTTGTCTTACATGTGACCAGTTGGTCGAGGGAGGTCATTGTCCCCCTCTACTCTGCACTGGTGAGGCCACAACTGGAATACTGTGTCCAGTATTGGGCTCCACAGTTCAAGAGGGACAGGGAACTACTGGAGAAAATCCAGCGTAGGGCAACGAAGATAGTGGAGGGATTGGAGCATCTCCCTTATGAGGAAAGGCTGAGAGAGCTGGGACTCTTTAGCCTGGAGAAGAGAAGGCTGAGGGGAGACCTTATTACTGCTTATAAGTATCTAAAGGGAGGGTTGAGGGAGGATGGAGCCACACTCTTTTCCGTGGTTCCCAGTGACAGGACGAGGGGCAATGGCCACAGGTGGGAACATAGGAAGTTCCATTCAAATACACAGAAAAAACGGTTCGGGTGACAGAGCAGTGGCACAGGCTGCCCAGGGAGGTTGTGGAGTCCCCTTCTCTGGAGATTTTCAAGACCCGCCTGGATGCAGTCCTGAGTAATGTGCTCCAGGCAATGCTGCTTTAGCAGGGGAGTTGGACTAGATGATCTCTAGAGGTCCCTTCCAACTCTGACAATTCCGTGAGTCCATGATTCTGTGATTCTGCTTCGGGTGAAATCTTGGTGGCTCAAGTGCAGTATATCCTTAGAGAATGTAAAAATCCAACATGAGCTGGAACAGCCCCATCTTTTTGGTCATGGATTGAACAAGTTAGAGAAATGTGGAACATTAATACCAGAACAGCATGACTAATTCATGTGAATATGGAGGCTGCTAATGATACTTTTGCTATTATGACTCAGGGGAGATGAACAAGATAAATTCGTGGTTTTTTTTTTTTTTTTTTTTTTTTTTGCCTTTTTTTTCCCTCCTGTTCTCAGTCTGAAAGACTGACACATTATAAATAGAGGATAATGAAATGGTTCTGCATTAGTTATTTCTGTTGTTTCCATGCTAAGACGTCCTAGCAAAGATCAAGGTCCCACTGTGCTCCATGCTGTATGAACACATTGTAAGGGACAGACACAGTTATGGAGAATTCGCAGAAGTAGAATGCCCACGTGAAAACAGAAATACATGTTAATATTTTATTTTCAGTATGAGCTTTCAGGGGGATAATCTGTCATGTTATATTTCTGGACATTTTGGGAATTTGCACTCGTCTTTATAAATACCAGCAGATTGTTCAAATATTTGAGGACAACTGATACCATAGCACCTCTGAACATTATGAATTAAGCACAGCACTTTGATTCATGAGAATATTCATTGCTGTCAGCATGCTTTCTGGCTCTCCTTGGTCACTGCAGTGACTGTTTTCAATTTCCTTGTCCATGGGACTTCCTAGGGGTGGGCAAGAGGTGTGTCACTTGGCTGTGAAATAAGGATGTTTCAGGCAGAATTGTTTTTCTTCATCCCGAGCCTGTTATAACAGATTAACTAAGCAAGAGAGCTTAATTTATGGGAAGCAACTCATACCACATTCATCTCAGCTGGATGGCACAGCCTGTGCTGCTGCCACACTTAAGCAAAACATTCAGAATTTAACAAGCATTAGATAAAAGCAAACAAACAAACAAACAAAAATCCAAAATACAAAGAGCAAAACCACCTAAAATGAATGATTCGCCTACAATGAGTGAAGGAGCTATCTAGCTTTACACCACTTGTTTTTCATATTATTTATTTGTCACCATCTTTTGGGTGCCTGTTTTCTGTTTTCCATGAATCTTGATAGCTGCTATCTAGCCAAAGGCTTCTTTACAATCTGAGAAATAATCGTGCTGTGGAGAATAGTGTTCCAGTATTTACAATGAAAACATCAAAGCCCCAAAAAAGAAAATGAAAAAAACCTCCTAAAATATAAGTCGTTTCAGAATAAATTTTATAACTGTCCATCAACATTATAAAGTATCTAGATGAAATTCTGCTTGGATGTAGAAACACAGGGTAAATAAATGGGACTAGTATGAATTTACAGGAGTGTATCAGACTAAAATTTTACCCCGAGCTTTCACTTGCAAGAGCAAATTATAAAAGAAACTGTGGTATAAATAAATCCTTCTATAGTTGCTTTTTCTGCAGCTTTACACCTGGTGTGTGGTAGCTGTTGAACAGAATAGTCAGACTTTCAAATAATAATAATACCCAAAACCAGTGTTTACATGTGATTCTGTCAGTCTATTACCTGTTATGTTATCAGAGGATATTTGCCAGGATCTTTAATGGACATGTATTGGTGCAGCACCATGGTGTCCTGCATGTGATATTATAAGACACTTTTTGACTTCAAGAGGTACTAATATGCACACAATGAAAACGACTGCTAGTGTTCTGTCATTTTTTTCATTGTTTCGCAGTTTGCGTCTGTAATTGGCAGGAAAGGTAAAAGCCTTTTGTGGACAGATACTGCCTGAATTTAAAAAAAATAAATAAAATAATTCAATGATGTGATCATCGGCTGATGCTATGACTCAGTTCCCATTGCTGCACTAGTATTAGCAATTTCCTGTACTCATTTATTAATTACACTTGTCAGGTTTTATCAAGAGGGCATTCACTTTTACTTTATACCCAGAAAAAAAAGAAGAATTTCAGTGAGTTAGAAAAGGTTTAATTTGGTATGTGTCAATGCATACGTGTATGAAGGAGAGCAGGATTTGGTCTTTTCTGAAATCTTGCTTTTGTTCCAGTCTACTGTAGTTTTAAACTGTCAAGATTAAAACCCGTTAGCACTGTGTAGCCACAATATCACAGACAGCAAAACATATCTCTATGGCAAAATCCCCATAAATAGCTGACTGATTGACCTACATTCATTCAACTGCATGCTTTACAACTGAATTGTACTCTGGCTTGCTAATTTACAGCTAACAGTGCCTAATTCTATGCAAGAAGTGTAGACCACCACTGTGAGAAAGATCTAAAGATGTCTTGAACAGAATGTAAGCATTATTAACAGTTCATATTTATTTCTTACGCTCACATGCAAGTCAAATGGTACATACAAGTGCAAACCCCAACCGCAGGCTATACAGAATGAAAAGAGATGCCAATTCAGTGCCAAAGTGTGCTTTGCAATCAGCTTTCAGGCCTTCTCTGGCTTTTTCAGCCACTTTTTGTAAACTGATTGACATTATTGTTTTTATGTGCCACACTTTGTTATTGAACACAAATTGGTTGCTGCTTTACATTGACCAAAATCATAAAGAGTTCCTCTGGGACTGACCATTTGCTCTGTGCTATTTAATATCTTTCTTAATGAAAATATATGCATATTTAAAAACACTAATTGAGTTTACATCTGACAAAAAGGAAAAGAAGTGGATGAACAGCCAAAACCAGAAAGGATGCAGCGTTCCTACAGATAATTCAGGGAAAAGCTGTGTTTTAAAGAGAAGTAAGATGTAGGTACACTTTTCTTAGAAAAGAAAATTGTAGGCTACATTTACTAATTGGATGACTTCCCCTATTGAATTAAGCAGCACTCAGGACTGTGCTGAATCACCATCTGATAAGGAGCTTCAGAGTGTCATTTAGGGCTATGTCATCGGATTATAGAGTATTATGAAAGAAATTTAAGGGTCTTCCATTTTGTCTGTGTTTGGTGCTGGTACTTGCTTGGCAGTGGAATGTTATGTCCCATTATAAAAATTAATCACCAGCACCTGAGACAGTCTTTTGTGGCCTATTTTGTATCAGTGAGACTGAAACAAAGGCTAACATACGTGGAAGAATCTGACCTCTTTGCTTTAAAAAAAAACCTGACACTTTAATCATCTCAGATGAAGACTGTATGCTGCTTGAAGCACCATTTGTACATGCTGCCTTTATTTACATCTACTGATGGACTTTATGAGCTTGGTAAGCTGTGCCTCTGGCAGCATCCCTGGCCCACACCTTTCCCTTTGCCATGCTGGTAGCTATCAAGCACTAGTTCAGTCTGTTTAAGGCTTGAACACCTTCAATACCGTGGTGATACACCTCCTGCAATCTCTGCAGTGCTCCTTCTTGGTTTACTCCAGGGACCTTGTCCCTTTGACATTTTTTTAAGCTGAATTAGGTAACTCAGAATGACATTGGTGGCTTTATGAGCAGGCTGTTCCCTAAGGTGCATTCCATAGTGATTGCAGGATTGGAGAAGGTAATTCCCTCTTAGAGTGACCAATGAGGCGGTATCTATATAAAGGAAGGGGGAAAATTCAGGGGGGTTTGTGTGGTTCTTTTTTTTTTCTTTTTTTTTTTCCCATTTTCCTGGCAATTGCAATGTTCACTTTCAATGAAAGTAATCAATACACACAGAATGGGCACCAGAATGGACTTGAACAGGCATGAAATGGTATGGGACTCCCTGTTGTTGAGTTTATACAGAGTCATTTTCAGCTTCCAGAAAAATTGTGGCAAAAGGAAAGACCAAGTTGGGGGTCAGATGAAGCTGCACAAATATGAGCCTCTCGGTCAGTAAACTAAACATCCAGAATATCTTGAAATAATCTGGTCACTGATTTTTTTAGAGGAAATACAATACAGTTTCCTCCTTTCCATGCCTTTAGCCATTGCTGACTTAATGGTGATACTGAGCCCACACACCGCTGATTGTAGGGGCTCTAGGAGATTTAGGCTTGCAAATTGTGCTGCTGCTGGAGTCCCTAGATTGAACACTGAGCTGGGGAAACACCTCCCAAGTGCCTGAGGCTTGCTTCAGCATCCCTAATGAGGGGGGCATTGTAAAAAGTGGCAAACAAATTTCATATGAACTTTAGGCTTAATTTCTACTTTTTCAACACAAATGAACAACAATTTGGTGTTCTTCGTTCGCCTTCCAAAACATACATGTGTTCATTATTAGTTGCATAAGTGCTGCCAACTGAAAATACAGAGAGTTTTTGCTGGTTTTCTTTTATATAAGTCTGCAAACTGCTGCCTTGTGAGGTTGCAGTGAGTCTCACAACAAGCCATTGCAGAAATAACAGACATGAAGCTATACAAAGCCTGAGGCACCAGTTTTTCTTTAATCCCATTCTTATGATGTAGTCATGAACCCTGGACGTGGTCCCCAATGGCCTGCAGTTGTCGTCCAGACAAGTGAGGGATACCCGTACTCTGCTTTGGCCAGCCTTATTTCCTCAAGAATGATGGTGTGTCTAAAAGCTGAGAACAAATTATACCTCATTTGTTCTGCAAGATCATGCTGGCAACCGCCTTTCATGGCCCCTCAGCCTCTGTAAGCTATATATATGTCAATTGAGATATATAGGCACTGAATAAAGGTATACATATATATAAATATAAATGTATATATACTCACAGAGCAAGAACAAGAGCTAGTATCTGTCCCTCAAAAAGCTGAGTTTCTCTTACTACTGCATGGAGGGAATAATTTAACACTAATGAGAAATGAGGATATCAGGAAGCATCTTGGCACAACCACTGCTGGAAACCATCTCTGTGCTCTTTCAAGCTTTTCTCATTGACAGGCTGCCGAGGTTTGGCTTGTGAGATTCAACATGAGATCACTGATTGAATGGGTTCACTGGCTGATGATAAATCATCTCTGTCTTGAGTCTGGAAAATGGGTGTCTGAGCAACTCTTTTCAAGCTCGTGTTGGCACACAGGGGAGACATTCAGGATGTAGTTGGATGGGGATAGATTTACACAGGAACATCCTTAACACTAGGCAGTAATGTCCACTAATGGTTTGCGGGTAACATTTTATTATAGATGGCAAATCATTATTGCCTCCTTTGGTATTCGATGTAATAACATTTATCATGTTGAGTTATTTTGGTATTCATGGGGACGTCAGATGTAATTCCATAGGAATTACTGTTAGAATGAATGCCCACTAAATTACAATGGAATTAATATGAAATTAGATATTACGGTAACATTATTATCAAAAGAGGTCATCGTGATTGATGTGCTATTCAAATGAGGATACCAAAAGGAATTACAGTCAGACCTGATTAATCCAAATCAGTTTGCAGACTCCATTTTTATGCAGATTACAACACATTTTCAAATTGATAAATCAGCCAGAAGTACTAGTAAGGAGATGCAGACCGCTGCCAAGTTTTCCGAAGAGCTTCGCTTCTGTAAACTGTGAAATGGGCTATTTAAGAAGCCAAATTACTCCTAACATTAAATCAATTAGTGGAAAATAATAACGATTCTATCCTTGATTTGGATGATGGAGATTATTTTGTGACTTTTAGTTTCACGGTGGAGGAGGAAGCATTGCCATCCTGTTGTCTCTTCTGGAATAAACACAGTTTGCCTAGTTTCCTGTGAGCTGTGATCCAGGAAGTCTCTTCCAGCCCTGTGTTACTAATTCCTCCCCTATGAAATTACGAATGATGTCAGATATTTCGGGACAGGAACAGGGACAAGGACATAAGCCATCAGTCCACTGGCAGACAACTGGGATTGGCAGGTTGGACATAGGCCTCCAAAGATATTCACAGTTTTAACTCCTATTTCACTTCCTAGAGAGCATGGAACCTAACCATTTTACACCTAACTCTTCTGTTTGGACTCACCTCTTTGCTCCTCACAAGTCACAGCTGTCAACCTGATTTTCGTTTACCAGGTGCCAATAGCACAATACCCTCTGACTGTGTTCAGCCCCTGGATGAAAGAAACTCTTCATCTCTGAACGAAGCTGGTGTTGTACACTAATGGAAACAACACACGTTGCCAGCCACACTTGTCCCACAGTTGTCATCATAAGGAGCTTGTCAAGAAACAGTGGATTAGAACGAGGGAAGCTGATACAAAAATTAGAATTATTGCTCAGCAGGTTGATCTGAGCACTTTCCGTAATAAAAACCATTGGATTAATTCCCCTCAGTAGGAATTTTTTAAATACTTGGCATGCATCATTCCCTGCTTCCCACTAATTTGGGATGGGACATTTTCTTTTTTGAAATCATGTAAAAACTTTAGGTGGTTTCTTTATCTAAACTTTCTTTTAGTGGAAAATTATTAAATACAATTACGGCAGCAAATCCCAATATTTCAAGATCTGACATTATAATATATGTTATATCTCTATCAGAAAATAAGTATAAACAGTTGTTCCATGAAAAGCCTATGTATAAATAAAAGCTGTGAGAAAAGGGGGGGGGGAGGAAAAGAGTTAACTACAGCTTTTCATGCAGAGAAATGGCTCCTTTGAGCAAGGATTTGTGGAATGGAGATGAAAGAAAATGCATATACTGCAAAATATACAGATGGTAGAAGACATTTTTAAGCTCCAATTACACCAGGTGTTTTATACTTTGATTGTGTTTATCTGTCCAGACACTGAATTAGGGGTTAATTACTGAGAGTAAATAGGCACTTTTGGACAAAATGCCCTATCATTGTTTTTTTCAGCTGATCAGCACTGTAGCAGAGAGAAAAATTGAGTGGCTCAGGTTGGAAAAGACTGCAATGTTCCCTGGGTTTTGTTAGGGATTCAGCTGCCTTATAAAACCACAGGACCTAAACTGAGACAAGCGAGGAAATTCAGTTCTCATTCCATGTGGCTAAAACCCATTTCCAGGACAAACACCTGTGCAAAGGGTTGGAAATCCCTAACAGGCAGAAGCAAACCTCAATAATTCATAGTCTAAATGGCCACAGATAGGCAGGTGCTATTCCTTCCCTCTCCTTCAGTATTTGATGTACTACAGATATAACTTCTTTCTGGAACTTGCTCTGTATTTAAGACGGGGCTTGGGTTGTTTTGTTTTGGGTTCTTGGGTTTTTTTTATTGTTGTTGTTTGGGGATTATTTGAGTTTTGGTTATTTTTTAATTTGGCGGATATTTTTTTTTCAAACAGGGTTTCTATCTCCATTTTTCCTCATTGATTCCTTCATTCTGGGTTTTCTTATGAAGAGAAAAATCTACACTGGTAGATTTAAGATTAAAACCCCATGGTCTGACCTTGAAGAAAACAGCTGTGCAACCCTTTATCCTTGTTAACATTGCTAAAATGATGTCCTGTCTCTTTACAGAAAGCTGAATTATATTTCTGACCAATGCACAGGGGGGGGCTGACTGTGCCCTGACCAGAAGACATGTGGATTTACACTGGTGTAGGCACTGCCTGACTGCAGCTATTCCACCTCTGCTCTTTGCTGACCTTCCCACAGTGTAGTAACGTGTAGGAACCTCTTGTAATGGAGACCAGAAGCACATCCAGTTTTGCTGACCACGTGCAGTGATCCCTCAGCTCATCGTTCCTTTCTTTCCTAAACATTTTAAGAGTAGTGTTTATTTCATCTTTATCTCATCCTTGTTTCAATTTTTTTTTTTGGTTTTATATTTTGTAATGTACATAATATGTTAAGTACAGTGGTACATGCATATAATTTATAAATAAATACACATAAGTTGGTGATGTGTGGTCAAAAGTTTTTACAGGTAGAGGTACACAAGCAAAAAAATATTCAAGACCACTCTTCTAAGCAATCTTGAATGGCTCTGGCTGCCTGTGTTTAGGCAGTTTAATCATTCCCTTGACTATAATGAGAAATTAAGCATCTAGCTCTCACACAGGTATCTGAATTTCGGTGTTTGAACTTTGGAGATTATTCCCACATCTTATTTTTGGATGGTTAACCATAAGATCCTGACAAATTCTTTAATGTAATATCTGTAGTAGCACCACTGTCACCTGTGTTTTGGGAGATGTTAGTAGAAGATATACTGCTTCCTTTACTTCACAGAAAGATCCTGTAGGGGTTTTTGCAAGTATGTAAAGTCAGTGGGGTACTGTTGAAAGACATCTTAAAATGTTGATAATCTGATTTTCATTTGCATTTATCATACTTTATACCATTTGTGGCAAACCAAATATCTTTAATATATCACTATGAGATATCTCCAAAAGACCTTTCATGTAAATGATAATGTGGTCCTTGAATTATATACAAAATTATGAAACCACAGAGTTTAATAAAGGTATTAAACTTCCCTTGCAAAATCTTTTTGGTTCATTTAAAAATGTTATTGTTCACTACATGTATTTAATATGTTTCACTTTGGCTACCTTTTTATGCAGAAATATTCTCTCAGACAATTTCATGTGTAGTTTAAGGTATATTTTATTAATAAAAAAAATAAAGTTTCAAAAAAATAAATAAAGGTATTAATTTTGTAAGTATATGTGAAGAGTGTTCTAAAAGGGATAAAATGATCTATTGAATACAGAAAGGTTTAATTTGCTACTAAGTTCTATAGATTGTAAATGGGCTGGTTTTCGTTTGTTTTTATTAGGAAACTGTTATATTTCTACAGAAATCTATTAGTTTTGTCCCCACTAAATTATGTAGCAATTTTCAGGAACAGTTTGTAGATTATGTTCAAGTATGTAAAGGCTTATATAAGGGAAAAAATAAAGCATAATTAAGATGAAAGCTATATTCCTCAATTCAATAATTTTGTAGTTTGAAATTAACTTCTTATTTCAAATCTGGCAAATAAAATCCAGCTGTATATTCCTTCCTACAAAAACAAATTAAAAAAAAATGAATAGAAGTAATACCACCACTCCCCAAGACTATTTAAGGCCAAGGATGCCTTATTTTTAAGCCATTTATCTTTCTGCTCTTTGATCACCTCTCTGGATCATAGCAGGGCTTGGGAGCTTATTTGCAGACATTTAGTTTGTAGGAATAGCAAAAAGGAAAGCATTATTCTGTGTCCTCTGACTTATGCAAATTCCTGTCTCACAGCAGATGGGATGCATGCCCCAAAGTTTGTCAATAAAATGAAAGGAGAGAGATAAAAATTCTTATAGGTCATGCTTTTGTATTTATTAGCAAAGCAGAGTTTCATTCTTATTCACAACAAATCCTCTGTATAGGAAAGAAAAAAAAAGTCTTCTGAACTTCTCTGCTGATTCAAAAGGATCCATAGCACATGTAGCAAACATGAACCAGATTATCATTTCCCAGTTCAGTATTTACTGGCCAGGTCCACGAGAATTGAAAGAAAGGAAATGTTTTTCTACAAGTAAAAGTCCAAAATATTACTTTAATTTACTCACGAATTATATAAATATATATAGACATATATATTAAAAAATATATATCTGAGAAAGCAAATTAATGTTTCTAAACTATTTGATAGTGGGTCTCAGGTCTCAAACCCTGCGTCCAACACGGTAGAAGTCACTAAGGTCCCAAAAGCAGCACCCAGCCTTTGTTATTACAGTGTTATGAACCAACAAAGAGTTCTTGGACAAAAGAATGTCACTGAGGGATGTTCCTACAGGTAAATAATAAGGTGATCTGTTTCTCCTTTCTTCCGTCCAGGGATGTGATAGAGTGTGCTACGCATGTGAGTTTGTGCATGGAGGAAACACTCCTGATGTGCCCAACAGACATGTTGGAATAAACAGTTTTTGGGGTTTTTTTGTTTTGTTTTTTTTTTTTTTTTTCTTGGAATACCTGGGTGATTCCTCTCTTCTGGGGCTGTTTGTGTCAAGCTATAACATCAGGTCACTGTTGCACATGATTGGATGGAGATCAGTGGCAGGATGAAAGAAGTAGTTCCAGGTCAACACAGGCTTTTTGTAAAAGCTTTTTATTCACTTTTGGTCTGTGGTGAACTTCATGATCCACATTTAGCTCATGCCAGGTATCTGAACTGTGTTTACTGGAGCCAGAAAGGAGATTTTCAATATATTTTAAAGTGTTATGTGTTTTCCCTACCATAGGCGTGCTGGGCATTTGCCACTCAGCTGCCAAATCTGGCACCGTGATGTGCTTAATCCTGAAGGTGACTGAGTTGGGTTTTTTTTGTGTTGTTTTGTTGTTGTTGTTGTTGTTGTTGTGGGTTGTTTTGTTGTTTGTTTGTTGTTTTTTTTTTTTAAATGAACATATATTTCAGTTAAACCTAATTCTTTTCATTTTAATAAAAAAGATGACTTCCCTACTTCACCTTTCTTAAAAAAGCAAAATGAAAAAACTTTTGCAGCTATTTCTGGAAATGTTTAATCTAAATGTCTCTTCTACAAGAACTGCATTTTATTACATTTCCACAGAATGATTTTTTTTTTTTTTAAAAGACTGTGATATTTCTTTTCATTTATACAGTAGTTGAAAGTCTCTCAAGTACTTGGATATTTACGTTTTGAGCCAAGTGAGGTAAACTGAAATGAAAAAGCTTCAGAATTTTTCATTAAAAAATATTATTTGTTCGGTTTTTTTCTTGCGCTTAATCCACCTCTAATTACGAGACTGTTGCCATGTGCAACACAGACAGCAGAACTGGAAGGCCTACGTGGGTTATTTAGAATAAGTTTGAAATAAGAATGTCACAATAAACAGACGCTGTTGCACATCAAAAGCTTAGAGCAAAACCAATGATTTTCTATACCATTTCACCAGATAATAGGTTTGACTCAAAAAGCCTGCATGAAATTGGCTTCATTCCTACTTATCTGGAACCAGTTATTTGAATAGAAAGACCAGTTTTACCAGTGAAGTATCCTTCTACTGTGCTGCCATAGAGAAGGAAGCCCAGCTTTCACTAGCTGCAATAAAACTGATTTTCAAAATTAAACAAAAGTTCCCTGAACGTGCTAATTCTGCTGATAACACCCATCTGATCCCTTTCCCTGTTTCAGAAAAAAAAAAAAAAAAGGCAAATACTCTGACTGAATCATTTATACTCTTCATCCCTCACAGTGGTTCAAACTGGAGCATAGCTTTGAAAGATGTGTTTAAAATTTGAACAGAACATGTTGCTTAGCCTGTAATGAACTTTTCTCATTAAAATATTCATTTCATTGGTGAAATTTCTTTTACTTCTCAGTTCCTCATGTTATCTCCCAGGCTAACACATCAATTAATTCAGATGTGCAAAATTCTCAATAGCTTCCCTGCACACCAACAAAGGGCCTGAAATACCATGAGGGATTCTTAAATGTCACAGGCTTTGACCAGGACCATTTTATCAAGCACAGGCTCTAGGAAATACAAATCCCACAAATATCCACCCATCTCCATCACAACCTGTAGCAGAAGAGGATAGACAGGGTCATAGGTAAAGGTAAACCTCTTTTAGTGGAACTGAAAAGCACTAAGAATAAAAGATAGAGTTACCCAAAGAACTGCATGACTTTGAATAAATTTCCACTCAAAGTCAAAGGGCAGGTGCTTTCAAACCCAGATACATGAATCTGAATATTGATTCAGCTTAAATAAGAACAACAACTGATTAAATTAATTTCAATCCTTGCATTTTTTGGCTTTGCTGCTACTGAAACAGGAAAGAAGTGCTGATAAGAGAAGTCTGCTCTGTGTTATTTATGTCCTTACTAAAGATCTTACTGGAACTTTTGTGGAGGTGTCTAGCTGACTTTGCAGATCTTAGTGTTTGGAGATGACTTCTGAAGGGCCGTGCCTATTTTTTGGCCCAATATCCAATGAGGTCGAGTTGCTGAACATATTGAGTGTTTACCTATTATGAGCTGAAGGGCCATGGAAGCAGATTTCAAACTGGTATATAGAACAGAAGGTGAGATTAAAAACCAAAACCAGTCTGCTTAAAAATTATAATTAATAGAGAGAGACTGAAGAGTCTCCATCATTTCTGTTGCCTTAAACAGCTTTCCTGAACCCACTATTCTTATGAGGAAAAGGAATCGAGTGAATTCACATGAAAAGCAAGGCTTTTTTCCCAAGTCTATGCATCTTCTATACAGGTATTAAAGTACCTGCAAATCTTTCTAGAATTTATTGCACTGTAATTAAAAGTAGTCAGAAAATTCACTTCCTCTTATGGAAAATACTGATTTTTATTAGAGAAAGGAAACAAATATAATCACCAAAAAAGAAAACAGTTTGATTTTATAATATGGCCACGGTGCCATGAGTATTTGGGTATCTCATGCTTTTCTTCTCTTCCACTGCTAAGATTTGGCATAGACTTTTTCCCTCCTCAGAGTAAGGAAGATATTTCATTTGATAGACCTCTTCAGAGTACTGTATTGTTTGACTGGGGGACATACCAAATACAGCATATTCGGATCATGAAGCTCCTGAACTTTAACTGCCTGTAGCCATAGATTATCTTTTCTGAATCAAGTGTTTGTCAGGGGTGGTAAAATATACTCTGTCTCGCCATAGTGCAAATTGGTCTGAATATCTCCAGACCTTTTCCAGGTCTACATTTCTATGATTTTATTTCTCTGGAGTTTTTTTTTTCTGCAAAAGACAAATGTATTTGCCTTAAAAAAATGCTATTATGCTTTTTGGAAAAAAAAATTAAAAAGGGAAAAAAAGGAAGACCAGGCATTTCCATGAGCCAGTAATGTGCCCTTGCTACCAAAAAGGCCAATGGAATCCTGGGCTGCATAGGGAAGAGTCTGTCCAGTAGGTCGAGGGAGGTCATTCTCCCCCTCTACTCGGCACTGGTGAGGCCACAACTGGAATACTGTGTCCAGGTTTGGGCTCCCCAGTTCAAGAGGGACAGGGAACTGCTGGAGAGAGTCCAGCGAAGGGCAACCAAGACGACTGAGGGATTGGAGCATCTCCCTTATGAGGAAAGGCTGAGAGAGCTGGGACTCTTCAGCCTGGAGAAGAGAAGGCTGAGGGGAGACCTTATTATTGCTTACAAATATCTAAAGGGTGGGTGGAAGGAGGATGGAGCCAAACTGTTTTCAGTGATTCCCAGTGACCGGACGAGGGGCAATGGGCACAAGTTGGAACATAGGAAGTTCCGTTCCAACACACGGAAAAACTTCTTTGCAGTTGGGGT
>NW_009649980.1:477933-480832 GCF_000708025.1 Charadrius vociferus
GCTGCTTTAGCAGGGGAGTTGGACTAGATGATCTCTAGAGGTCCCTTCCAACTCTGAAAATTCTGTGATTCTGTGATTCTGAGATTTTATAATTAAAAAAAAGACCTGCACGCACACACACACAAAAAACCCCAAAAAACAACCAACCCAAAACCAAAGCAAAAAAACAAACCACAAAAGAAACAAACCTGTCAAATTTTATTTTCAAATGATTTAAAACCACAAAAGAAACAAACCTGTCAAACTTTATTTTCCAATGATTTAACATTATATTATATTATAATATATTAATATTATAATATATAATTAACATTATATTACTAAAGAACCAATATTGATCCCAATACCAATATAAAATACACAAGGATTATGCTCAGCCCATTCTATCAGTAGAAGCTGTGCACTACCCACAGTGGACAGCAAGGTGGGACACTGCAAGTACGGTGGCTTCAGGAGGAAGGGAAGGTCTCAGGAGTCTGGCACTGGGGCAAAGAGGTCTCAGGATGGCAGCCATCACAGGAGAGAGAGAACTTCACAGCAAACTTTCTAATTTGTATTGAATATGACGCTCATGGTATGAAATAACCCTGTTGGCCAGCTTGGGTCAAGTGCCCAGGTCTTGCTTCTCCTCATCCCCACACCTGGTGAGCTTGGAAATGCTGAGACCTTGAAACCCATATGCCACAGCTGGCTATAAAGTTAATATTTTCACATATTCAGACACTAGAGTCTTCTAAAAGTATATTTTTCCCAAGCATTAGAATAGATCTTACTGAAATGCAAAATCACTGAAAAAGAAATTAATCCTGTGTCGCTCAAACCAGGACAATTTCATATATAAATATGTGATGTAATAGATATAATTTCACATGTGTGTGTATATATATTTATTTATACATATACATATATAAAGTCTTATGTGATCTATTGTGAGAAATTAGAGGTGTTCCAGAGGTCAGAAGTTTTTCTTTGTAGAGAATAGTTGTATCATCTTTTTTTGAATGCATAAAATATTTTTTTGCGTTATGGGTAATGGTTCTAATCCTTGTCTTCCACATTACCGTTATTCACCCTATTTCCCCAGACACATTTAGTTAAATGGCTATCAACAGCAGACGATTAACGTAAGGGGACAAGGGAATGAGTCAAAACATAAATCAGACAATAATGCTGTCTTCAGCAGAGAAGAAAGTATCGACCAGCATGACAGCTTCTGCAAACTAATTATCAAAGCAACATTCCAATGTAATTGTGAAACAAGCAATATCTTTTTCCCCCTTTGCTACTTTAGTTAATGGCCATATATTAAAAGAACATGGAAAGGACAAAAATAATAATAGTAATAATCCCAAGCATGAATGCAACCCAAACAATAACTCTATTTCACTGATATGGCTCTCCTCGTTTATAGCTTCCATCTGCCATAATCAAGTGGTGCAAGAAGCTGCAATTGCTTCCATGGCCTTTTCATTCCCCTACATCTTCCTTCTGTCCACATTCCCCGCATTTTTATTTTTATTTCACTTCTTTTTTGTCCAGCTCCTGAGAAACTGTGGTTTATGCAATTACAATACATTTCTGGTTTTCTATGCTTCCTTCAGGTAAGGAATTTTTGATGTGCTCCCTAATTACAACAAAATATCCCAAAGTAGGAAGAAGGGCACAGAAGGGGATTAAGTAGGTACATTTGTATGAGTTTCAAGAGAATAGATAGCCAGACAAGAGAGAACATGCTAGTGCTCTCCCGTATAGGAAAAATAGCAAGTTCAAACTCTGATAGATGGCAGAAAAATTTGAGACAGTATAATAAGGTCTAGCTTCATTAGTGCCTCCTTACTAGCTTTTCCCAACAGTAATAATACTCCCTCCATTCAGAGATAAGTGGATCAATGCTTGCCTCTGCTTGTTAGCCTGTTATATAGATGAGAACTAAATGGCAGGTAATGTATGAATGCAGATGTAGATATCCAGTGCAGATGAGGTTTTCCAGAACAGCGTCTTAGTTCAGCAATAGAACTGGAGGATCCTGGGTTGTGGTCACCAGCCCTAATACATAGGAGACCTCATCACATCTGAAACACAGCATTAAATCTGTGAAGAAAGAAGTTAATGCAGCTATGCTTGGTTTACATCAGAACATTCATTCGTGATATCAGTGTTGCATATGAGGGACTGATTATTAGGCCTGAATATAGTTTACATCTCTGTGAATGGTTAAGAATGATGATTTCTGACGGACTTTAAACTTGGAGCAGTTCACGAACATTAAAACCTAAAGCTATGTAAATAAAATATTTCTGTGTGTGTTTCTCAAAGACCGATGGGCATGATGGGCAGAATTTGAAATGGAGGTTCAGGTTTAGGGAAGATTTACATGGTGCTGACATCAACAGGACTGTGACACGTCCGTAAGCACTTTGGTTGGCCAGCTTTAGCAAGCAACAGAAGTATATGCCCAGTTTGGCTGAGTACTGGGTTTCAGTTTAGATTTGGGATTTTCTTGGGATCTGTAATATTGAATGGGATTATCTGCAAAGAACACCAAAGATATATCATACTTAATGGTACTGGGCCCCTGAGGATCTTGAAATTCAGAACTACCTAAACCTGAAATCATTATTCTTGTGAGTACCTATTACTCTGAATAATATCAAATGGGAATACTTGTCTTCACAGTGAATATTTCCACCTTCTAAGCAAAATACACTATAATTAAAATGGGTTCTGGTAAATGTAGCTACTCTAGCAAGAATTCTGATGGCTTAAGTTAGACAACTTCAATCCTCATGTGAGTGTATATCAGAAGTTTCCTTGTCATGTTATCCCTGAATCTGCCTTTAAGCAGACATTTTCTTTTTTACAAAATAAAATGTTGCAAGTAGTAGTTAGCATACAGATG
>NW_009649980.1:481042-499780 GCF_000708025.1 Charadrius vociferus
ATATTCTCAAGTCATAGTTCTAATGTTCATAAACTGACAACTGACACAATCCAAAAGAGTAAGAAATAATTACATATAAGGAAGTAGCTGAAGATGTGTAGCCTCAGAATGCAAATGTTCATGTATTTTACTTCTTTTTTATGAGGAATGCTATTTTTATGACATGGCCAAAAATGTTGTCTTTCACGCAAGCTGAAAATCTCTGATAGAATTACAATGGCCAGTTTATCAATTAGTGTAAGATGGTGTAGTTCCACAGACGCCAACAGAACTTAGCCAGTTTATACCAGTTGAAAGTCTTTCCTAAAACTAAATGTATTCAATTATTGTGAAGAACAAAGAAATAACTTCATCTCCTTTTAAATATATTTATTATAGTTTTCTAATCACACACCAGATTAAACAGCAATATGGTCACAGATGAATATAACATCCACTCCCAAATTACAAACTGTAATGTTGTATTAAAATGTTCTTTAATTCAGATTCTAAAAATTACATTATTTCAAGACTTAAAAAAACCCAAACGTATTCACTTCCTCCTAAATTACTTAAATGAATTTTCCAGCTCAATAATGAGGTAAAGATGGCTTTGTATCCATTCACATCAAGTCACTGGATAACCTCTTCCCAAGAAATGTTTCTCTCACACCTAAGCTATTCATGGGCCTGGAAAACATAATTTAATATACTTTAAGAATAATCAAAACTATGTCGTCATCACCGTTTCTCCCCAGCATGATTCCCTTTGTCATTGCCTCTTTTTAAGTTGTATAGAATTTTCTTTTTCCTTATTTTACCAGAAGTTGAGTTTCTGCACTGAAAAGCATCTGGACCTCAGCAAAACAAAATGCTGTCCCTCACTGACCTACTGAACAGATGCAGCAGAGACAGCAAAAATGAAAACATTTATATCACCTTTGTGCTGCTCTAAGCTTTTCACAGAAACACCAGTGCTTGGGAGGAGATTCCTCCCCACACACAGGACCTGGTACTTCCTTTTTTTGAACTTGAGGAGATTCCTGTGGGCCCACTTCTCCAGCCTGTTGAGGCCCCTCTGAATGGCAGCACAACCCTCTGGTGTATCAGCTGCTCCCAGTTTTGCACTCTCTGCAAACTTGTTGAGGGTGCACTCTGTCCTATCATCCAGGTCATTAATTAAGGTGTTAAAAACTTCTACCTCAGTATCAACCCTTGGAGTACTCCACTAGTGACTGGCCTTCAGATGGAGTTTGTGCCACTGATCACAAATTTCTAATCCCAGCACATCAGCCACTTCCCAATCCACATCAGTGTCCTTTTCTCTGGTCCCTATTGCACTGGTTTGTTTATGAGGATACTATGGAAAACAGTGTCAAAGCCTTGCTAAAGTCAAGGTAAAGAATACCTGCAGCTCTCACCCAGTCCATGGAGCTAACCATTTTATCACAGAAGGCAATTCAGTGGTCAGGAATGATTTCCCTTTTGTAAATACCTGCTGACTACACCAAATCACCTTGTCCTTTATATGGAATCGTAGAATCATAGAATGATTAGAGTTCAAAGGGACCTTAATGACCATCTAGTTCCAAGCCCCCTGCCATGGACAGGGGCACCTCCCACTAGACCAAGGTTGTAAAAGCCCCATCCAGCCTGGCCTTGAACACCTCCAGGGATGGGGCATCCACACCTTCCCTGAGCAACCTGTTCCATTGTCTTACCATCCTCAGAGTGAAAAATTTCTTCCTAATATGTGATCTAAATCTCCACTCTTCCAGTTTGAAGCCAGTACCCCTCATCCTTTCACTACATGCCCTTGTAAAAAGCCTTTCCCCGTCTTTCTTGTAGGCCCCCTTTAGGTACTGGAAGGGGATATAATGTCTCCCTGGAGCCTTGTCTTCTCCAGGCTGAACAACCCCAACTCTCTCAGCCTGTCCTCACAGCAGAGAGGCTCCAAACTTCTGGTCATCTTCGTGGCTCTCCTCGGGATCCACTCCAACAGGTCCATGTCGTTCTTATGTTGAGGGATCCATATCTGGATGCAATATTCCAGGTAGGATCTTGTGAGAGCAGAGCAGAGGGGTAGAATCCCCTCTTTTGACCTGCTGGCAACACTTCTTCTGAAGCAGGATAGGATACAGTTGGCCTTCTGGGCTGCGAGTGCACATTGCTTACTCATGTTGACCTTCTCATCAACCAATACCCTCAAGTCCTTCTCCTCAGGTCTGTTCTTCATCCATTCGCCACCCAGCTTGTATTTCTGCTTGGGATTGCCCCGACCCAGATGTAGGACCTTGCACTCGGCCTTGTTGAACTTCATGAGGTTGGCATGGGCCCACCTCTCCAGCCTGTCCAGGTCCCTCTAGATGGCATCTCTTCCTTCCAGCTTGTCCACCACACCACACAGCTTGGTGGTGTCAGCAGACTTGCTGAGAGTGCACTCAATCCCACTGGCCATGTCACCAACAAAGAACACCATTTACACTAATTTCCATACGTCTTGAAATAGTTTCCAGGATTATTTGCTTCATCACCTTTGCAGTGACTGAGGTGAGGCTGACCTGCCTTTAGTTCCCTGGATTGTCCTTGAAGTCTGCTATGATATTTCTTTTCTTCCAGTCATCAGGAACCTCTCTAGTCACCATGACCTTTCAGTTCTCAGCCAGCCTGTTGGCAAGATGTTTTTGCCCCACTTATTTGTCTCTTCATAATGGACCTCAATCCTCAAAGAAGGTCCCGTGGTCACAAAAAAACTATGCCTGTTGCCCACATCAGCTTCACAATCTGTTGTCGACACTCAGGATCAGTCTGCTCCTACTCAGGTTCTTCCCCCTCATCAACAGAATCAAGGAAAACCACCTGGACCACCAAGCCCTTGGTCATTGCCTCCAGAGCCCTCACCCAGGTCAGACATCTCAAATTGCAGAAATGTAACCTGCAGAGGCAGTGTTTAATCCTAAACTTTCACTTTATTATTCAGTTACAGCACAGTTTTCACAAGGGCTGAGGAAATTTCCAGTGGGAACTGAACGCTTTTAGAATTGTTTTAAAAAATTCCAACTGTATTTATTCTGTTGCAGGTTAAATGTCAGAAATGGTATGTGCCTTGCTTGTAAAAGTCAAGACATTATAAGCTCAAACAAAGCTCTCTATACTCACCTATAAATCACACATCTGCAAGTCTTCACATAAAACAGCTATTCCGCAGGAAACACAATGAAAAAGCAGTATTTCTTTGTTCTCTGGTTTCCTCTGGAAAACTTGAACATGAGATCTATCAAAACTGTTATGAATTGAGATAAATTTGGAGACAACTTGGAAATGTCCCCCTTAATCTGAGCTATTCCAAACAGTAAATTAATTTTGAAGTTTCAGATGGAGAATATTCATTTGTAAATTAGCTCTTTTTCTTTATTAAGAGGAACCAGATATGAAGCACTAATTATTAGATAATCATTAGGTCTAAATTAAGACTGAACCGAAGGAAAAAGGAAATCACAGAACACGTGAGTAGTTCACACATGGGAACGCGGTGACATATGTTTCTTGTGAAAAGCTCTGAAGTGGCATTGTCATTCATGAATGAATTAGGACTTAGATGATATGGTCGTTTCTACAGACACTAAAGATTAATCCCATCAATAAGTTGTATGGTTGGAGCGGAAAACACTGTGCCCAGACAATTTAAATACACACATACATACATCTGCATACATATATGCATATATGTATGTATGAATATGTCTATAGATAGATGTATGTATAAATGCATATTATACATGTGTTGGAGTATATATATCCTGCTTGGCTGCATTTGGTCTTTTATCATTTTGTCATTTATAGGCAGAGAAAAATCTAAACCTCTAAGCTATAAACAACTGCAGTAACGTAATTTGAGTTTTATGTATACGTGTCTACAGACATACACACATACACGTATATTTTTATACAAACAATTTTACAAGGGGGCTCCATTAAAGAGTCTCTGTGCCTCTACAGACTCACCAGCACCAGTGCAGCCTTCTCCATGATGTTGGCCATGTGTTGTTCATTCATGCCCAGACTTGCTCAAATGCTGGTTGTTGTCTGCAAGCCTGGTGAGAAAAATGTACAGCTTAGGGCTGCCAGTCCAACGAGAAAAAATGTCTCCTTAGTAATGACCTGTTCCTGCTCCCATGGTGCTGCGATTGATTATAGAGGGAGCTGGACTTGGTTCTCAATCCCCTCCTGGCCTTACGTACACATTGATTAACACAGAATATACCGGTTTCCCAGCCTTACTTATTAAAATAAAACCAGAGGAATGAAATCTAATCTGCCTAATGGAAAAAGTTAACCAAGGAAGGATTTTGATGACTGCAATGTAAAGAACAATAAAAGAAAAAAATCAAAGAAAATAATGCATCGTGTTGTTTTTTTCTTACTCTCTGTTTCCATCTTAAATAGCACATCAGCTGTCATCTCCCCTCACTTGGAAACCCTAAGCCCCAGGAGATCCTGCTTACTTGAGTAAATTAATTATTTAGTAAGTGATGGATTACATGACACAGAAGTAGCTAAAATGCCCCAAGGAGATGATGAAAGAGTAAAAACTGTGAAACCATTTTTGGATGAAGAGAGTAGAAAATAGGCCAGTTGTTTCTAAGCCTAGTCCCAAGTGAAGGCTGGAAAAGAAATGTTCCTTCTTAGGGCAGCCGATTGTGTACAGTCGTTACTGTATTTGGCATTTTGTAATCAGACTGGATTTCTCCTGTATACTCGGTTCTCAGAGGGATATTATTTTGATACTGAATAGAGTTTATCTTCTTAGGAGATAATGTCCAGAGTGTGTTGGTGTCTCTGAGATTTCTCACACGGCCTTTCAATTTCTGTTCAGTTTGAAGTATGCATTCCTCAGTTTGCTTGATGAAAAAGATCAGTTATGAGCATTTACACGTCACGTGAGTTACTATGTACACCCAAGAAAGATCTTGCAAGTCAAACTGATATTAGATTTTCTACTTGATTTTGCTGTTGAGTTTTGGGTAAGGAAAAGTATGATTTCCCTAAAGTAGTTATGTTTTTCTGCAGAAATAAAACCAGCAAATAACACTGAACAGGTGTTTATCTGACCGTAATATGCTTATGCTGTTCCATATCACTTGAATGTCTCAAAGCAATAAGAAAATTTAGACCCATAACACAAAAAAGCCCCAGTATTTCTGGTTAAATTGATAGCTTTTTTTTTCTTTTCTTTTCTTTTTTTTCCCCTCTTTTCTGCCCCTCAGTGTCCTGCAGGTCTGTTTCTGATCAGCGCGGGTTGGCTGTGTCAAGACCACTTACCAGGACAGGAGAGCACAGTGAAACAGGTGGCTCTTCTCTAACTAGAGCAGAGCTCAGCACTCCTGTGTGTGAACACACACAGTCATATGGTGGGCTGGTAACTACTGCTTGGAGGAAGACAGTAAGCACTAAGAAATGCTGATTAATAACTACAGGTAATTACTCTGAAATGCCCACAGGGGATGTCACTGAGTGGGTAAAGCACTTAAGAAAAGTAACTACAGTGTTCTTGTAACTGAAAAGTTCTACATTAGTTAGACCTGATGTGTGGGGAGATGGAGGAGCACCTCTGGATAGAATACGAAAAGCAGTAGGGACGATACCAGGGACTTTGTTAAGAGTCTGGAAGCTACAGGCTTGTGAAAGCAAAACCAGCAAGCCAGTATCCTGTGTGACTAAAATAAAATGAGCTTTTAAATGTGGGCTGTTGTGGTTTAACCCCGGACAGCAACTAAGACCATGCAGCAGCTCACTCACTCTTCCCCCCGCCACAAATGATAGGGAGAAGAGGTAGAAAAGGAAGGGAAAGGGAAAAAGAACCCAAACCTCATGGGTTGAGATAAAGAAAGTTTAATAGAACAATAATGGAAAAGGAAAATAACAATAATAATGACGATAATAATAATAATGATAAAAGAATATACAAGACACAACCTGGTGAATTGGTTGCCCAGCCTGACCAGAGCAGTAGATGCTGTTAACAACCCCTGCCAGCCAACCCCCGTTATATACTGAGCATAATGTCTATGGTATGGAATATTCCATTGGCCATTCCATTGTTCTGGGTGTGTTCTTTCTCAGTTTCTATGGGAAGCTGAAAAAATTCCCTGAATACTATAAACATCACCTAGCAACAACTAAAACACTATGCATTATTGACATTCCTTTCATACCAAATCCAAAATATAGCAGCCACAAGAAAGAAAATAAACTTTATCCCAGCTGAAACCAGGACATGGGCATATGAAAGATTTATCTTAATAAAATTGATGAAATGAAATGGGGGTCGATGACTGCTGTAAATTGCCACTGACCCAGGATCACAAACCCTGTCCTTGGTCCCATTCCTCGAGGCACTACAAATACCTCTGGAGTCCCACTGAGATCAGAAGTTCAAAATAAAGGATCCAAAATATGGAACCTGATACATCCTACAATTGATCCCTGCTTCACACATATTGACACATCCTGTGACATTAATAATGCACAATACTGTGAACTACAGGACAGAATCGTTAACGGACTTTCTAGCAGAAAATACAGCTTAAATGCACTTTAGGTTAGGAGGGAGATTTAGTAAAAAATCTTCAGGTTTTGCCTAGGACTTCCATTCCATGCCAGCATCTACAATTAAATACGTTCTCTCAGGTCTGTTCAACTGGAATTAGGAGTGAATTAATATTGTCTCAAGCTAAATTAATTAATCAATAAATTGTTTGATGCTAACAGAAAAAAGTGAATCTCTTCCAGAATGTACTCGCCGAGGTGTATTGTTATCTGTATGTGCCTTTATCTGTAGGACATTTTGTTAATCCTTTCTATAGTCATTAACTATGTGATGATTTTGGAGAGTCCATAAACTCTTCATCACCATCAATGAAAACCATAGAAGGTCAAGTCAGGATGTTGCAGCAGATGGTAGGACACATGATGGTATTGTGATAGCGTTTGCATTTCTTGTCAGCAAAAATAACCCCCTTCTTTTAATAATCTTTATTTTCAAATAAAGGCTGAATCCCAGTGGTATATTCACCTCTACCCTCTTGGTTTAAGAGTTGTACAGAAGGAGGACAGCTCTGGTGAGTAGGGTGCGGTGGAAGAGAACCCTGAAGTTTACCTGCCAGACTTCATTGGTGACTTTGTGCAAACTGGGGTTTTTTTCATTTTTAATGGCAACTTGTTCTGGGACCTTAATGCATGCACATATATTTTTTCTCTAAAAATTAGCAGTTATTCCCATTTTCTCTCCTCTATTTTCATGTGTATGACATGAATCTAGTAAAATAAAAAGTCAGGAATAAGAATAGCATTTTTTGCCTTAGTGAAATACTGTAACAAGATGATATCACCAGGTTAAACCCTTTTACCTTCAATTGGACATGAATAATTCAAGCCTTCAAATTATTGTTCAGTCACATAACCTTGTCTGTCAGTCAGCAAAGGCCACTCTTTCTGTCCCTGTCCAAATTTAATAGGTGTTGATTCCCCTCCTCCCCACTTTGCCTTCTCTGTCTGAGACTTAAATTTACATGGACATGCTGCTTAGCTGTGGAGACTTGCGTCTGTGAGGGTCTCCACCTGACAAACTTTGTCTCTTCCTATTTCATCGCTAGCTATCAACAATCGAGATACATGAAAGCTTTGCTGATTGTGCATTATTGAAATAATAATGAAACACCTTGTTTGAGCTTGCTTCTTTCATGAAGGAAAAAAACCCCAGAACTAACTTGTATTTGCAAACAGTAACATCTCCAAATGATACTGAGTGTAGCTGCAAAATTTACAAAGAAAATATGCCCTAGGTCATAAACACTTGCAAATTATTATTTGATTAGCTTTTTTTATAAACACTGCCGGGGTCCAAAGAACATGGTGATAATCTTTCGATTTATAATTCCTCCAGGTTTAGATTCTGTACAAACTGTAAACAATGAAAATATTTGAAATAAATACACAAAAAGGAATTCACATCTTCAGTATTTGCATTTGTTTAGGCTGAAGTCTAAAATCTGATGCCACTTGTGAGCTTATGACCATGAAAGAAAAAAAAAAAAAAACACAAAAAAGCAAACAACAAAAGAGATCCCTAAATTTTGGCTCAGCTATTTCACCAGTCAATTATCTTGCTTGATTTGAATATAAGATGACATAAATCTGTTTTTCGTTATGTTTGTACAGCAGTTCTCATAACGGGGTCCTGGCCCACAGCTGGAATTCCTGGGTGCTATCGACACAAACACAGTAAAGACCTTATCCCGAGTGATCTCTTGCATGTCAAAGCAAATTCACAAGAAATCAAAGGCAACAAATCAAATCTGAACCAGGACCTGCATCCAGACAAAACAGCTTACCTGCCCTATCTCTGCATGTTACAATGTGTACAAACTATGTTCAGGTTTCTGCATTCCGGCTTTAAAATTTCTTAACCAATTTATCCTTTCATGCTTTTCTCCTCTTGCATTTATAGTGGCACAAAGAAAAGAGTCAATAAGGCCAGATATGATTTCTATGATTTACTCCTTTGTCTGGATTACCAATCAGGAAATTTCAAGGATCACCCAGTTCATCTCATTTAGTGTAACAACATGACTGATGTATCGAGACTACTTTAATTCTGGTTATCCTCAAGATCAGGAGAGAAGAGAGACACTTTACAGGTACTTTTTCCCTGTTTTAGGCAATGACAATGCCCAAATTGGCTAAGTCTTGAAATACAACTGAGTTGCCTTTTTCTGAGCCATTCAGACTGGCTGTATGCTTCCTCTGCCACTTCTGGCACCTGACATTCCTTTGAAGTTGCGACCACAGAGTGGTTCTGGCTCTTCAGACTTAATGCAGTACAGCAGCAAGGCTGTCCTCAGTGACAAGAAAACATGGAATATTTGTAGCTTCTCTTCACTGCTTTTACTGGCAAATAAAAAAAAGCAGACAATCTGCATTGCAAAATACTTCATAGCTCATTTAAGGACATAGGAAAATTATTAGGCTGTAAACACAAGTTTAACCTATATTACATGACCTGTAACAGCAGCTGTAAATTTATCAGCCTATTTGGAAGCAATTCAAGTCAGAGATGTGGAGGCGAGCAACGTGGGAGAGACAATTCAAAGGTTCAATGTTTGGCTTGAAATCTGAACTCCTCCAAATACTGCAAAAGACCTGAGAAAATAATAATAAAAGATTATTGGTTTTGTTTCAAAACTTCACAGCCTAGTTAATGAAGATAGGACAGACAATCCTGATGTATCCTGATGTCTTCTATTTCAGGCCGGGTAACATTTTTTTTTTTTTTTTGGTAAGCTGTACTTTAAGCAAATACAAGATTTTAGGTTCACGGCAAAAGAGAAATGGGACAAGATTATTTTACATGTGATCCTACTCAGGATTCAAAATTTTGGAGTCCTGGCCTTACAAATTCCTTACAGGTCTTATGCAAGTCTGCTAAGCCAGGGTAAAATGGGCACCTCAAAATGTCTTCAATGAATATTTAGCCTGTTAAATATTCTGGCTGAGAAATGAAAGCTAAGAAGCTCCATCTGATCTCAGTAAGCCCGTCTTACTCTTGAAGTGGCTTCTCACACTGGTGTTTGAGGGCAATGTTTGGGGCCAATGGAGGGGTTCATCTTTACATTATTGACAGCAAATTTGGAACTAAATTACAGACATTTATATTTATATTCATTTCTCAAGAGGGAAAAAAGAAATCAGTCTATGACATTGGAACTGATGTCATGTTTCTAAAAGAAAAGAAAATGCTCAGTGTGTGACTTCATAGATAAAACAGTGAAGATGATTGCCATGTTTAAATAATAATGAGAAAGCTTCATTTTTGGTTTCTGCATGCCACGTTAGACTTGTATATTTAATATGATATGCAAGAGTGAATTTCCTCTAGAGAAACCATGCTTTCTTTGTGGTTTATCATAATGCTTAAGGTGTAACTAAAAGCAGACACTGTTGTCAAACAGCTGTCAAGGTGCTGGGAGCAACAGCAATTAGAAATCTGGAAGGTGAGTTAAGAAAACAGGAACAAAAAGTCACCTGCTTGCTAAAAAAATTAAGGATTTTTACTTCAGGAATAGACAACGATTCAAGGGAAAAAATTTTGATTGGCATCTAAAACAGAAAAAGTATGAAAATGGAAAGCGTGGAAAAAAAAGAAAGGGAAAAACATAAAAGCAAAACCAGAAAATATGAATACAAATACAGAAAGGAGAAATATAAAGAAATTTGAAAACAGAAGTAAAGATTGTAAAGAAAAAAGGACAGAACAAATATATTTTGCCATCTCTATGACCCAAAAAAATGACCCAATTAAGTACCACAGATCTTGCATAAAACATAGAATTGTCAAAACACTAATAGTACAGCTAACGGAAGTATGGAAAGATTTTGGTACACACACAAGCACACAAAAACTCTAGGGCAGAAGTACACCATGAAGATAGTGAAACCCTACACTCTAGCACAGCTTCCAAAGCCTCTTCTGTTTCAAGATAAAATAGAGAAGAGGCAATGCACTGAAACGAGGAAGAAAGTGACAAAATCTCAGCTCCTGAGGAACCATCACCTTTCAATTAAAAATAAAATCCCAGACTCAAGACTTGTCCCTTGAACTGGAGAAATAAACACCGGGAAGTGACGAAATCCTGCATAGTCTCCCATCCAGTTCTATTTTTTCTTTTTCTGTGATTGCATTATAGGATAGTCCTTAATATTCGAGTCTTGAAATATTTTTTTCCCCACAAGCATTAACTCATTTTGCACATTGGAAGGGTAGGACACACATCACACCTTCAATACCACATTTCATTCTCCCTCATGCAATGCACTGGCCTGGAGCTTATTCACCTCACACTATCCAAACCCTCCAGAACTTGTCAACTCTTTATGGACTTTTCCATGATGCTCATCTCCGTGGTACCAAAAGTCTAGCAGACATGCACAAATTCACCCCTGCACCCCCTCTGTGAGGCAGGGCAGCATTTCTCATTCTCTTTGAATCCGATATTGAGATGAGCCACTGGGTGTTATTGATGCGCAACATGATTCAAGGGCCTGTTTCAGACCGAAAGAAATCAAAGGAGTTTCTCTGTTAACTTAATTGGGCTTTGAATCACCCTGTGTATCAAGAAATTGTCATCGTTTCGTTTACATCAGCTCAGAATACATCTGGGTTGGCCACAGGAATACTAATTCCATCATTTTATGCTGTACAATACTTGAGGGAATACTGCAAGTTATTTCTATAATAATAAAGACTAACTAGTATTCTGACAAAAAAAACTTGAGCTGAGACATGGTTTGGCAGCAAGACCAGTGAGACTCTATTCCCCAGAGGTAGTTTGCATGCAGTCACCCTGTTTTGAAGCCTAAGATGAATTACTGACCTTTCTGTTTCTTGCTCCAGCAAGCAAATTGTTGACTCCACCCTTACAGACACAGCCTAAAGAGGCTAAACTCAGGACAGCTGCATCTAATTCCATCAATCCTGAATCGCTGGAAAGAAATGACTGCTGACAAAGTGGTGGACCTGGCTGTACATGGCTAGACTGACTTTTTAGATATGATAGCACAGCTGGAAATCATCTTACCTAACATCCTTGTCTAAAAACTGGTTGTTTAAGCTAAGGCGGGTGTCTGGGGTCTCTCTGTTGTCACAGGAAAGACTGACATCGTGAGATAGCGACTCATCTGAAGTGTCTTTTTCTCCATCACACCTTCTCTTAGTACGCATTATGGGGTACTCGGTCCATTATAAATAATATTAATACATTACTCCAGAGCACAGTTTTGACTGTTTCCATTAAAACCTCTTCCTCTTTTAAATGACATTTTCTGTGCTGCTTATACAAATAACAAAACAAATGAACAAGCAAACCTGCATGTGGTTCTATAATTTTTTTTTTTTTTTTTTTTTTTAATAGTCAAAGTTTTAAGATACTGATTTGCTCACTGCTGGTGATAAACATTCAGTGGAGTCTGTTCTCTACAAGGAACCTTGAAGCATAGGGGTAGCTTGCACTTCTAATTAGGGGATCTCTGGCATCTGGTCAGAGTTTAATTCGCGTGTCTTAAAACAGTTAATATCTAGTGGCATTCAAGCTGAGGCTAATCATCCACAGTCTGCCCATACAAACTATACAAGTTAAAAAATGTGTCACTTGATGAGGCTGAATCAAACCTCAGTTAAATCAATGGACAACATATGCAAATAACTGTACCTGACATTAATAAGGTTACTTTGGATTTACCACTGGTGCAACAGATTGACATCTGTCCTGTTATATTGCATTAAATGTGTATTGCAGTTATAATTTAATTATCTCATCTCACTGATTGTCTTCTGACCATTACAAAGGTATCTCTATGCCCAATCCCAATCATCCTTGTCATCCATATTCATTAATATTAGATAACGGCAGAACACGAGGATGAGCTTACACCACCAAAGCAGCCAGTCATCTAGCCCTGTATTCAACAGTAGCCATGAACAAATATCTAGGAACAAAGAGAGCGAGGGAAACATATTTGATACAGAAAGGTGTCAACAGACCAGGAAATTTAGATAATTCCACCTAAAATAGTAATGTTCTGAAGTTTACAAGACTATAGGATTTGGTTTTCACAGAGGAGTGATTTAAGGTGGAAATAATAGAAACAGTCCTTTTAAAAATAATTATTACTTCTTTTCTACAGTTTGAAAAAGATCAAAATAATGAGTCTAATTTTTCAAATATTTTGCACAGGAAGAGTAATAAAATACAAAAGCAAAATTTTCAATTTCTTTTTAAACATTTCACTCCTTCAGTTCTAAATGCAGTTTCTTGCTCAAAATATTGCCAAAAGTAAAGTTTTTAGACTATAAATTAGAAATGAATTACACACATTAAAAAGAGCAAAATTTCTCCTTGGGCCTGATTTTTTTTTTTTTTCACTTTTGCTAATTGAAAAAAGAATAATCCTTTGGCATCTATTGCAAACCATTCTTTGTTGTCATTAAGCCTAGCATTTTGTACCTAGATGGTGAAGTGAACGCTCAATTACTCCTGCAACATTCCAAACAGTGGGAACATGTGAACCCTTAGTGTCCCAAACCGACAGGTATTTGCTTCTGCTAGATGACAGGTGAGGGAGTGCTTGAGGGGACTGGACAAATAATCTAATTTTGTAACACACCGTAAGGATGTGCATGAAAGTGGAAAAGTCAGGTAGAAATCCCTATTTCAGTGTCGCCTGGGCACTTCTCTCGAAGCACCTGCAGCCCATGCTACCTGGCTCCTCGGCACCTGCTCCATCCCTGGCGGATGAACTTTCAAAGGACACAGGAAGAAAATAATTTGGGGAAAACAGAACTAAGAAATGAAGAAGACAAAACAAAGACAGGCTTCTAAGGGGTTACAAGAATGCAAAGAGCAGAAGTGGCAAGTGTTCCTACCTGTGCCTCTGGAGATCCACTAGCTAGGAGAGCACATAAGCAAACCCAGCAATGCCATGCTTGGAAATGGGCAGGCATCAGCTCTGAAACCAGGGCCAAGGTGGCTTTGCCATACCTCTCTCTGCTCCCCCTCAAAAAATCAGTACCTCTATATACTTTTGTCTGCAGTTTATAACCTAAGATGTTTAAGATACAATAAAAATATTATTAATAAAATGAATCTTCTGATGCATTCAACAAAGTGTTGAAATCAGTGGAGCTGTTCTGGTATAAAGCAGCGTTATCACAGTGGTGAATAGGGCTTAGGTTTGTGCAGCGACAGGCTTTTTAGCTCACAGAGGCAGGCAAATCAGAGCTGTGCAAGTTTAATGAAGTCTTTTTGTATATGTGTTTTGAAATTCAAGAGCTGGTCTTATAACTTAAAGAGCTGCCTTAATGAAAATGGGGAAGGGAGGATCAGAGAAAGATTTATTTCCTATATACTTACTGTATTTTTCATTTATATATATTTAATTTCATAACCTCAAGAGTAATAGCAGGAGCAAATATTTTGCTAAGTTAATGCATTATTAATCGTAGAATAAAGTCAGGGAACTAGACAACTTTGGCACCTTATTCTAAGACCACATGAAAAACGCTGCACATAAATGACAGGCAAAATAAGCAACCTGGCATCTTATTGAACACAGAACATGATGTGTTGCAAAACCAAGAAGCAGGCCTGATTTATCCAGTGGAACTTGACATTTCCTACAGACCAGCATTGGCTTAACATTAATTAAAGCTTCGCATGAAAGTGTTATCTCTTTTTCCCCCTATTGTTCTCACGGCCCGTAACCTATTTTTCTGAAATGCTGCAGTTTGTGGTTATGTATGAAACTGAATGACAGACCTGAATAGCTGACTCCAAATGTCAGTATGTTCTTGGTAATCAAAACAGAAACTTCTCCTTTATTAAAAATCTTACACGTTTTCATGGAAGTGCATGTTAAACTGGTGGCCTTCAGAAAGTCACTAAGAGTTCAAGAGAAAGGTGGATTCTAAAGAACAAAGTAAGTAAAGATAAGAAAAAAAAATCTTTTTTTTTTTTTCCCCTATGACAATTACTTCCTTTCCTGTCGATGAAGAGGCAGAAAAGAAAGAGGTCTCTTTCTTTTAAACATCAGTTGACAATATTATGACATTTTGCCTGGGTCTTTGAAATTCAAAATACTAAATTGGTCTACTCTTGAATGTCACACGTGTGCACAGCATTGCCACCGCTTCCTGCCCAAATAATTAGTGTTCTTTGTACTCTTGTCCCAAGGGTTAAATAATAGCTTGATTTTTCTATGCTCATACAGCAGTTGGCACAATGAAGAAAAAAATCCTAAAAAAAAATGTGACTAACATTTATCTTGTCTAACTCTAGCCAGTTAAAACTACGTGTTTCCAGTCATAGCCCATTATTTAAACTGTCTCCACGGTCAAGGGAGAGAGCAAGGTACCACCAGAGAGGAATTTATCCCATCCTAAAATAGATATTTAAGACATGTGCGATGAATCATTCTCTGAAGAGACTTTGTTCTCGCCTTTCATTAGAGAGGAAATTTAGGTGACTACCTTAATTAAATGACTAATTTTTATATGGCTAAAGTTAGGTGAGGTGAATCCCAGATGAAAGGAAGAACATTACAAAGCTAATTACATCTATTCCTTGCCTGGGATCTGTGTGTACTTCTGCTGTCTGTGAAAAAGGACAAAAGGCAGGCACAATACCATGAGTGCTGTCGGAAAAGAAGTATCAAGAAACAGAAAGGGAGAAGTGTCAAAAAAGATATTGCTATGAGCCTAATAATAACCTGGTACAGTATGAAAGTAGGCTTATACCACAAAATCCATGGCATACCTCTATTATTCAGAAATTGTTTTAGGACTCTAAATGGAAAATATTTTGGTGGGATTCCTATTGGTTAAAAGCATACATCTTGTTGAACTGTATATCAGATTCCTCTCATGACTTTGAGGAGTTAGTCTGGGATATGCATAGACCGTCTAAATTCCAGTCAAGTCCCTGTGCTAGTCAATACAGAAATCTTACAGTTTCAAATACCTCATTCAGAGAGCTTGCAGAAGATGTGTCATACAGACCAATTTATGTCACCAGAATACAGCCCTTGTATCCTTCATGACCTAGTTTCCCCATCTGTAAGACAAGTGCCGAGATACTTATTTCCCTTGCATGGGTGTTAAAAACCTTATATCCTAACTCCCCATATTTGCTTTTTATATACCTTGTACAGGAACTGCTACAAATATAAAATATATTATAAATTATTAATGCAATCATATTTCTGGAGTTTGCTTTTATGGAACAGTGTGAACTAGTAAAGAATAAATAGCAATTCATATATCGAAAAAGCACAGCATATTAAAAAAATAAGCATTTTCAAGTATCATTATCATTTTATGTATATTATCTTTCAAAATAATTCACTGGCTCTGAGAAGAATGACAGAATTTTCTTTGTGATTGGACACAAATTGAAAAAAATATAAGGATTCCAGTTGCCAGCATTTATTCATCCTGCAGTTTTGTTCATATAATATTTATACAAGATTACAGAAAATTAGCAAACATTACTTCATTGCAACAAAAAGATTTCATGATCAGTGAAGAGCTGGAAGAAAAAAGGAAAGAATTTTTTTCTTCCATATTTATTCTGAAAAAACAGGATTGGTATGAACACTGCCAGGTAAGGCATTTTATTCTAAGACACAGAAAATTTTTTTTCTTGCAGTGACTGAGTGAATGCTGGACTCAACCTCACCTCTAGTTATCACCCACATATATTTGAAGAAATGAAATCTGGCCCCAAGAGTCACATTTTCTGTGTATCGATGGAGACTCATAGATGAACAAAGAACTGAGTTTTAGCATCCATATTCAGGTAAAAGAAAAAGTGGTATTTGTTAAAAGATGGTTTGATTTCTTTATCGTCTTTAAAGTATGAGATATGCAAAGTGTTTATGTGCAGATTTTTTGAGAGAAAAATATCCACAAGGATGACAGGAGAACATGTCAAAAAGACATAAGAATGTGTATACTACAAATTGTTCACATCAAGAAATAGATCCCTATTGCTAACTTCTGTGTGAACAAACAGGGAGATACAGTCCTGTCCTCCAAACATTTATGACCTTCCAATCTATCTCACTGAGTTGCGAGGACCCTTCAAGAGAAAAGCTATATGTCTGAACATTTTTGGAGACAATAATTTAAACAAGTCTGGAAGTACAAGTCTGACATTTGACATTTGACTGATTTTTGTTTTTTTTTTTTTTTTTCCTTGCTAGACATTGTGCTTAGCTACAGGGTCTAACGTGCCCACATTTACATCTCTGTTCTCAAGTCTTACAAGCCTTTCACAGGTTTGTCACATACCTTTAATCTTCCTTGTTCCTATTGTTAATTTTCCCCATGCAACTCTTCTTCCCTGAAGCAATCTCTTGGGCATCTCCACTCTCTGTACATGCCTGCAGTCCATATTTAGGGGAAGCAAAGAGACATTTTGAAGGAGCATATTTAAGGATCTCTAAGAACATAAAAAAAATATCAGCAATAATGAATCAAAAAAGTCCTTCTAATGTCTCCAACAGCAGTCAAAACTGGATGCCAATGAAACATAGAATCATAGAATGGTTTGGGTTGAAAGGGACCTTAAAGATCATTTAGTTCCATCTCCCCTGCCATGGGCAGGGACACCTCCCACTAGACCAGGTTGCTCAAAGCTCCATCCGGCCTGGCCTTGAACACCCCCAGGGATGGGGCAGCCACAACTTCTCTGGGCAACCTGGGCCAGTGTCTCGCCACCATCAGAGCAAAGGATTTCTTCCTGATATCTAATCTAAATCTCCCCTCTTTCAGTTTAAAACCGTTACTCCTTGTCCTATCACTACACTCCCTGATAAATAGTCCCTCCTCATGAAAAGTACAATGTCAGAGTAAGCGTGTATGATTCCACCTGTAATCTCTCTCCCAGCTGCTTACTGAGAATAAAAAAACTTTTTGAGGCAGGGGTGCTTTCCATGCATTTACTGCATGAAATTGATGGATTTTCTTCTTGCAAACTTTTCCAGTCTCCTCTTGATCCTCTGTCAGCTTTTAGTATCTGCAACAACCCAGGGAACAGTGTTCCACAGCTAGGTGTTCAAAGCCAGGCTGGACATGGCCCTGGGCAATCTGGCCTAGTGGCAGGGGAGTTGGAACTTGATGATCTTCAAGGTGCTTTCCAACCTAAACCATTCTATGCTTCTATAATTCTATGAATTCCTCTGCTTATATCTAGAAGATTCCAGGAAGAAATACGCACTAGGCGTTCACTGGAGTTGCAATAGATGACCAACAATCACTCTTGTGAATGGGAGAAATCAGGAACAAATGTGTGGTATCATGTAGTGCCAACACAGAAGACCTTGCTGGTAAATCTGAGTTTGATCCCTGAGTATGATCTGAATCTTCATCATGCTTAGCTGAACACATGTGAAGCTCCATGCTGCGTCACAGGTTGGACCTGCCTTCACCACGCACATTGCTGTCTGACCAACAGGTTCTTTCTCAAAACCTCTATCCTTCAAGTTTGTTGGATTCTCTCTCTCTTCTCTTCATGTGGAATTGTATATATAAAAGAAGGCAGGAAATGAGTATGCTTTTTGTTTATAATGTCTCATCTGTTTTGTAGCAATATGAGGAAATGGGTCTACTCTGAAGTGCTCTCTTAAAGTCACATCTTTCTATTAACAGTAAGACTCGTCCTCCAAGCACAGATTAAGTCTCCCATGCATCTGCTCTTGCTTTTTGGATGTGTAAGTCCCAAACTGACTTCTTTTCTCTGGAGAAAAGCCATGATTCCTAAATTACAGACATCAGCAGGATTATCCTCAAAACAGAAGAAATAACAAACCAACCAGGGTAACATGGAAACTGTGTAAGAGCTAATAAAATGTCTGCAAAATAACCTTATGATTTTTTAGTCAAAGGATCAGACTCACTTGGAATTATCCCATTAATGCACATTCACAGGGCAAGATGCCTGCAAATATAGATGCCAAGGGAAAATTACAGCTATGAAAATATCTAACACACAGTGAAGACCGGGAGTGGGGGTGGGGTCTTTGATAAGGGGTTTAGAGCATAAAAAAAAAGTACTGTCTTGGTTTTAAGGTGATGTTTCCTGTCACCCTTTTCCCTCCCTCCCTTGACTGAATGTAACCATTAATTGTGTGAATTGAACAGTTGCT
>NW_009649980.1:499853-512758 GCF_000708025.1 Charadrius vociferus
TACAAAATGTCAGAGTCCATCATGCTGTAACTTTGCTGCTGAGGATCCTGCCTCTTGTAAAACACTCGCAGCTGCATTAAGAAACTTTCAGCTAAAATCTCGAATCTACAACTGAGTCAAAACTTCTCCCTCCTCACTTCCCTTTACATTTTTGCTTACAAGCTTGTCATGAGCCTGTAGAAGTTTCTTTTCTTTTTTACTACATCCATTCTTTATTTTTTTTTTTTTTCAGGCAGAATTGTAGGTTCAGAGAACTTGAGTGACAGCAACCTCTGTTGCTTTCTTACCATTGCAACATCTCAAACTGGTGGAAAGGGGCAATTAAAGTAACCACTAGGGTTTAACAATTGGCATTCAGCATCTGCTGTGCCTCTATGGCCAGGCACAGCTGTCTTCCTTCCAAGGGAAATGCAGAAGTGTGTAGTATCTGGAATCTCAATGAACTGAGTTCTCTCTGAAACACACTGTGATGGCAACTTCATTTCATTCTGCTTTTTTCAGCTTGACGATATCACTGCTCCAAGGGGGATTCATACAACAGAAAGACTAGAGAGATATTTTAAGCACTGTCCTAAATAATGACCTCCCTAATCCACATCATAACACAGCCACTTCTTGATGTAATTGTGATCTAGTGACAGTTGAAAGTTTTCATCACAAAAAAACTCTGTGTTTGTCTGGAAAAATACTTAATATACTATTTTTATTACAGTACATTGTGCTGGGGTTTCATAGAATCATTAAATGGTTTGTGTTGAAAAGGACCTTTAAAGGTCATCTAATCCAATCCCACTGCCACGAGCAGGGACATCTTCAACTACACCAGGTTGCTCAAAGCCCGGTCCAGCCTGACTTTGAACACCTCCAGGGATGGGGCATCTGCAACTTCTCTGGGCGACCTAGGCCAGTGTCTCACCACCATCATAGTAAAGAATTTCTTCCTTATATCCAATCTAAATCTACCCTCTTTTAGTTTTAAACCATTGCTCCTTGTCCTATCACTACAGACCCTGAGAAAAGTCTCTCCATCCCCAGCTCTCTCAGCCTTTCTTCATGGGAGACATGTTCCAGCCCTCTGATCATAATATGATTTTTCATTTTAAAGGTGCTTGTATTTTTTGCAGATTTTTTTTTTTTTTTTTTTTTTTGTCTTAGTAAGCTTGGAAGTTGATGTCCTTCACTTGTCTTTGCGTTTCTTCTTCATGATCATTTTAGGAATAAATTTTTTACTGGAGTGTGAACTAGGACACATTTAACAAATTTCATAATAATGTCATAAAAAACGTCTTCAGTACCACCTCACAACTTTAGCTAGCCATGGAGGTAATATCTTTATATTATGATGGTGAGGAAGGAATTACTATCTCCGTTCTGACAATGGAAAAATAGCAAAGGAGAAATGCACCAAATCTGGTGAAGAGGATAGAGAATAGGGAACAAGCCTTCTTTTTCTCCTGTCCTACATGTGATTTCGTCTCTTTCATGCTTACCATTGGGACAGATATTAGTGTTCATTTTCGGGAAGGCCATAAGATGGCTTTCAACATCTTTCAGCTTTTGTGTTGAGGCTGAGTGCACTGAAATATTATGAAATCAAGTGCTGAGTCCTCTGCTATGAAATACACTTCTTTCCAAAATTTGTGTTGTGGAAGAAGGTATGAGACCTACTCTGGGCAAAGGTTTCATTACTCTGAGTATTAAATAATAACTGCAAGAACTCTAGTATACCTGTCATGAAGAGCAAAACCCTAGAAATGAGCTGAGCATGCCACTGTGTCCCAGGAGCCATGACTACACTAGAAATCTAAAGAGGACCTGAATACTGTGTTGTACTCAAATATGTTAAAATTAAGGTAGTTAATTCCTAGCATGCTTCCTGCATGCTTTTAATGCCTATGACAACCTATCCTGGTCTCCTGGATACTCAGAAATAGATGTAGCATGACAAAATGATGCTCCCAATAGGCGGCAAGAATCAGGCCAGGTGTATCTGGGGGAAAAGCAAACATAGCCACAGGGGTACAAGCTGCTGCAAGGTTGGGGAGCCTTGAGAACAGGATCCATTATTGGGTAGTACAGGTACCCAAGCAAGCTCTGAGGGTGCTCCAAGTTAATAAAATTAAAGGATACCTTTTCACCAGTCACATCACAACTAGGGATAATTGGTAGTGAAAGGATCAATGTTTCCCCAGAAAAAAATCTCCTTAAAATGGTGACATTTGAGAAACTCCAGTGAACAATAAGAGAGGAAGAGCTACAAAATTAATCTTCTGTCACATGATTCTCCAAGCAGAGGATGCATTTTTTAATATTTGTTGAGTCACACTGCCTGGGAGATTGAAGAGAATATAAATTTTCATGATTCCTATTATTTTTAAGCTAAGCATGTGCATTTGTGCATGGTGGGCCTGTATTTAAGAATAACATCACAAGACATTATAGAACATGTGCAAAAATATATCTGTAGAAGAGTGGGTCTTTGTGTGCGTGTGTGGTAATCATAATAATTCACACTGTATTTCTGCCTTGGGGTACACAAGCTGAAAGAAAGGTTGAGAACCACTGTTATAGATAATCCTTAGTAATGATTTTCCTTTCTTCAGGACAATCTTGACAACAGTGCCTTGCCCTAGGAAAGTTTTCTTTGATCCATTTTGTGACTGAAATACAAACTTCCTACTTTTCGTTTGCCTCTCTTCAAATTAATGATCCCTGCAATAAGGGTACCCTGCCCAAGAGTGTTTTCACCAAAGAGATTAAAAGAAATAACAAAGCTAAAACTCAGGACTGGGAATTGGGTTTGAAAGGTGGGAGGGCACTTGGTCTTTATTTGCTTTTCTTTCTGCTTTTGTGAGGATGCTGTCATGTCTTGTTACACAGATTGTCTATTTGATATTATTTCACTTATCAAGAATATAGGCAATCAGCACTGTTAGCAGTAGAAGAGATCTGAGGATTTTTAAGGCATAATGCTTCATTATGGAGACAATTTTCATGAAAAAATTATGCAAAGTAGTGTACGAACATGCATACAAAAAGCAAGCTGTTAGCAGATCTCTGTGGCGTGGTAAAGTTATCTGCAATTTGGTAAAAAATACGTCTTTTATGGCTGTGTTAAAGAATCTGATAAACCTGTCCAATGCTGACAGCTCCTCAAAAGTCAGAATGGCTGCAGGTGCTAGACAACTGAATCCCCACCAGGTATCCTAAATGTGTGTCTTGAGATGCCCAGTAATATTCAAGAATTTTGCACAGGTATGACAGATTTAGCACAGAATCACAGGAGACCCGAGCTCCTCTATAGTGGCTGCAGGAGATGAGTGAAATACTTCACATGTTTAAAATAGCAGCATACGCCTATATTTAGGCATAATTTCACTATTATGACATAGGTCTACTTTTCCATGACTCTGCCTTTCTACATTCTTTTGTCTTAAAAACTTAAATATAAAATACTTTTAAAAAAACCCAAACCTACAAAAAAACACCCACCCAGAGGACTTTCCTAATGTCAAGCTGTGTTTTCCTGGATTTTTTTTTTCCCCTTTTCCTCAAAAAGGGGCATCTAAACAAGACTGCAAGATTGTTACTGTGAGGACTCTAGGACTTCTTGGCTGACTAGCTGTTGTCCCTCAAATCCCCTCAAAATCCATATTGTAGCTAAAAATGAGGACAAATATTACTTAATCATGTGCTTTTCAAGTTCATATTTCTTCACTTACAATTTTCCTTTAGGAAAAACAGCAGGACAGAGCATCTGGAAATGTAAGTCTGAATTCCCACAGTGGCTGAGGCTAGAAAGATCTCTGGAAATCGTCTAGTCCAAACCTCTGCTCAAGCAGGGTCATCTAAAAGAGATTGCTCAGGACAGTTTCCAATCAGTTATTGAATAGCTCCAAGGATGGAGACTCCACAATCTCCCAGGTCAACCCGTGCCAATGTTTGACTACTTTCACAACAAAACAAAAAATATATTTTCTTACATTTAAATACAATTTCCTGTCTTTCAGTGTGTCCCCTGTGCCTCTTGTCCTGTCACTGGGGACCACTGAGACGAATCTGCCTTCATCTTCCTCAGTCTCCCCGCATGTCCCACCAGACATTTAAGCACATGGATAAGATCCCTCAGAGCGTTCTCTTCTCCAGGCTGAACAGTCCCAGCTCTCTCAGCCTCTCCTCCTACACCAGATGCTCCAGTCCCACCATCATCTTTATGGCCTTTCACTGGGACTTGGTCCAATATGTCCATTTCTCCAGTGCTGGGGAACCCAGTACTCAACACATAGCCCGAGGTGTGCCCCACCAGTGCTGAGCAGAGAGGAATGATCACCTGCCTCCACCTGGTGGCAATGCTGAGTCTAATGCAGCCCAAAGTGTGTTGGTGTGTGCTTTCTTTTGCCTGTGTGCTTTCTTTTGCCTCGAGGGCCTTGTTGCTGGCTCGTTGTTGTTCACCAGGTCACCCAGGGCCTTCTCTGCCAGGCTGTTTTCCAGATGGTTGGCCCCCAACCTGTGCTGGTGCCTTGACTGATTTCTTCCCAAATGCAGGACTTGGTACTTCCTTTTACCAAACTTAAGGAGGTTCCCCTTGGTCCAATTGTCCAGCCTGTTGAGGCCCTCTGATGGGGCAGAGGGGGGCGGAGAGCAAAACAACCCTGATGAAGTGTAATACTGTATGGTCAATAGAGTATTCACATGCTAACGGGCTCAGACAGAAAATCTGTGAATGAACTAAATTAGAATTGCCACTGTTACTTTTATTTGTATTCTTTTTTCTTCTTGTAATAAGTCAGAAATAACGCAATGAAAATCACCATCTGACACTCAAAGCAACAACAGTAAAGAGAGATGATTTACCAGTGTTTTGAACCAAATGAATCTCTAGCCTGTACAGTACAAAAAGAAAGAGAAGTTAAGATCTTCAAACCCTTCCAAGAAACGTGTGTTTTGCTGTTACTACGACTTTTTTCTCCAACCACTTTACCATTCTTTCTAAACACTAGACAATCTGCTTCTTAAATAAACACAGTGATTTCCTGATCCTAAAGTAAAAAACAAACAAACAAAGATATAGACATGTATTATTATTCCTTTAGTATTTTTTTGAAACGGATGATACCATGGGATTTATCTCGTTTTCTTACCTTCATTGTTATAGGACCACTCAGCTCCTTCATTGACTCTGGAGTGGCAAGCATGTACAGAAATAAAATCACCACTTGCAGGTGAACAGCTGTCAGGATTTTTTCCCCAAATAGCAGAGATTAATAATGTGTTATATTATTAATAATTATTATTAATAATTGTTATTAGCATATTTCTAAATTTTAAATCACCATTTCCTTCTAGCTTCAATACAGTAGACACTGGCTTTGCCTTCACTAGAACAAGTCAACCCTTAACTAGAGGACGGTGTATTGAGAAGCTTGTTCACTTTCCATGCTTAATTAATCTTAAGTCTCTCTTGGAAACACACATTATCAAATATGTCAAACAAGCAAAGGTTTTCTGATGTGGATTCCCACTTATTCAACATTTAATTGAGTTCATCAAACTTATTTTATCAACATTGTTATTATTTATCACTTTCTAATCATTCTTTTTTTGATGACTTCAGTCAGTCTAAATTCAAACTCTACTCTCCATGAATAACTGATCCAGCAAATATGCTATTGCTGTTTTACTACATAGCTAGAGTAAATGTAACTTTCATGAAGTTTTACAGTTTATTGCTACAGCAAGAAAGTCAGCAATGCAATTAACTGGCTTTTAATTTTTTTTAAGCCACTTCTTCCAGTGCCTGGCTTTGCAAATTAAAATAAGCTTACTCCAATATTAAATTTTGGAATGTTTACTGCCTTAAATCAGGAAAAAAGTAGAGAAAGTAAAGCAATTTCATGTGGTAAACAAGTTAAATGACTATTGCCCAGGGCTACCAAATAAGTGTGTGGAGCCATAGTGATGATTTGCTGTATTTGTAATATTTTGTTTAGAAAAAAGAACGTTATGTTGATATGTAAGTAACAAAGAATTAAATCATCATGGAAGCTGAGGCACTGATTTCTTATTTTCTTCTCCTTCCAAAATAATAGGCACAGACTAGTCTCAGGAAAGAATGAACTTTAAGGAGTAAAGCTGACAGCATTAGAGTACTGAGTTAGTGCCCCCAGATAAGGACATGAACCAAGTTTATATCCAAGGGGCCATTTAAGCTCAAATTGCTGCTGACAGCATCATTATTGAATTACTTACGCATGTGATGGTAGCAAATTAGAAGCAGGGTTCATGTCACTGGTTACTATCTATAGTTAAAATACAGGTCCACATGCAGATTTTTGCTCCAAATCTTTGAGGTTCTTCATGGAATCAACCCCTGAGTCAGCTCATTCTTCCTCTGCTTTAAGCAAAACTGTGGGGACAAGTAAAATCCAGCCATACAGAGCTCTTGGCCAACGGGTTTTACATTTAGCTGAAGACCTAAACAGACGGGACACATGAACAGGCATTAGAGTCAGAGGACTGTTAAATGAAAAAAGCAAATGTCTTAGCAAACCAAAGCTGGTTGTGAGCATCGAAAAGATCAAGGCTTTATGACCCTTGTCAGTATCTCCCAGTGTGGAAGGTGGCCTCTCCTTAAAAAAAACAGCTGATTAGCCTTTCCTTTTATTCTCTAAGGCATTAGAAAACACATAAAAAATATATAAAAAAAATAGTGCATCACTTGGAACTATTAATCATTCTGGTGTATTATATGCAGGATGGGTGGAGAACTGGGTTTATATTTTTTCTGTCTTTTTATCATAAAGATGAAGGGTAGCAGATTTTTTAACCAGGCTGATAAACTTTCAAGAAGAATTTGAACAGCTGAAATGATAAAATATATAGCACAAATAGAAGTCAGGCTGAAATCCAGAAGCTACTGAATGGAGCTGAAGGAGCAATGTGCATGCACATATTAAAAGTGAAATTTCTCAGACGAAGTGAGATGAAGTTCAGGGGAAATGAGACTAATATCTCTCAGAGCATGATGTTGCTGAGCCTTTTGTTGTCACAGCAGTCTCAACAACAGACAGTCAAGGACCGAACTCTTCATTTATGAGTCATGCAAACCCCTTCTTCAATAATCCTTTGACTATCACAGGTAGTTTCTCTTGGAAGAGACTTGCAGCTTAAGACAGCACATGGAAGTGTCTGGGGTGAAAGATGAGCATTTTCCTACAGAAAGCAGAGAAACTACACCTTTTATAAGTCCTTAGGAATAACCAAATGCCTTAACTCATCAAGTAAACAGGGAAGTATGGTACCTGACCAGGAGACTATTGAAACAGATTTTTATCTCTGAGCACAGAAGCAGGGTCTCTGCAATGGGTTGTACTCCTTTCCTTGGCCCCAGTTCCTCCTCCCCTACCACAGCTCTGGCTGCTCATCCATCTTCTCTTCCAGTACACCAAGCCATAGGAAAGTCTCCACTCTATATGGCAACCCGGAGCACACCTGCAGCACAACCTGCTGTGTCCAGTCCCTTCCCACAAGAAGCTATAGAGGCATATAGGAGCTGCCATCATAAGGTGTGGTGTGAGTTCGGTGCATTTTTATAAGACCAAGTGTGAATAAAGGGCCACATTTATGGGGAAAGATGTTTCAGTGCCTGCCTGGCCCTCTTTGCTTATAGTTGGGTCACACCTTTCCCAATTTCTAACAAGCGACTCTTCGTTATTTCACTAGAAGTGTTTCTTGAAAGCCTTTTACTTCTGCACACTACAGCTGTAACATGGCAAGAGACAGTCCCTGCTTTGCAGAATTTACCATTGCCTAGACGTAGGGCAAAAAGGGGCTCAGTGGCACACAGGTGTAGCAAAGGACTTGAACCCGATTTTTAAAACTTCAATCCATTGACTGGGTGGGCAAGTCACTCCTTGCCGGAAATGCCACTTCCCCTGTTATGGCAGTGTAGCCTTCTACAGAAGACTATTTGCTCACCTTCAAGAGTTTTGGTGGTTCATTAGCCACTCAGATCCCAGGGAGCACAAAGAGGTCAAAGCCTTAACTGTGTGACAGATTAGTTTACAAAAAAATACTGCTTGAAAATGCTTAGATGGGAACAGCTACAGCACTGCAGAGTTTTATTGTTAGACGATGCCTCAGACATGTCATACCGTGTAGTGCAGTTATTCCATCTTCTCCCTGGAGGCATTTCACCTTGGGTCTCTCCTGCAGAGAACACAGAAGTGAATAGGGTGCTGGAGGAAGTATCCAGAGCACTAACAAATACAGGCACCTCTTGGCCATTCTGGACTAGGACCATTTTACTTGGTGTGAGAATCCCTAAATTCCTGTGAGTTACCGCAAACCTCTGGGGGTGGTGTCGTGTGTGAAGGTGGCACTGCCTACATATGGAGTCCAGAAGTGTGATTCTGCCCAGCTGATCTCTGGACTTTAGGAGAAAGAGGGCATCCTTATACGTCCCAAACAAGAAACACACAGAAGTATCTAATAAACTACTGCTTATTAAATGCTTTTTCTTTATACGAGAGATTAAAAAGTGTTAAATTTTAAAAAGGTGGAGGGAATCGCAATCTCACTGAAGAAAAATCAGCATGCAGTTTTTAAATTGCAATTTAATACCACATATGTGCATTCCTGTCTCGCTGTAGCTGGTGCAGGGTCTATCCCTCCGAAAGTTCTTCCAAAATTAAATTTATAAAAAGAGGAATAAATTGAGAGAGAGACAGACAGAGATCCTTTGATTTCTTTGTTCCCTTCCCATAAATATTAATGTATTTCCTAGGTGCTGCCATTGTGACACGCTGTGGACGGGGGCAGAACGTGTGCTTGCCTGGCTCTCAGCCTCGCTGCATACAGATGAGTGCTTTCAGAAAGGCTGCAGGTGAAACGCACACACAAAGTAAAATTATAGCTGCCCCTTGTCAAATGCAGCAACATGGGCCAATAATAGCTGCGTATTCCATCAGTGGATAATGCAGTCATTGTGTCAGAGACCTACTCAATGGTGTTCTAGTATTAGGGGTAAAAAGGTAACGTAGGTTGCCAGAGAAAGCGTGAAACTGGCAGTTTATCACTAATACATCCTCCTCACCTAGACTTCAGAAATGTTTCCCTTCCATCCCACTAGTTCCTTTACAACTTTCTATTCATAGCCTTTGTCATTCTCATCAGAAAAAAAAAAAAAAAAAAGCAGTACAGGCTATGTAACAGACTGAAAATGCATCAGATATGAATAAATTACAATGTATAAAAGCATTGATTTAGCTTTAGATGCAAGAAACAAAGGAGAGGGAAACCAATATCAGAAAAAAAATCAGAGATTATGATTTCTAGAAGTATTGTTATTTTGATGATGACACCATGGGAAGTTTTAAATCATGGGTGAATTGTGGTAGCTATTTTCTAATCAAAAGACAAATGGCAGTCTTGCCCTTGAGAATCTGAAGTGTAACAAATAAGCGGAAATAACAGGAGACAGATAAATAGTTTTTTATAAGGATGTTCTGAGACAATGTTGCCTTATATGAAAATGTAATGGACTTTTAAATTAATTTCCTTAATTTCACAAGTAGCTCCATACCACAACTGTTTTATCTGCATTCTTTAAAAAATACCACTTTTAACATGTCTGGATAAGTGGTCATGTTAACTGAAGGGAAATTTATTTGGCTTTATAAATCTTAGACAACCAGCCTAGCTTTGTCATGTAAATAAAACATGCAATAGTTTTTCTAGAGATAGGTAATGTACACGCACAAATCACCTCAAACTTGATGAATTGTATCCTAGAAAGGCCTCTATGTCTTTCCACTAACTATAGAGGGAGACTAGATATTTAGCTAAAACTTCTGCATATGGCTAAAATTAGGTTAAATGAATCCAGACGGGAATAAAACTGATGACTCTGAAAAGACGTTCTGTGAAGACATAGAAATTAATTCAGATGATATGAAAGGTCTCATACCTGTTAGAGTTAACTAGGTGTCTGGATTTATATCCATATATCAGGTCAATTTATCGTAACAGAGCGATCTTTGTGGTTAAGATTGCTTTGATACTTTGTATATAACCATTCCCAAACTCATGCCTCTTAACAAGAAATGATTCTTAACAAATTGCTCTCCCTTGCAGCCATACATGTCTCTCAGAATATTTTTTTCCAGTAATTCATCTAATAATTTAAAATACCTGATCGAAATGCTTAATCTGGGATTATGGCCACTGCGTCTTTCCTCTCTCAGCCAATAGAGGGAGGTGGACCAAAGGGTACTTCAGATCATGCACAGCTACTCAAAGCTACGCACACAAAGCACACAAATACTCAGCCCTCAGGTACATGTTTCGATAGAGTTTCAAGTATATTTAAGTATTAGCTGAATTTAAAAGCTGGACAACCTCAGATAAAGTGAATTCAAAGTCAATGAATCATGATCAGCCTATTTAAATAAGAGATCGCATATTAAATCGTTTGCTAAAGCCTTTTGACAAATTTATTTAAAAATACATGAAGTAAACAACCTGTACGAGAGCTAAGAACCTTAAATTTTAGAGGTATTTTCCTTCCAGTGCTGAATAGAGATCTTTTCTCCAAAGTTAATGGGATCATCTTTAAAGCTACAGCTTGAAAGGTTAACTGAATTTATGTAATAATGTATAGTAATCAACATCAGCATAATAGCAGCACCAAAACAATTTCTTAATTACCGAGTGCTAAATACAAAACTTTTGTAAATGCTTTGTTTGGATCCACATAAAATCAGAATTTCAGTTAAATTTTTATCTGGCTTTGAGATGAGATTTGTATATGTATGCAACAAAATGATGAAATATGAGGAAGAATCTTGCACGTTTCAGTGTATAACTGCCCGGGGCGGGGGAGAAAGAAAAAAAAAAAATCTTTGCTTCAGGTCTCACACATCTCTCAGATGCATTCCAGAATATTGTTATGAACAAATTATTATGAATAAATCAGTTGGTACAACATAAAAGTAGCATTTCTCATAAAAGCTAAAGTGTGTCCAGCCTATATGATTGAATAGCTGGTCTTAAAAAAGTAATAATAAAAAAAACCCAAACCAACAACAAGGTGGGGAAGGGGGCTTTCCTCCTCTAGGACCACCCAAATAGTCAGTTATTAAGAAAAAATATTTTGCCAAGAGCTCGTAACCCATAGCATCTTGATTTGAAATGTCACTGGATTTCATTTGATTTGATCTAACCTCAAAATATAAGCATTTTGATTGATGCTTTCTGCCTCTCCCTCAGTCATCCCCCTTAATATCTAATAATATATTAAAGACGTTCAGAGCCCCTTTTCCTGCACTATCTTCTTTCTCACATGGTTCTAGCACTTTTAACTGTAGAACACTTAAAATCTCAGAGAAGATTCAAAAGTTGTCCTAATTGTACTGATATTTCTTTATTGAGGTAACAATTTTTAAAGTATTTTTTTTAATTTTACAAAGTCCACCTTTTACTAAATTTAGCAAGGATTACACAGGATCAACTAAAAGCAAATTTGAAACTGCTCTGAATAGCTTATGATTAATAAACTCCTTTTAAGTAAACAGTTCCCCCAGCTGCATTTCAGAAAATGTCATACGGGAGCAGTCACTGTGGTGCTACTTGAATAAGGTAATAACATAATTAGTAGTGGTCACCAGAAGGATTTAATATAGCTGGATCTTACAGTTCTGAGACTAATAAGCACCTAATGTTTTAGATACATTCTTCCTCATTATTAATGTCCACTAAGACCAGGCCAGCAATTTTTCATCTCTGCAGGCACATATATCATTCCACCAAACTGCAAGTGAAAAAAAATCCTTCTTTCTCGTTTGCAGCATTTCAGCAGAATCACTGGGAAGTTATAAGGTAGTTCACAGGATTAACCTATTCCATGCCTGGAAAAATTTTAGGTTTCAACCGTCTGCTATATGTGGCCTAAGAAGATCTGTCCTGTCCAGTAACAACATGTAATGTTGAAAGCATAAGATTTAATTTCAAATAAGACAATGACCAGCATTGAATAACCTCTCATGCATACAAACCAGAAGTGAAATTAAGTTGCAAAATGTGTTTTCAAGGTCTATGAGGTTAAAGATTATCCATTCATCTAAGCCAATTTTCACAGAGCTTATTTCTTTTTTGAGAAAAAAAAAAAAATAATTCCCTGTCATGGTCCTGATCTATTTATTGTGCATGATGGCATGAGTCCATCTACTTGATTTCCGAAGTGCTATAACCTTTTATAACCTGCATCCATTGCAGGATCAAATTTTGCTATTTTCCTGCCTAACTTTTCCTCATGCTGTTGTGAAATTCTGTAAATAACTTTCATTATGCAACTTGTTTAATATCAAGTATTTGTCTCCTGTGGAAAATCCCCACTTCATCAATATCTACAAAAATTCAGAAAAGAAGTAGGAAAAAACATAGCAACTCCTTCATGCCTAAAAAATAAAATAAAATAAAATAAAGATTAATAAGATAATAATAATAAACTTACAAGATAAGGATAACATATGGCTCAAAGCAAAGAAATTAGAAGACACAGAGACGGAAAAGATCTTGGTGTGATTATTAGATGCAAAAAAGATAAATAATTTAAAAATTCAGTCTTTCCACTGTGTGATGTCCTCTGTGTCACGCCTTCTACCTACCTGTTTGACAGTCTAGAGCAGTGCATGTTTTCAAATAATTTTGTTCCTCGGCTTCACTAAGTTATTTACTGTTTCATCCTTGATAATTCACAGTGGACTTTTTCTTTGCTGCCCCTCGAGGTGTACATGTTTTCATTGCCACTTATGACTTCACTATTCCCTAGACAACGTTACCTCTCAGTTGGTTTGCTGTTCAGTAAAAAAATGAAAAGTTTCTTGGCGATTTTCCTCTTTCTTGTT
>NW_009649980.1:512800-520690 GCF_000708025.1 Charadrius vociferus
CTAGAGATTACAGAAATAGAGGCTACTCCCAAGCCAAAGGAAGTCAATTAAGATACGCATTGACTTCAACAGGTTTTGGAGGAACACATAACGAATGTAGGTTTATTTCACTATCTGATGGAGCCTCAGATCAATCGAGATTGCAGCTGCTCAAGAGGAGAAAACTATTTGTAAATAAATGATTCACTGATTAGTTATGATACTTTTCCCAAAGCATTTAACTACTCAATTGACAGTCTACATAACTGATTATAAAGTGGCAAATTTTAATGGTGAGTAATTCAGGGAAACACAAGCTCTGTCTCTCAAAAATATATTCTAGAAAGCTGATAATGTACTCTGCTTGTATTTTGGGGGTAAGACTTTTATCTAGTCTTTCTTATTATATGATATGAATGCTTTACAAGGCTTAATAAATTTATCCTCATAATGTCCCTGAGGCAAGAGCTATGTGAACAAAGTTTCCCAAGACAAGGAACCTCCAGGCAAAAGCCTGGAGGGAAATGCCGCAGGGAATCACATGCAAAGGAACAGCTGGCCAGAGAAGAAGATATTCTACCCCAGGAAGAACTGACCATAGGGCAGAACTGGGGAATGTCCTTAATCAAGTCAGACTTGCTGGGCTATGGGGCTCAAGCTCTTCCTTTCTTCTTTCTGACAGTTGAGGTTTTCCCAGGATTTCTCACATCCATTACAGAAGAGAGAAAAAAATTGACACTGTAGACTGCAATTTTTGATGCTGTCCTCCTGAGAGCTAGATCTGATGAAATAGTTTGTGGAGCTATTATGAATACCAGTTTGTAGCGCTGCGGCCCAGTAAATACAGTATTGCAACTAAGAGGCTTTGTACTGAGTGTGCAGGGCCTCAGGAGCAAGGCTTGTCAGGATCCTTTGTCTGAATTTGTTTTAACTGCCTGGGGCTTTGTTGTAGCTACTTTAGCTAAAAAAGTGTTTTCTAACAACAGGTCACTGGATAATTTGTTTTACTTTGTATTTGTGTCGTGCAATCATCGTTTTTAAGTAGATAGATGCAAACGACACTTTTGTTCATATTGAGTCTCTTTCTGTGGTATTATTCCTTTCTGGTTTTAATCATATTTGGACTAATAATATATTGGTGTAGACTGTTAAGATTTCAGTAATACCAACAATAAATTCCTGGATTTATAGATAAGTAATTTTCCTTTTCCCTCAACAAAACTGAGGGTAACTGGCTCAAGCTTGCATACAATGCAAAACAAAAAATATAGCAGTTGTCCTGGGCCTTCTGGTGACACGCTGTACAGCTCAGAAGAGCAAGATGTTCTCCGCCCAGAGGTTTACGAGATCAAGGGTAAAAGTTTACTACAGGCAACTCGGTATGTAGATAAGGAAGAAGGCACAGTATCAGAAATATAGCCAGTAAATGAAACTGATTTGGCAGAGAATAAATACTCTTGCTGTGCATTAAGTAACATTTGTACAAGTGCAGCGGAAAGTGCAATTTGATATTTTGTGCTTGCATCTATTTAGGCTTCTGAGAGAAGAAAACACTAATCAGCATTAAAAGCAACTCTATCCATTTGCTTATATTTTTTGAAAGAAATTTATTTTTCAGCAAGCATACCCAGAGCGAATTTAGAGAGATTTGCACTTACTCAGAACCCAGCCTCTTGTATTCTGCTCTCAGTGATATCTAGAAAACCTTCCTTTCCCTGCAAAGGGCTAGTACCATTAAGGAGTGGTACTTCTTTGTAGCCAGTGATAAGGATTCATACATGATCCTTAAACATCCTGTCAGTCTGGCCTTTCTCCTTTTCCAGAGCACATTTCTTAATGGATTTAGAGGAACTCCTGTTCTGTATTTCCAGATCTGTAAATGGTGCAAGATAGTCAGTGCTGCAGGCCAGCACAACTCTACCTGGTATCGTTCAATAGACTTTGCAATCCATCTTTTTCTTGTCTTATTATCTTGCTCATCCCCTATTAGCCTATCACAGCCTATCACTGTCAGCTCATACATATTCCAGCAAGTCCCCAGAAACCACACATTGAATAGTTTCTCTCTTTTTGCAGTCATTTATTTGTAGATTAGCTTCTCTAAAAAAATAAAGACCATCTCATTGTGCTCATTTAAATGGACTCTCAAGGCCAACTGATCACATTTGCTTCTAATTTGTAGGACTATCTTCAATAGTATTGCTCTGTTATATTGTCCTACTGTTTTGGAAAGTGCATGAATGCTGGGAATCTTGCTTAAAAGATTTGTTAATACCTCAAGTAAGTACAAAAGGGAATGAAAGCAGAAAACCTTTGCCAATCTCAGTAAACCATAAATTCTGCATCGTACACAAAAAGCGATGCTGTGCCAAGCTTTTTAAAGGGAACAGCAAGCTTCCTGCTGTAAATATAAGTATATCCACAAATTAAAAACAAAGACAAAAATCAAAGATGCTGACAAATTTCAGCAACACAGTCTTGTGCCACTATGCTAGAGGTGCATTGGACACCAAGTTTCTCTGTAGGCTGTTTCAGTCCTGATGTCCAGGGGAGTGTATCAGGATTAGCTCAGAAGAACATATCACTAGAAAAATGCTTAAAGAGTTAAGAAAGGATTGATAAGAACCTTTGTGAATAAAAAGAGTTTATTGCTGTAAAATACATAGGGTTCTAACAAAGAGTACTGTGGTAAATATGGTAAAAAAAAAAAAAAAAGAGTCTGTGAGTTGGATAGTGGAGAGAGGTGTTTGTGTTAACTATGATGTTTCTTAAAATTTTGATATAACTTGAGAAACTTCTAGGTGGCATAGTCTGTTGGACACTTCTCTGGGATGTTCTAAATTCATAAGGAAAGACACTGGGGCTTACCACTAATACCACAATACATAATACATTAAAGCTTTCTTATTAAGGATTCTTTATAGTATACTTCAAAATTCCTTTTCTGAGATGATTTAAAAGCATTATAATACACAGTCAGTGTCATAAAATTCTGTAAGTGTTCATGCTAAGCCTTTTTTACTGCTACTGAACATCAATATGCCTTATTTGAATGTAACTCCAGAAAATTATTTGTGCTTTTAAAATTGCAGCCAGACAGTTCAATGCAGGAATGATTTCCTGCGTGTATTTAGAGCAATTGCTACATGTGGATTTGACTCGCCTCCTTGCCTAACACTAAAGAATGAATTAGCATGGCATAACTTTCACTAAAATCCCCAGGCTCAGTTGACTGTCCCTAACCTTCCAGAAATTGCCTGTGCAATTCACAGGGATGTATATAACCTTACTATAAACCATTAACATAGGTATTGATACCAGAAAAAGGGACATAGCATAGCTCATATAAAACTAAACCCCACAATTTATCAGCCAGGGGAATTTCTGGCAGTTGACCTGGTGAGTTATGTGCTAGATAATCTCCTATGTTGCCTTTCTCCAAGCTATTTTAAATTTAAACATGTTCTATCTTACAAACTGCACTTCATGCAATAACTGTACAAATGCCTTAAGAAGTGTACTTCCCTCCCCTCGTGAGATAACTACTGGGGAAATTATTATAGTAAGTAACGAGAAATTAAGCATGTATGGAAGTTGATGATCATCAGGAAAAGTGAAACATGCTTGAATTACTCCTAATATGAACAAAGAAGGAATATACGTACTTAGTGCTTCGAAAGGTCTGTTTTCCCAGAACAGAGCAGATTTATAGGTAATACTTTTTGGATGAAAAAAACAAACAAGAAACCTGAATGAAAGTTAGGAGTTTCTTCATGATAGTTTAGTTGTGTATTATTCTATAATCACTGACCAAAGCAGTTACGCTTGTGAGCTCAGTGGCAGAAAAAGGAAGGAAACAGAAGAAAGCTCTGCAAAACAGAGAAGCATCATAATCCAGGTAAGCAGCATGAACTAGATACTAGTTGAGACTAGAACCAGTAAGCATCATCTAGATCTACATAGTGTTTCAGCACAGTACTAATTTTCCCATTGCTGCAGTAGCGAAGCAGCCCCATTAGATTTGCATGCAATTAATCTCACACCTCAGTATCCACAAAGAGATCTCAATAAAATGGAAAGATGACAGATAACTTCAGGAAAACCACATTTTAAGGTTGCCATTTGTTGCAGGGATTTGCTAGCCTGATGGATGTCCCAGTCTCGTGTTTTCAGGGAAACAAGGAATTTACTGTAAAATTCAGGTTCATCAGTAACCAATTAAAATCTGTTTCTTTCCTCCCAGCAGGGATACAAACATCTGTGTTAACAACATAGAGGACAGAATCATCTGTTAACATTTTTGGCAGACATTAGTGGGGTATCTGTAAAGACCTCTTAATAAGGCATTTGAAATCACAGGGAAATGCCTTCCAACAAAAGGAAATATTTATTTTTTTAAACTTCCACTCTTACCCATTACCTCCTCGGACCTACTGCTGCATTCTTCATCTAACTGAATGAAATCATGCATGAAATAGCATTCTATTTAGTTTAATGGTTAACAGAACCTGAATGGCTACATGCAGTGCATTAGCTTACTTCTGAAAGACTTAGTAATTTTTAATACAGCGCAGAACTGTTCAGTGTATAACCTCAGCGAATAAGCCAGCCTTATTTCCATTATCAGCAAATATATTCCAGAAAGCTGTTCCATAATATTCGTTCTTATATATTTTCATCTATTATAAAGAGAACCTTAAAAATCAAACTCCCAGAGCTCCATATACTCTGCTTTTATCATTAAATATTACCTCTGCTAGCAAGAAAATCTTAGTGTTATTTCACTTTTTATTCTTGCTTCTTTTGAAAGAATAGCAGTCTTTATCACTATTTGCCCAGTTTTCTCATAAGCAAATTTGTCTTTTTCTGAGATGCCTCTTTTGATAGAGCACCTTCCTTAAATACTACACTTTCCTTAAACACACTGCTATTAAGGATACTTTCTTTAAAGATATTAAGGAAATTTCATTTGTATGCTTTATCATCCTCACATATGAAATGAAAGCAAAAAAAACCAAGATCAGTGATGGTATGGAAACTGTATAAATACTTGAATTTGTCATTTTTGTTGCAATCAAACTAGAAAAAATGGTGTTGAAGTAGAACATTGCTGTACAAGACACTGTAGAAACAGCTTAGCAAGAAGATTTCTTCCCACTGAGTCTATATAATAATAGATATGCATGTAGCAATTGCATTAATATCCATGAGCTTTGCTTATTGAAACCCCTCAGGAAACATAATGGGATTCCAGAAAATTGGGCCTTTCAAGGTCAAAATATTTTCTTTAGAAATTTTCTGAATTTCAAATAATTAGGATTTTAGAACTGGGACAGATTCCTCAGTGCAGATTCCATGTATTAAAACTTCATTAAGATGTACATAAATACATATGTTCCAGAACATTTCTTATTCTTATTATTCAAAATATATTTCTATGTATTCCTGTCAAGCCTTCCTCAACATAGTTAGCCCTACTGGCTGTGTGTCCACCACAATGCAGAAACCCCAGAGGCCACACTGACAAGTTATTATGAAGTACTGCAAGCTAAAGCCAATTATCCTTGTTATAATGTTATGCTGATGCAGCTATACTGCTTTTGGGATTGGACCTTAACGTCTTCACATGGTTTCGTTTGGCCATCTCTTAAAGCATGCAGAGTTTTACCATTGACTTCAGATTTCTTTTGGTCGCCCACACTTAGGGGACTGAGGACCATTTGAGACATCCTCAGGTATCCAAAACATCCAGGTGGCACTGGCAGATCTCACACATGACCTGAGGGAGATTGTGCATGTCTGGGGCAACAACTGGAGACCAGATAGTGCTGCCTGGGCTATCTCAGATTACAGAAGACATCTAGGTGAGGGCTACTGAATAAAGTCTTTAACATTTACACTTCAGGCATGGCTTACATTTTTTGTTATGGCTGGAGGCAGGTATTCTAGAAAAAAATAACAGTCCTACTGCAGTTTTTTCTCTGGGTATTCTGCTATGTAAACCAGGGGTAGTAAAACTTCAACCTCTAAATCCTGTGAAAGTCCAATAAAAGAAGCTCTGTTTTTTTTTTTTTTTTTCCCTCTTCTATTGCTGGCAGTGTATTTATACTTCTCTTCAATTCTTCCCTATGAAATAGCCATTCAGCTCCTTTTGAAACAAATGGGCTTAGCACTAAGGTTGATATCTGACCTCTTCAAAATTATTTAAGAGGCCCCAGGACTTATTTGTTCATTTCTTGACTTTCAGCTTCAGATAACCGGAAGATGACCTATGTAACTGTACTTTCTCTATTATTCCTACCTCTATCTCTTCAGAATTTTGTTGCCACATGGAATAAAGGCTTTAAAGCATTTTAAAACAAAATACTTAAACCTAGCTTCGTCCAGCTCAGCTTGATTCCTTCCACTTAAGATTCCAAAGTTTTGTGTATGGGTTTACCCCCTTCCACTTGGCAACTAGACCTGTAACATATAGATCTTAATTAGATTCCCAAAGGGTATGAACCTTGGACTGAGAGCCAGATTCCAGCAAGTGTTGGTAAGAACAGGGTAATTGGCTTCAAATACATTTAAAAATGCAGTCTTGAGAAAGACAACAATATGCTCTATGTCCAAGGTAGAACAGAAAAGAAATACGGTTTCAACCACAAGGAGGAGCATGAGGGAAGTCTTTTTAACAACAAATGGATCACTGGAGCTCCACAGAGATTACTGAATAAGATTCCTGCACTGAAAGCCTTTAAGAAGTTTGGCAAACATCCTTCTTAAAGCAGAAGGTGGACAAGATGACTTTTTTGTAAGTCTCTGCCACCCTTTTATGTCGATATCAAATTATGTTTTAATTCATTAATTGCTCCTCTGGAAGAAATAGGTTTATGCCTACAGTGAGGTATCCTGGCATCCAAATGAGCTTTCACAGTTTGGCCTTAAGGATTCATTTCAGAGGCTAGAGAAACTTTTAGATCCAGGTATTATAACCTCATCAAATCTAATAGGTTTTAAAGAGATAAGAACTATATTGATACCCGGCTCCCTTGACAGAAATTCAGGGATATTTCTTGGAGACAAATAAAAAAAAAAGAAAAAAAAAAGAAAGATTCATCTAAATATATATATTACCACTAACTAAGCAAAATCTTTCCATTTCCTTGCTTCTCCTTACTTGCGTCTGACCTTGAGTGTCTCTTATACCTGACAAGGAATGAATATTTTCTCATCTACCCTAACTCTCATTTCTCACAGTTATGATTGGAGAGGGGGAACTATAATAAACATGAATGTTTAATCAATAGCCTTGTATGAACCGAACAGTAAAGACCAGACTGAAAAATGAAGAAATACAATTCTTGCTCCTGTCCCTTCTTTAATTAGACCTTTACTACATGGTGCAAATTACTTCGGTCCTGTGATATTACCTGAGATGTTTAAATGTTCTACAAAAGTATTGATTTTGTTTTGAATGTCAGATCTTGCGCTTGGCAGCTTTTTCTGTGAAACAAATGGATTACACTTGGAATTCTAATTAAGCTGTGTTTCTCAAATGAGAAGCAGGCAAACAGCGGTATAAGTATACAATTATTGGACTACAGTTATCAACCTTCATACGGGCAAAACTACCACAATTTTGAGTAGTACTAAATAGCACATGATTTGCTTTGAATGAAAGCTTTTACAAAGATGAATGTCTGTATTCTCGATATATAATTTGCCATCTTGAAAAGATTGGTTAAATAGTTCAAATGGTACATCATTTTTATTTTTGTTTAAATAGGTTTGGTGACTTAGCAGTGAGAAGTATTAACCTTTGGAAAAATCAATTGCCTTCTCATCTCATCTAGTTAAGAAAAACATACACATGCAAGAAAAACTCCACAGAAACCTGATAGAATTAGTCAGCAGTGAACACGACGC
>NW_009649980.1:520723-542754 GCF_000708025.1 Charadrius vociferus
AAATCTTTGCAGAAGACGGGCTATGGCAATGAGAGTTTAGAGAGTGGAGCTGAATAAGAAAATAATGTTGCTGAAAAGCTGAAGGGAAAGACCTCAGCTGTTTGCCGTGACCAGTGAGTAGCTGATACTCTGCACTTATTCTTCATTTTATTTTGAGCTACAGGCTTCTCGTGTCACTTTTGAATACATTGGCTTTGGACACCTCCTGAAATTGTACGAGATGTACCTGTTAGAATGTTCCATTTCACATTTATCAATAAGATATACACCATACTAATTTAATTCTCAATTCTTTCATCATTTAAAGACACACACTTCAGATTTACATTCAGGTCTACTGCTGTTGCTTTTGGTTTTTGTGTGATTTTTAACTTCTTCTCCATATGCGCCAAAGCTGCAATCACCCCTTCATTGGTCTTAATAGTGATATGATCCAGAAGAAGAAAGAAAATAGTCTTTACCAACACTTGGCTAATTAAAAATTGCTTCCTACAGTAAATTAACAAGAAATATAAGTAATCTAATGGTCTAGTAGCCTCTAATACTAAACATTTATGTGTTTTCCAAGTTTATTTAGTTTTGAAAAAGTTGACATAATGTTTCCAAACGTTGGAAGAGATCTTAAAACTCATGCTCCAGGAATTAAAAACAATAATTACTAAATCATCCAATTACTCATATGACCCTAACTCTGAATTGTGGCAGTTTTTCTCTCTCACACACACATGTACAGGCACACACAGAAATAGGCATACAGAGCTAAAGGAAAATCTCTGTATTTGCAACATCTGCCACATAAGGAATTCAATCACAAAAAAACCCCCTTTGAGCTCTTAGTAAGCCATTTCAGATATTCAGCCAAATGTTAGCTGTTGTGAGTTCATTACATTCTCCATAGTTACTGTTAATTAAAAATCCTCTGAAGCATCACTGTCCTGACCTGGTCATTACACTCACTATACAATAAAGGATACTACATTGCAAATGTAGTATCTGGCAGAATGCTGGAGGAAGTCATTGCTGGGCCACTCTCCATCATCTTTGAAAGGTTCTGGAGAACAAGTGAGGTGTCTGAGGATCGGAGCAAAGCCAATGTCACTCCAGTCTTCAAAAAGGGCAAGAAGGATGACCCTGGAAACTACAGGCTGGGCAGCCTCACCTCCATACCTGGGAAGATGATGGAACAGCTCATTCTGGGCATCATCTCAAAGCATCTGGAAGAAAAGAAGGTTATCAGAATTATTCAACATGGATTCACCAAGAGCAAGTCATGTCTGACTAATCTGATAGCCTTCTACTATGGAATGACTGGATGGGTGGATGAGGGGAGGGCAGTGGATGTTGTCTACCTTGACTTCAGCAAGGCTTTCGACACTGTCTCCCACATCATCATTGCAGGTAAGCTTAGGAAGTGTGGCTTAGATGAATGGACAGTGAGGTGGATTGAGAACTGGCTTACAGATAGAGCTTAGAGGGTTGTGGTTAGTGGTGCAGAGTCTAGTTGGAGGTCAGTAACGAGTGGTGTCCCTCAGGGGTCAGTACTGGGCCCAGTCCTGTTCAATATATTCATCAACGATCTGGATTAAGGAATAGAATGTACCATCAGCAAGTTTGGTGATGACACAAAACTGGGAGGAGTGGCTGACACACCAGAAGGCTGTGCTGCTTTACAGCGAGACCTGGACAGGCTGGAGAGTTGGGCAGAGAGAAACATGATGAAGTTCAACAAGGGTAAGTGTAGGGTGCTGCACCTGGGGAGGAATAACCCCATGCACCAGTACAGGTTGGGGGCTGACCTCCTGGAGAGCAGCTCTGTGGAAAGGGACCTGGGAGTCCTGGGGGACAACAGGATGACCATGAGCCAGCAATGTGCCCTGGTGGCCAAGAAGGCGAATGGCATCCTGGGGTGCATCAAGAAGAGTGTGGCCAGCAGGTCGAGGGAGGGCATCCTCCCCACTACTCTGCCCTGGTGAGGCCACATCTGGAGTACTGTGTCCAGTTCTGGGCTCCCCAGTTCAAGAAAAACAGTATCTGCTGGAGAAAATCCAGCAAAGGGCTACAAAGATGATTAGGGGATTAGAACATCTCTCATATGAGGAAAGGCTGAAGGACTTGGGTCTCTTTAGTCTAGAGAAATGAAGACTGAGAGGGGATCTTGTTGATGTTTGTAAATACTTAAAGGGAGGGTGCCAGGGGGATGGGAACTGTCTTTTCTCAGTGGTCCCCAGTGATAGGACGAGGGGTAACGGGCACAAACTTGAACATAGGAAGTTCCATCTTAACATGAAGAGGAACTTCTTTCCTTTGAGGGTGGCAGAGCACTGGCACAGGCTGTCCAGAGAGGTTGTGGAATCTCCCATTCCGGAGACATTCAAAACCTGCCTGGACGCTGTCCTGTGCAACTGCTGTAGGTGACCCTGCTCTGGCAGAGGGGTTGGACTAGATGACGTCCAGAGGTCCCTTCCAACCCTAACCATTCTGTGATTCTGTGAAATGTACAGGAGTGAAAAATAGAGAAAGTCTAACAGTGATGCTTAACAGAAATGATTTTGCAAATGAAAAATGTGAGGCTTCAGTTTTCAGGAAAGGCAGTAGGCCTCCTTAGTGCATGAATGATGTACAAAATTCCTCTGTACTAAGGAATTTTTCTTCAACTCACTTTTTGGGGGTTTGTGGAATTAATTAGCAATAAGGTTAATATTCCTTTGCAAAATGTTAGTATTCCTCAGACATGAATATCTTTTACTGTTTATTTTAAAGCCGTTTCTAAACACTGATTTTCCCTTCAACAGCTTTTTCACCAACTAGTCTTTTAATTTAGTGTCAAAATTTCTCTATAAAGCAAGTAGAATACATAGCCAGACTAGAACAGTTAAACCATCTGTTTAAAATATTTGCCTGATTCTGTTTCCTATAAGTTCGTTAAACCCCCTTCTCTCTTGTCAGACCAAGTCACATTGACTGTTATAGAACTCCAAGGCACAGCAACGAGCACCAGGCCCATGGAGAGTAGCAGAAGCCATATAGGGAGCCACGAGAGTATAGGTAAGAGGTGATACAGTGACATCAGAGTACACAACTGTAGTGCAAGATCCACTATATTGCTCCCACTTTTATCTCAGAGCATATCTTAAAGAAAAACTTAAAAATTGGAAAAGAATTATTCTCTGTTTATGGATAACCTATTGTTCTGACCTTTTTGCTTTGAAGTCAGCATTTGCTTCAGGGTGATTCAACGTTATGCTTTGGCTTTGATGTACAATCTTAAAAGCACCATTACAGGCATTTACTGGAAGGGAATACCTTGTTACCATGGCTACTAGTGCATCACTTGAAATTGTGATATAGCTGGATTTCATCACTATGACACTAATTTTCTACAGTGCAGCATGGAGGGACTAGATCATAACTGTATTAGATGCAGCAGCATTGCATTTCCTTCTTTTCACTTCTTAAAGTTTGTGTAGGTGAAACAGACGACTGTAAGAGCAAATCTTTAAGCCAAAGAAAAACGTGCCAACTATTGTTTGTGTTGGGTGGGGGAAGAAATAGAGAGTATTTTTGGCTTCATTTCTTACTAGGAAAAAATGGAATGCAGAATCCCGTAGGAAATCAGCTGTCAGGCTTACCATATCTCCACTGCTATGAGATAATGACAGTCAAATTAAGTGCTTTCCTGGTGACTGTTTGGCCCTAATCCAATGCTCACTGAGCTTTCTCAACTGAATGCAGTATGGTGAGTTGTGGTGTGAGGAACATTTCTAAGACCTTTGGGGCATGTCTTGACCACAGACAGAGCAAGGCCAAGAGGACGTGCACCAAAGCATCTGTACAACTTTTGTATCCCCAACAGTTCACATATGGCCAACTTAGAGCAGCAAGTGTGATGAAGTTGTCATTGTGTTTGGAAGTAACCTTTAGTTCCAGGTTCATCATGATCTAATCCAGCTCAGTTTTCCCTATACCTGCTCCACAGTTGTGTGCTGAGACAGGTGTAATGTCCCAGATATAAGACAGGTCTATGGAGAAATGTACAGCAAATGAGTGTGAGATTGGTTTTCAGCTGGGCTGAACAGAAGAGAACAGTTTTATACCAGTACCTGTCTTCCCACTGCTTCAGGCTACAAGCTAAACCTTTAGAAGTTAACTGAAAAGGAGCCTTTCTACAGTCTTCTACTTGAGGGATTTAAGGGAAAAAAACCCCACACCTAAATCCTTTGTTCATGTGACTAAGGGACTTCTCAGCCTCAAACATTCAGCATGCATGAAGGATCCCAACTGAAATATCTTACATCTTATTGCCCTCCTCCCTTGACTTGAACATCTAGGTAAGACTTACCTCACGTCATGTATAACGAGGAAGGAGGAGGCTTCTAGTATAGGTTCAAGTGTCTACTTTCAGAAGTTTGAGATGAAGGTACCTGCATCTGAGTCACACTGTAAGAGTAGGATTCACTTTCACAGAGATAGAAATCTAGTACCATTAGATGTATCTTCTGATTGAGAAATAGCTGGCAGATACAACACAGGTCTTACGGAAAAAAACATTCAAAGAGGGAGCTGGACACACAGCAGAATGCACAATTAATAGACATGCAGTGAATAACCCCTTAAATTTGACCTAAGGCCATCATCTAGGTTCAATGTGTCCTTAAATGAGAGCTGTCAACACCTTCAGAGTGTTATTAGTGGCCTCAGACATCTGTATTAGGATAGGATGAAGTGTGTTTGGGAACATTTATTTTTCAGCATTGACTATTGAAAGGAGCTTATACAACTTCTTAGGGTGGATACCTTCAGGTAAATACAACTAAGATGATCCTATCCTCAGTGTTTTGGTTTCTTATAATTTTTTTAAAAGTATTTTATTTTTAGTCAATATATTTCTGTGAAATAATCAATTTCTACGAGAAAGAAAGTAAAACAAAAAAGTACCAGCTTAATCTTTTTCATTTTCAGCATCATTATTACCTCTGGGTAATCACAGTTATTCCCAATTCACCCCAATTTTAGTGGAATGCATGAGTGGCAAACTCCCCAGTGAACTCCCAACATACTTCCTAATCTTTAGCTTTCAGCTGCCAGATGTTGTAAGAAAGTAAAGATAATTGTGTCTGAGAAGATGCTAAGTATGTATTTACATAAATTTGTCGCTATTAGGAAAGTTTGGTCCACTGCATTCTTAATAAATAAATTCCAAATGACTGATGTGCAAATATCTTTTTTGTCTGGAGTTTCGTTCAAACCCATTGATAATCAGAACAGCCCAATTTTGAATCTACTATTTTAATCACATTTTCTTTCTGGTTTTAGAGCATATATTCCCTATTTTGGTCATTCAACAATGGGAGATTGCTCCTTTCCCCAGGTCATCCTTGTCTTTAATGTTTAGAAGACCTTATAGCTCAAAGTGGCACCAGAAATACCTGGCTTACATCAGATAGGTGTTACAATGTTTGAATTGATATTCAGGTTTTACAGTCAAATTATTTTGTTGTGAGAATTAGTGATCTTAGTTTGATATAAGTTACATGTACAACCTCTAGTCAAAGTTGAACCCATAAAAGTTGTGTTGAGTTAAAAATATTAGCTTCTAAAACTGTTGTGGTGTCAAAAGTTTAAAGAGCAACTTTTATAATGAGTTCTCTCCCTAAGGCAGACTGGCTTTCCTCTTTTGCTTCCAAAATTTAGATGTAGATTTACCAAGCAAAGCTTAACATCTCAAAGTAACTCTTTATCTAAAGATACCCATTCACTTTCACATAAAGTGTGAAAACAGAAAAATGGCTGTTTGTTTTTAACTTTAATTAACCTATGATACACAGTTATCATTACCCACAGAGATTGAGAGGTATTGATTTTAGTTTGCCCCATAACAGTCCTACAGAAGATTTTGAAATAAATTCCTCCATGGTAGCTGTTCAGATTTTCTCTTTCTCTCCTGGAATAGGACTTTCAGATTCATGTAGTGACTGTTCAACATATATATCCCACAAAGATCTTAATGTCATTGATTCTCAGTGTTGCTATTTAACTGCATCTGTTAATCTGATTTTTATATATCTATATAAATCTACAAATACATTTTCAATGAAAAATGTTAATAATTTTTATTATTCTTGATTTTGTAGCAAAAATGTTGCACTCCTCTAAACAAACGATATATAAATTTCACATACTGTTCATCTTGCCCATAATTTATAAGTATATGTGGTGGCAGAGATTGTAATTTTAAGTGTTTACTTTATTACCTAAACATTGACAAATTTTGGTTGCTAAAAGTGAATTTTGTGAAGAACTTTTTTTTTCTAATTAGGATGATTTTTTCCAAAATACCAAAAAATTACTTTAAATTTATTGAAAATAAAGTAATTTAGTAAAAAGTTTTGATAATCTAACAGGGTCCTTGTCTTCATTTACTATAACCTAGAAGCTACAGTAAGATGTTATTTTCTTCCAGACATGCTAAAAGATCTTTTTCATGTTTTAGCACTTCTCTCTTTCCATTTAATATTTGGCAGATCAGAATATGACAAGGATGAACAAACATCGATGGAGAGGGAATAGAGGAGATGCTGATTCCTGGAAATCATTCAAACCCCCAAAAAAGGTCAGGTTCAGGGTGCCCATTTCCTTAATTAAAAATCTAGTCAATCAATCCCAATGTCTCTCTCATTCACATTAGAGTGCCAAACCATGTCAGACCAGTTTCTTCGCTGTTTTTACAGCTACATAATTGAAATCTGAACCCACTACCATATGAATGCTAATGTGCCATCCCAGTGGCTATTCTTAGTTTCTATTTTCTCATGTTCTACACAATGATTCAAGGAATACAATGAAATAGTGAAAAATAAGGCTTCATTTGGGTTCATCTGGTGACCAGAGAAGGCTTTTAATTTTACAGAAAAGAAAAAAAAGAAGAAAAAAAAAAAAAGACAGTCTGTCCATTCCTCAAAGTGATGATATAGAGCCAAACTCTATGGGGTTGCTGACTGGATTTATTGTATGTCACACAGATCAAAAGTAAGTGTAGGCAGCTAAAGAGTCTTGATACCCAGCTGGGTAGGATGGTCTGTGAGCGTAACAGACACCGACTGCGCCACAGCACAATACTTCTGCTTGCCAAGTTAATTAAGTTAGGATTGAGTGCCCATGGATAGGAGATAATAATATCAGCCACATACAAAGGATATGTGATATTGTAGATTAGGTTTATAAGAACTGCTTTGTCTCCCTGACAGGGAGACAAAAATGTGCTGCCGTTAAACTCCGAGAGATGGGACTCCTGCCATATTCAAGAACATGCTTTAGTTTGTATTTTTTTCCTTTATTATTTCTATTTTCCTTTTAATAAAAAACCTGCGCCTTTGAGCTATATGCAAGGGAAATGGCAGGAAAGGTGACAAGCCCAGGAAACCGCCAGAGGTGAACTTTTCAACTCACAGCAACATCTCAAGGCAGGCTGTAAATAGGATTACTTTTATTAGACTGCTGCCTGCTACAGCCGTTCTCGTTAAGGGCCTGTCATTCTGCTCATTGTGCACAGCAGAGTGACGGGCAGCCCAGGCCTTGGGGACCCAATGCAGAGCCCTCACTGCCACCCGTCACTCAGGTGGAACCATCCCTTTCCGTCAATAACAGAGGCTGTCCGAAGCATAAAACAGGATTTCAATGTGCTTTACAGAAGACGGGCAGGTGCTGGGATGACCCTTTCAACAGAAACACCAGTTGTCAGTAGAGGGCCAGGTGAACCACCAAGAGCCAATCCCCTCCATGGATGCACCTCAAATGGATTGAGGCATGCACCAGCGTGTCACCATGTTGACCACAGTGGTGGTGAAACCCTTCAGTCCTAGAGAATTTTTTTTTTCCCTCTCTCCTCCTAGTCCAGTGCCTGAATCACAAGAGGCTTGAATAAGGCAATGCTCAGTCTGGGTTAAGTCTTAAAAAGAAAGAATCAGGCTTTCAGGTAAGATCTCAAGTGTTTCCAAGGTCTGGGCCACTGCAATGCAGGGTAGGGTGTAAAGATCAAACCATTCGGAGGGAAACACAGGGATTATGGTGGCCTGTACCTAAAATTTATAAGCAGATAAGAGAAATGGAAATAAGGAAATAGTAAAGGGGAGAGCTTCCTGGAAAGACCAAGAGTTGCAGCAAAATTTTTGTAGGATGTACGTATTACTGTAGCTCACAGTCAGTAGATGTAGAACATTATATCTGCAAGTCAACCTGAGTTCCCAAGAGAAGACAAAGCTCCTGTGAAGTTATCAGTTCTCCCCAGTGGACTCTGACATACATATACGTACACACACATATATGTACATGTTTAAGCACTTGCAGTTCCAGTTTCTCCAGACCTCTCTGGTTTTTGTCAAAGCCCTACTCAAGCTGGTAAGAAGTTTCCACTCTACAGGAGGCTGGAAGTCTAAGGTGCACATCTCTTGCATTTTACTCTGTCTAAGCAATCCTCCATTTCACAGGAGGATTTGAATGCTGAAGTTTTGTTCTAGAAAAACATTGCAGTAGACATTCAATCTAAATCAACTGATTTATTTTCAAAGTATAACACAATTTGAATTCCAGACAAAATGTAGCAGAAAAAGGAAGCTGGAAAGCTGTGGGCCAGACTGGAGAGAGGACCCAACAGTCAGATTTTCTTCATTTACTTGGCCCTGCCTCTGCAAAGGCATCTATGTACTTGTGTCAGGGACGAGCACATGTTTAAACACTTTTTAAAAAGGTTATACATTTTTAGGTTGGTATACTGTTAATTTTGATTAGCATTACTAAAATGTTCCTAAATTGTGTGGGTTTATAAAAATATTTATTCTGGACATATCTTGCAGGAAGCACTTGCAGCAATATATTTCTAATATCTTTCATTATTTCCTTTCTCAGAGTGGTTTATAGGACTGCACATCTCTCAAAACATACAAACAAAAAGCCATTAACAAGATATTATAAAACCTATTATGTTTCATGATCTGATTATACTTATTCTGGCACAGGACAAGCATACTATTTGGAAAATTATAGTCTTAGTCCAGTCACCTTCTTGAGAAAATCCCTATTTATATTCCTGACTGGCATCTCCTATTTCTCCAAGTCATTCTGCTCAGTTTGCATGATACAAATCATCATCTATACAGAGGAAGACCAGATCCAAATTCATTCCTGATTTATCTCCACCAATGCACAAAAGGGTAAAGAAAATCCATTAAAAAACAAGGTTAAAAAGGAAGAAAAAAAAATAAAATAAAGAGAGACACAGCATGAGCTGGATGGAAGATAAATGCCAAAGACCTGATTGTCATTTGCATTAAGGCAGAATAAAGAAGCTGTGAATGAGAAGACAAGACATGCTGTGCTTCTGTTTATTCCTAGCTAAATATGTGATTTATTTTTTTGGTGGTAGGGATAGGGGTGGGTGTTTTCATCTGTTCCTGAGCAATTATTTTTTGCATTAACAGGGGTTGGTTTTTTGGAGGACTAGGTGAAAGGTTCAGTGTTGAACTGATTTTACAAATCCTCCGGCTCTCCAGGATTCACTTATCTCTCTCTGAAAGGATCTGTCTATCTCTTCATCACAGGCTTTGCAATCACTGGCTATTATGCGAGGGTCAAGCTCACTCTGAGAAAGGAGAATATACTAAATTAAGATGTATAAGAGATTAACCAGCTCAGGTTAATTGTGTTTTCATTTTCTTAAGAATTTATCAATGCTGTAAAGTAAATCTTATTATGTTTTTGCAGTTATTAAAAGAAAATGGGACACTGTGTAATAATGACAGTCATTATCATCAGATCTGAAAATAAGAACAGAAGAGTAATTCTTTCCAGTTGGAAGTATAACCAAGTGGCTACATTTAACACTGCTCCTATAAACTCCCTGCTATTTCTTCATCTTCTTTTCCTGTTGCTATTCAGCAAGGGATCTTGTCACTCTTGCTTACAATGTCATCAAGAAGCCATCTTTGTGTCTGTTGAGACTACTGTTCCTGTGAGATTTCCTTTCCAGGACTTGTGACATCTTTTTGTAACTGTGGGTTAGAAACAAATCAGCTTCCATATGTGAAATAGTCTTTCTGTGTCAATAATAAAGGCACAGAGAAAGTTAGACATTGGCCAAGCTAAACTAAGGGGATGGAGGGGTGAGAAAGAGGGGTAATAATAAAATTTGAGAGGGGTAATAATAAAATAAAAAAATTGCTACCTGAAATAGAGGAGGTGCTTTGGATCAGAATCTTCCTAGTGTTTGAGTCTGCCCATAACTAAATACACTCTATGAATGAGGCAGTTGTGTTTTACAAACACATTGCTGTACAACAAAAGTACTCGAACAGCAGTCACAGGACTTTCTCTCAAGTTGGTCCTTACCAATAAGAGGTTGTATGTACAGTCATGTTGAAATACCAGTATTGCACCTCACTGGAGAGTTGGATGCACATGCTTTTGTGGCTGGGCCTGATTTTATTTTGTTTTCCACTTGAGCTGCAGCCCAAAGCATTAACTGAGTCTCACCCCAAAAACCAGAACCAGTTCCCAAGGTACTCGGGTACTCACTGGGGGCACCTGATCATAAAATGAAACATCACATTCTCCCTTACATTATGCTAACTACCATAAAATACATATTTAGTGCTATTTAAACTGGGGAGGAGACTGTGCAACCCTCATTATGGTGACTGAGTGTTTACAACAGCAATCCTTTTAGCAATAATGAATTTTCTCATGTGAATGAGGGCTCCCCAGGGTAAAGGGAGTATCCAGAAATCAAGAGCCTTGGATTTCCTTTGTGCTCATTAAAATTAAAGAAATTTAAAAAAAAAAAAATCAGGCATGGAAAAAAAAAAAATAATCAAACCCCACACCAAAAACAAACCCCCAAACAAACAAGGTGTCAATCTGAACACCATAAACGAGCGTCTAATCCACAAAAGCTGAGCAAGCACTCCATGCTTTCCCTTTTGCAGAAGATAAAACGGGAACCAATTTGGAATCAATATTGGGTCAATCTTGATTGATCTTCCTTAACTTTAATTTTCCCACTTCCATCACCCAAAGGACTCTGGCAGTTGCTACTAGAGAGGGATGCTTCCAGATCTTGAACCGTCTGAATCATTTTCAGACCAAGTCCAATGGTCCTCATATATTGCCAAAGGAGTCTAGAGCAAGTAGTTTTGTCATTCGTTTAACTCCCATGTTTTCCCTGATGTGACTGATGGTATTACAAAGTAAAAACAAACTCACTCAAGTGTTTTCTTGTCCATAAATGATCCTCTATGAAAACATATGCTATTTTTCTTTTCAGCCTGAAATGCATGGAAAGACATACTGGAATGAGAAACCAAAGTAATGTATATAATCCTAATTAAATAGGATTTTTTCATAATTGTAGAGAAATAAGATATGATCTTAAAAATTTATTCTTCTGCTGTCTGATAAAGGCAATGGTTTGGGACTTCAAAATACCAGGGAGAAGAATTCATGAGCAAGGAAACCTTTGCTATGAGAGTGCTTTTTCCACTTTGCTTTTGAGTAAAAGTTAGTATTTCAGATCATTTTCAGGGTCTCACCTCTTCAAAAATATTTCATTACAGCAGGCATTGGGATACTTTAAAATAAACACAGTTTCAAAATTCAGGAAAAAAATAGTAAGTGGATAATCTGCAGTTCAGATTTTTCTTGTGGCTAAAGTTAGCCACTTTGTTTTTTTCCAAATTTGGGAAAAAACACCAAAAAAGCCCCTTTGTATTTTTGCTAGTAGTAACACCTAAATGCACAGTACTAGGAAACCAAACAAAGCAGATAATAAAGCAAATAGTTTTTAATTAGCTCTACTAGGAAAACCTGAGCTTGATTCCTCAATCTGCATATTACTTCGTCATTTGTATCTCTTACAGCGCTCATGCCTCACTGCAAGAGAGGCGCTCATCTATTAAATGGGGCTAATAATGCTTTTCAAGCACACAAGAAAAAAGTGTGTCAGGAACTGAGTATCTTACGTACTGTTGCAGTGTGACTGGACTGCAAAACTCAAAATTTCCAAGCCTTTTTAATCAAAAAACGTGTAAGGTTTTTAATATGAATAAATGTTCATTCAAATTTTTAGCAAAACACTGTAGTATTGCTGTTTCCTGAGCCTCTAATGACATAGTTGCATACATTTTAACATGTGAAGTTATTTCATTGTTTGAATTAGAATTTGAAATGTTTTTTTCTCAGTTAAGAGTTCATGTGTTTTCTATCAACAGTTTCCTAGATAGAAACAAAACCCACCTAAAAAAAAAATATTCCCCCCCCCCCGCCCCCCAAGATTATTTGTGGCTTTGTGTCTTCAAGTACAGAGACTGCTTTCTTCTAATTTTTCATTTTGAAGTAGCACCATCTTGGAAAAACAACATTTATTTGGCTAGAAATCTAAAATGTACAAACTACACCTGACCTCCTACCCCTAGTGTTGGCAAGGGAGTTGGATTCTATTCCTTTTTCCTCGCCCCCCACCCCCCAAACAACAAAAAAAAAGAAAATCCCTAAAGTATTACTCATTTTTATAGCCAGAAAGAACATTTCTTATAACTAGGCTAAAGCTACTCATTTGTGAAAAATGACACTAAACATGACTGAAAGATAAATTCTTCTGGGAACAGAAAAAGACAAAGAAAGAAGATAAAAAAAAAAATGTATAGGAACTTTTCATGTCATGTATTTCTATTCTTTCATGGCCTGGAGCTACAAAGCAATGCTTGCATTTCTACAGAGAGTAGAGGACAGACTATTTAAGCTAAATATCAGCTTTTACATGCTTTAAGGGCCAGCAGTTATAGTTGCCCATAAATGTTTTGTAATAGGCAGGCTCATAAATCCAGGTGACAACCTTCCACTTTCAGCAGCTAGAGGACCAGGCCGCACTTGGACTGAGGTTTAAAGTGTGGTGCCTAAGTAATTGCAACAGAATGATTTGGAGTTTTATTTCTTTTCCTGTATTTCAGCACTGGTCAAAGAAAATGCATTCTTTAGGGACACACTTTGTTTCTTCTAAGTGTTTTATAGCCAGAGACAACAAAGCACTTCTGAAAGCATTGGTATATAATCCTCCCTTACAGCTATTTATGCCCTAAGTGTCAAACCTGGGTGTCTTTGCCCTAGCAATGCTATTGTTAATAATTATAGACTCCGTACTAGGCCCTACTGGCTTTTTCCTGAATTATCAGCCCATTTCTGACCATAACTGTTGCCCCTGATGGCTGAGGCTCTCCTGCAAAGCCCAGCCTTCCTAACAGAAAGAAGAAAGGAAGAAGGAATGGAGGGAAATTAGTAGTTTAGGCAAAAGACTCAACCAGAAAGCCACAATAGAGAAATGCATAGTGCTTATCAAACATATTGGTCCAGTGAAACCAGGGAGCTTACCATCACAATGAAGTCTGAGGCGGACATAGAAGTATAGACCAATACCATTTTTCCTTTGCCTCGGCTCCTCTCTTTGTCTATCTCTTTTTTATGACCTTTCTCACCTCTTTCAGACAAAATTCACTTCCAAATTACGGTAATGTTAGCCTAGTGTTTACCTAATTGTCCACCTTTTTTTTCCTTGCAGTGGGGAGAGGTTGAGTTTAATGAAATTCAGCTGAAATTGAATTCCCTCATTAGCCTTCTCTATATGGCTGCCACATCTTTGTCACAGTGACTGCGTGTCTTCTGCTGTTACTATAGCAATTCTGCCCTTATTTACAAAAGGTAGGCACAAATTACTTAACTTTGTTCTCTGCCTGTTACTGAGTCGATTATTGATTTAAACATCCAGGTGAACAAAGGCAAGAGAAGAGATAAGTCTAGCAAATTTCTAAACACTCAGATATTTCTGGGGGAAAAAAAAAAAAAAAAAAAAAAAGGCATTACTTTCTGAAGATTAAATAAATTAACATCTCAGTGGTGCTGTGCTTGGGGATTACAAGACTATCAGGGAATATCCAGGAAGGGAGGGCCTTTATTAGTGCTAGTGATCTTCACTGCCTAAGGGTGGTGTAATTGGTGGTTGATCTACCCAGCATGGGAATTGTGGTAGCTTTTTTGTAATATTTCTCGGTGTGTATACTGTCTGCCACAGTGGTCAAAAATGTTCCTTCTGAAGACACGTCTCTTATTCTTTAGCCTATTTTTGGTTTTGTTTTGCTTTATTCTCTAGTTTATGTGCTTTTTGTCTTAGGTTGCCCTTTTGTATAAGCTCCCTTCTTCCTTTGGTTCTTTCTCTATGTGTTTTTTCTCTGCTTCCTTGACTGTGTACATATGTTACCAGCCATTAAGCCTTTATTTCTTCCTGAAAATTGCTATGTAGCCCATAATGTCTTACTGGGTGATACAGCTTAGTACTGAATTCAGTCATACAAAAAACTAAAATTTAATTCTTTCAGCCATCAGGTGAATAGTTAGATGGGAGCCCAGCAGTTACCACGGGAGAAGACTGCAATAACTCTTGCAGCCACCTCGGAAGTGACACTGATGGCACTAAAAGATTTGGTGATGCTGATATCAACATTATACTTTGGTAGAAGAGGGAACAAGCCATAAAAATGACAAACAGATTACAATGAAGAAGTTTGCTGAAGAATGGGGGTAAATGGAGGAGGGAATATAGAAAACAAAGAGCATTAACTTTGTTGCCTGAAATATTGAAAGCAAAGAGTACACCTATGGTTTGTGTGACTATAATTTGCTTCTGTACGTGTCTATTAACTTGATGTGCAATGCTCAGTGGTTTAGGTACCACTAGAGTCTTCAGTCTGCTTGTAAGTATTCATATTTCTGTCTTGTGCTTGGGGATGTCTTCTCTCTTCAAGCTTTCCTCCCTCTACTACCAAGGGACAGTTGACAAACAATGCTGAATGCACAGGAGCATCATTATAGAATAAACAATCATTAAGGGGTCACTAATTGATACTATGGGACACCTCTCAGCCTGTGACATGCAGAAAATGAAAGGTCAGTCCAGTGTTGGTCTGCTGCCAGAAGGTTCACCTTCGAATGCTGCTTCCTTGCTCTTCGGTGGCCACTCATCCTGAGCTGACCCTTTGCACTCCTTCCTCCTGACAGCACCAGCAGCACATGGCTAAAACATCTCCAGATTGCCTGTTATTTTATTTTTTTTTATTTCTTTTGTTACTGTTGTCTTGTCCTGTTGGTGACAAATTTGTCTCTGATGAAGACATGTCCCCATTTCCTGATCAGTGTCCTCTGCAGGGCTCCCACGCATGTCATATAGACATTTTTAACTTATAAATGTGAGATACAAGAGCCAGAAAATTTTATAAACTTTCAGGACACCAAGCTCTAATGCCTGTGTTTAAGCCTGGTTTTCATTGCTACATACAAAACTGAATCTACAGTTATTCTGAAGAAGCGAATTTTTTCACTTTTCCTCTGCAGACTTTTCTCAGTTCTTAAAACTGCTAATTTTTTTTGTGCCTCAAACTTTAGTGGTTTAGCTAAAATTTAGTCCTCACTAAAAATCAACTGAGATCTCCCTTTGCCTCCAGAACAGCATCTCCTCTGTGACTTGTGTGGACCAAACCCATTCCTGGTATTGAGAGTAGAAACACAAATTTTCCAGACCTCAATTATGTGTGGTATTTTTCCATTCAGACAAGTTCCACACAAACTTATTCATTCACACAATTTAATTTAAGACTTAACAACAATGGTGATGGTAAAATAATAATCTTAACAACAGCCAAATGTAGATGAGTTTTTGTATAAACAAGATAGGAATGAACCCTGATATTTCACACAGGAATTAATTATTTAAAAAAATGCAAAGACAAAAAGAATGAGAGGACCAGGACATTTCCTGCTTAGACAAAAAATGAGAGAGAAAGAAATATTGTTAAATTTATCATCACGGTCTTTTGTGTCTTTTAGCATTCAGTATAAGTTATTTTCCAAAAACAGGCTACAAATGAAGAGACTGGAATATGACTCTCTGATAAACAAAAACATCAGACAGTATATAGGGAAACGAGAAATAGAATTACAGGTGCAAAGTAATTATTATTGTGCCACAGCATTTCAACTGCTAACTGTTTTATTCCTGCATATTCTATCAAAGGCATCAGCATTTGGCTTGCAGAGCCACTGATGTTTTCAAGGTCTTTGCATTCATTAGAATTTAGTACTGAGAGATACTGCTTTGCTTTGTTTTTTTTTAACCTCTTTTATTCCATTCAACACATTTTGGAGGAAATATTTGTATTGAAACACTGCCTAGGAAAGTAAAACACACCAGAATATGATACATTTTATCCATCAGTTCTATTTTTTATTTTAAAATTAATTATTTTCAGTCTCTAGAACGTCTCATAATCTTTTATATGTGAAGTTTGTGTGGAAATTTCAAATTCTGAAAGGCTTACAAGCCTTTTGTTATAGATAAAGCCTAAAAAATATCATTTGAAATATATATAGTGACTATTACTCGATCTCAGACTTCAAATAGAATTAAAAATACAGGAAATTTCAAACAGGAGAAACTAAAAGGATCCACTTTGAATAAAGTATCCACTTTAAATATAGTATTGTAGTCATAGCATGGTCACAGGTCTTTATTACTTTATTAGGTACCCTAATATGAGGATTATCTATTAGGCAATATAGCATAAACTTGATCTCTAATGTCATAGAAAAGGCTTAATTTAAAACACAATTCACACCATTATGAGACAAACATCTCCAGAGACTCATCTCTCTGACCTAGTTCTCTCCATTGACAAAAAAAAAGCCTGGGGTGACCGGCTCAGATTTAGATGTCTAACCTTTAGATATCTCAAGTGAGATAAGACAAATCCCATCCATAGGATTCCTGTGTTGTGAATGGTGATGGATCAGCTGCCCCAAAGGGAGCAATCCAGAAGGTGATGTGCTGAGTGGAGGGCCACCTCATGTGAGTCAGTGGTGAAGGTTGATGGATGGCAGGGTGGGCAGCTCCGACTATCTACCTTGCTCCTCAGCTGGGGTCGCTAATATGAGGATGGGGACAAAGTGCCTCTGCCCTAACAGGGCAAGACCTGCCTGGGGTTTGGTGCAGCTCAGCAATACTACTGCAATTTTTTCAATAGTTAGGTCAGTCAAAATCAATACGTTTAGAGGGACCTTTTATATATTCTATAGTAATGAAGTTTTGCAGCATGAAAAACAATCTCTTTCCTTAAGCAACTTATCTCTCTGCTTAACATCAGACAAGCAAGGGAGGGAAAAAAAAAAACAAAGATAAGAATCATCAACATTTTAGCAGAAACCTAAATTTTGAAGATGTGCCTAAGATAACACAACAGCAGACTCACTGATTATTCCTGTCCTGTGTTTCGTGGGTTTTAATCAAGTAGAAGGATTTCATTGAATGTTCACATACCCTAAGGAAAGTTGCAGCAAGCCTGTGTTTCCCTCCTCTACAGGGTAGTTATTCTGTGGAAAATAATTTCCAAGTATATTCATTAGGATTAGGAATTTTGAGGAGAGCAAATCTGGCCAACTGAGCCTTGCAAACCTGTCTGATTTTACTGTAGGTTAAAATTTATATTTATTGTTCTGACTACATTTCCAGAAATATGTTGAATGCCAATGCCAATTCTTTACGGCAAGCACTGCACCAACTGTTTGTGGCCATCTTTGAGTGTGTGAACATCAGAAGCAGAGAACATGGAGGTGGAGGAGAAGATAGTGCTGAGGGGATCTCTGTTCCATGCTCCTTAACTTCCCTGGGAACACACGTAACACTCATGTCCTCAGCTTCATGGAGTTGTAGAGGAGACAGTCCAGACCGGAAATACTCTGATGACTGATAGTTTTACTTTTCTAATGGGGCAATCAATTATTTGACATGTATAAGTTCACTTATGAATACACAAAGTCGTAGAGAAGTGTAAAGTATTGTTTGTCTTCAAGAGAATTTAGTCCTGCAGGTAAACCGCAGTTTGGACTTTTAGGTATTGTTGTCCGTGCTAGAAAATAGCATTATTAACTGTAGCACAGGAACAGTATTGACACCAATAAAACTTAGGCTTCTGTTTTTCCTGAATTTGCCTATAAAGTACCTGTCGCTGTAGGATCTGAGCAACCCTCTGGACTTTCATCTTCACTTGTCCTCCCCAAAGGGCTTGCTTAATCCCTGTTCAAAAAAAAGGAGTGTGAGGATGTTGTCATGCAGGTTTCAGTAATGTCTTTGTCCCATTTTAGACATCAGTTACCCTCTATGCGTAGACTTTTCTCTGCTAAACCCTCTAGGAGTCTGACCTTTCTTTTGCTTCAGTTCATGCCCTTATCTCTTTAAGCACTTTACCCTTTAAAGTGTTTTGCAGTTTTGTATGCACTAGCATGCCTTTTCAGCTCTTCTTAAACTTTCTGTTAAAAAAAAAAAACAAAACAACAAAAAAACACCAACAAACAAACCAGCAAACAAGCACATGCACAGAGATTATCTGGTAAACTGATACAGCCTCTTTGTGCAAACTAAGAATTGCTTTCAATATTCACCAAATCTAACTCTTAGTGGACTACTCTTGGAAAGGGATTATTTTATTTTGTTTAAATGAGATTTAACACTTATGCTTTCATGGACTGCAGCTCTAAAGTTTTAGGCTGCAATATAAGTCACACATGGAAGAACTGAGCAAAGTTTTAAAACCTTTTGTTCTCTTGCTTTCTCTTAGAAAAGTGCTGGAAGTATATGTTATCTCCAAAGGAACCAAATTTCCACATCTATCTAAACATACTGTTGTTAATAGTCGCTCTTTGAAAATCTATTAGATTTGTTGAAGGGAGTCTTAATCTGATCATTTCTAATGATCAGGATGCTAACAGATGGGATCAATTATCCCAGTTCTTCCCCTTGAGTTCTTAAGCTTTCCCTGCTATATCTGCTTTTGGTGCTTGCTGACGAGATAATACTGTAAGATATGAGTTTGGGTGCTATATATCAATTCTTACACTGTTAGATCCTTTTTTTCAAGGCTAATTCCTGTAAATCTCAGTTCCCTGCCTCTTTCCTCAGCTTCAAAAGTAATTTTTGACCAAATAATATTGTTAGAACAAAGCTCTAATTTTGTACATTCCCAATACACATACTTCAGTAAGTCTGAAGGGAAGTATAAAGATGGTATGTGTTAACTCAGTCAGACTTTCAAGGTTCATAGGATCGTAGAATGGTTTAGGTTGGAAGGCACCTTGAAGATCATTGAGTTCCAATCCCCCTGCCTTGGGCAGGGACACCTCCCACTAGACCAGGTTGCACAAAGCCCCGTCCAACCTGGCCTTGAACACTTCCAAGGATGGAGCTTTCACAACATCTCTGGGCAGCCTGGGCCAGTCTCGCCACCCTCACAGTGAAAAAATTCTTCCTAATATCTAATCTAAACCTGCCCTCTTCCAGTCTGAAGCCATTCCTCCTCATCTTATCACTACATGCCCTAGTAAAAAGTCCTTCCCCATCTTTCCTGTAGGCCCCCTATAGGTACTGAAAGGCCACAATAAGATCTCCCCAGAGCCTTCTCTTCTCCAGGCTGAACAGCCTCAACTTTTTGAGCCTGTCCACATAGGAGAGGTGCTCCAGCCCTCGGATCATCCTCGAGGCTCTCCTCTGGATGTGCTCCAACAGGGCCATGTCTTTCCATTTACTCAGTGTCTTTTATCTTGCTTTCAAACTGATGCTGTTGGATATTCTTTCCTTTTTTTCCTTTTTTTTTTTTTTTTTTTTTAAATACAGACTTTGTTTGCTGATTAATGGAATTCTAGAAGGAGTTACTCTTCTATGATGACAGTATGAGAAACAGGAGGGAAATATTGGTTTCCTATTAAATTGATGTAAGTTTCTTATTTCTATGGGAATTTGCATCAAATATAATGTATCTTTTTTATGTTCAATGTCACGTGAGCATTTGCTTTGGGTTAATTTGTGCATTTCCCAATAGTCAAAATGTTGAACACCAAAATTATAAGCAAGGTGAATATTAACGATGAAGTTTTAGTTTCCTGTTTGGGTTTGGGTGCCATTCAAAACTGTGTTTCCAAGAGAAATATGTTCAGACAGCTGTGAATCAAAGCTGAAGAAAAGGTTTGCCTAAAGCTTTGTGTTATTGAAACTAGGGTGGCAACTGATACAGTGTTAAATAAGTCTATTAAGATGAAAAACACAGCAGAAATCATTGAGACATTACACAGAAAAGAATGGAGTCCTTGACTTCTGCTACATGTTGTAAAATCTCTAAAACCAGAGTGAGGTCATACACTGTTTGCTTTATATCTGTCTTTCTGCCAGCAAATGTTTGCATTTTCAAGTCTATTTCAACCTTATCATTTAAACTATAGCTCTTAATCCTTTTTTTGCAGTATACTTGACAGGAAGACAGTGATTTGGCTTTGTTACCTGACTATAGGATGAAGTAGCAGTGGTTAACATAAAAGCCCTCAGTGCTTAGGCCAAATTTCTGGTAACTTAGTGAGAACAAGACCTAGGTGTGAGAAGAAGATGCGACTGCTTTACAGCTATTCTCACTGCTTCGGATAAAAAAAAGTGACTTCTTTGTCCTAACCTTAAAGCAGACTTCCTCAAAACTGTGGTGATAAACCTGGTGTATCCTCCTGAACTGGTGGCAACATTGCTATGTATTTGCCTTCCTTTAACTGATACTGAAACACACCAGACACTAGTATAGAGAAGACAAACCAACTGTAGTTTACGGAGAGAGTTGATTGTATCCAGTGTCTAAAACAATACATTTTAATGCACAGACTTCTGAAGCAAAACATGTGACATTTAATGCATATCACAGTGTATATAGTGTATCACGTCCTTTAGCATCTTCAGATAAATTCTTTTGGTAGCATAAGGTATTTCCAACAATATTAATGCTGCAAATTTTACAAAATTCATAATTATTCACCAAAAGTACCTTTTCATTTTGCTTGGAGAAGTAGAAAAGTGAAAACTGGAAAAAAAGTTTAACCCGTAAATAATATTGTCAATGAAAATGTTGGCATCTGAGCAAATGTGAACACCTTGGTAGCATAACCATCATGACCCAGTCAGTAAATTGTCAGACTTGTATGGTCCTTTTAAATCAAATACAAAGTCATTATGAATTATAAACGTCATTGTGGGAAAGGACAAAAAGCATGACTCTACCTACGGTTACCACAGTGCACCCTGATGATCTGTAAAGGTGGAGGTTTTATACTAATTAAAAAAAGGAAAGGCACTCATAACCAAGGCAGATAAATGTGTTTGTTTGTCAGATACATCTCTTCCACTCCTCATGTGAACTAATGATGTTGTCTGGAAGCAGAGTTCATTGTATGCAACAGTAATTTGAGCCTAATCCTTATTTTCCTCAGACACATTCATCATTTGCTCTTGAGTTGGAACCAAGCATTGTGCGCTGACCTTGATTCAAGGTGTCAAAGTTATAATCCATTTCAAAGATGACTAAAACCTAAATAAGCATTCAGCTTTGGGGGAGAGTTCTCTCTTAAAGAATCCAACTCTTGGCAGCAGTATTCCAGCTAAAAAGTTAATCCCTGTCTTTCTTAGAAGACCCCTTTAAGTACTGAAAGGCCACCATAAAGTCTCCCTAGAGCCTTCTCTTCTCCAGGCTGAACAACCCGAACTCTCTCAGCCTTTCTTCATAGCAGAGGTGCTCCAGCCCTCTGATCTTTCTTGTGGCTCTCCTCTAGACATGCTCCAACAGGTCCATGTCTTTCCTGTGCTGAGGGCTCCAGAGCTCGATGCAGTACTCCAAGTAGGGTCTCACCAGAGCAGAATAGAGGGGCAGAATCACCTCCCTTGACCTGCTGGCCACACTTGTTTTGATGCAGCCCAGGATGCAGCTGGCATTCTGGGCTGTGAGCAAACATTGTCAGCTCATGCTGAGCTTCTCATCCACCAGTATCCCCAAGCAGTTCTTGGCAGGGCTGCTCTCAATCCCTTCATCCCCCAGCCTGTATCAATACCTGGGGCTGTCCCCACTCAGGTGCAGGAACCTGCC
>NW_009649980.1:542988-575290 GCF_000708025.1 Charadrius vociferus
GGGGGGGGGGACGGGACTGTATCAAAGGTCTTACAGAAGTCCGGATAGATGATAATGGTAGCTCTTCCCTTGTCCACTGACGTGGTCACTCCATCGTAGAAGGCCACTGGGTTGGTCAGGCAAGAACTGCCCTGGGTGAAGTCATACTGATTGTCTCAAATCACCTCCCTGTCTTCCATGTGCCTTAACATAGCTTCTAAGGAGGATCTGTTCCATGATCTTCCCAGGCACAGAGGTGAGGCTGAAAGGCCAACAGTTCCCAGGGTCCTCATTTTCATCCTTTTTAAAAATGGATGCAATGTTTCCCTTTTTCCAGTCACTGGGGACTTTACCTGGCTGCCATGACTTTTCAAATATCATGCAGACTGGCTTGGCGACTACATCAGCCAATTCCCTTAGGACTCTGGGATGCATCTTGTCAGGTCCCATAGACTTCTGTATGTTCAGATTCCTCAGGTCATCTCAAACCTGATCCTCTCTTACAGTGGGAAGGACTTTGCTCCCCCAGTCCTTGCCATGTGGTCCATCTACTTGAGAGGAGTGGGGAGAGATGTTGCCAGTGAAGACTGAGGCAACAAAGTTCTTGAGTATGTCAGCCTCCTCCTCTTCTGTTGTTACCAGTTTGCCAGTTATGTTCATCGAGGCAGTGCACTTTCTTTGATCTTCTTTTTCTGGCTGACACACCTGTAGAAGGCCTTCTTTATTGTTCTTCGCATCCCTTGCCAAGTTCAGCTGCATCTTGACCTTCCTGACCCCATCCCTATACAACCTAGCAGAGTCTGTATACTCTTCCCACTGTCCCTACTTCCACTGCTTGTGCATTTCCTTCTTGCTGTTTAGATCAGCAGGTCTTGACTCAGCCATGCCAGTATCTTGCCTTCCTTGCCTAATTTCTTGCACCTGGGGATTGAGAGTTCTTGTGCTTTATGGAAAACATCCCAAAAGATCTGCCATCTCTGTTCTGCTTCCTTGTCCCCGAGAGTAGTTTCCTGGAGGGTCCTATTGAGTAACTCCTTGAAGAGCTGGAATTTTGTTTTCCTAAAATTCAGGGTCCTGACTTTATTCTTCACCTGACTCATATCCTCAGGACTATGAACTCCACCAGTGCATGACCTCAGCCCAGGTTATCTCCAATCTTGACATCACAATTAGCTCACTAATGTTGGTGACTGTCAGGTCCAGTATTGCATCCCCTCTGGTATGGCTGTCTGTTACCTGGCTTAAGAAGTTAGCCTCCACACCTTGGCCTCTAATTCTTATCTGTAAGCTTTCAACCTGCTTGTGGCTATTCTTCAGAGGCGGTTCTTCACACCCTATCCATTTCTTGACATAGATGACAATCCCTCTGCCCTTTCTTCCTCTCCTGTCCCTTCTTAACAGCCTGTAGCCATCGATAGCTGTACTCCAGTCATGGGATTTGTCCCACCAAGTTTCAGTAATGGCAACTAGGTCGTAGGTTTCTAGCAATATGGTAGCTTCCAACTCCTCCTTTTGTTGCCCATACTGCACGCGCTGGTGTAGAGGCACTTCAGCTGGGCTGCTGGCCCTGTCACCTTTACAGAGGAACATCCCTTTATTTCTTGAGGTATTTCACTGGTATTTCCCTCTTAGCTTCTCTTACCTCAGGAGCCCTGTCTTATCTCTGCAAGACTTCAAGTGTGCTGCAGTGTAGCCAGTTCATTTCAGAGCAACAGTCTGAGGAACCTCACTGGCACCCTGTCTCTTTAACCTTGGCGTGGCATCCCACAGCTTATCATGGGAAGCTTGATATTATCCCCCTTCCCCTTCAAGGCTAGTTTAAAGTTTTGTCAATGAGCCCTATTGGCTTGTGAGGAAAGGCCTTCTTCCCCATTAAGAAAGGTGAATCCTGTTTGATGCCACCAGGCCTGGTGCTGTGTTGGCCATCCCATTATCAAAAACCCTAAAATTGAGTCAAAAAACCCCAAATTGTCCACCATGTGTGGAGAAAGTTAAAGAAAAGGAAGAAACAATATGAGGACCTACAATAACAGATTTCAAGACTTCTTAAAAATATGATTGCCATCTTAGTTAAATTACTGCTAAAATAGATTATCAGAGCCAAGGAACATGAATACTTAATCACAGAACCTGAATGTCAAACTAAAGCAGTATTATATGTAACCGTCTATGTTGTATCTATACACACATACGTCTGTGTGCACATACATAAATGTTTTAACTTGAAGGTATTTCATTAGTGTGGTAGTGTTGCTGTTTGAGTCTGTTTTGCTTCATGTTTCTGCCAGCCTCTGTGTCTATTTCCTCATAAAAAATTAATGATAGGTCTATAAAAAAGGTTAAAAGGAATCCCCTACTCCATCTCTGCAATCAGGTTGGATTTAAGTATTTGAGAAATGCACTTGGCATGACTAATTCTGTGAAGAGAGGTTCAAGTAAGCATTTTTCTAACCAGTAAACAAAAACTAGGTTCTGTATCTCAGTTTCTGTGGTCTAATACTCCAACAAATGAGGCAGAGAAACTTCTTTCACTTTTTACCAGAAGAATTTGTGTCCAATTCCACTTTTGACGTGATATGATCCACCCCATGATCTAGTCTGGTGGCTCTCATTTCACTGAACTTTTTCATCTACCTTTGGGATTGTTTAAGCTGTGCTCAAGGTGTTTGGTTCCTTTTAGCACAGTAATTAGGAAACAGAAATCACTCCCAGGAGGTGCTTATTTCTCTCCTGGGCTGCAGAAGGAACTGAGGCTGCCTGAGAAGTAGACATCTCATTTTGGACATGGGTGTCAGGGCCACTGAATCACAACTATTGCTTTTGGTGTTGGCCTATGTTGGTTTAGGGAAGTGTCTTTTTGAAATGTTATTTGGGTAGCAGGCAATAAACAATTCACTGATCCGAAACAATGAATTACACAGGAGGATGCAAAAACCCAGAAGTTTGGCAAAAGGCCTAGAACCAGAAGCCAAATAGACAGACAAGGGGGATAACTAATGACTAAGTGACAGCAGGTTTAAAGACAGCGGGTATGAAACCTAGGGAGAAAAACATTAATTGCATTGGAAAACAGATAGGAGTTTAAGAGAAAATTTGAACATGATGTAAATGGGAGAATTTACACCAAGAAATACTATTCCAGCTTGTTTTAAATGTTTCCCTATTTCATTCATTAGTCTGAATAAGTTATACACATCTAACATCTCCAGCTTTTTTCTGAACAAAAAAACCACCACCAACAACAACAAAAAAAAAACAAAAGCAAAAGGAATTGGGTCCTTTAACATGAAAGCTAAATTTCTTTTTCAAATTGTATTGACTATTCTTTCAACATCAAGTCTGGCATGAAGAGAAATGCTGGAGAGAGATGGGGGATGAAACTTTTTCCATGTTTACCACCAAGTAGGTAGCTTTGGAAATTTCTAACAGTATTGAAAATGGAACACACTGTACTTGAAAATAGTCATAGGAAAGGAAATGCTGTCTGCTACTGATGCCATATATGTGGATTGACATCCAAATACTCTATGGGTAAAACTAGGACAAGTAAGAGGTTAGCATTTGCTCACTATTGGTAATGTTAGGTATTTTACAACAAAGCAACTCATGTAGTATTCTTTTTTTTTTTTTTTTTCCTTTGTATAGTGGAGAATTCATTGAGGGTTTTTTGTTACAGATTGATTTTTCAGTTGAAATTTCTCTCTCTTTTTTTTTTTTTTTAATGGTCTACAATGACTTACAGGGATATTAAAAACATATTTTTCAAAAGCTCCTGATGCATCAGTAAAATTACACCCACAGATAATCATAGAATCAATGTCCTCTGTTGGAGCCCAACTAGGCTGTTCTAAAAGGTTGGATGTTGGCATTTGGAGATTTACTCAAAACACCCATGGCCAGCTACATGGCTTGTTTGATTAGTAGTGTTACACTTTGTCTGGACACATCCTGGAGATTCAGGCTGTGTCTTTGTTCCTTAATCTTGCTTATGAGAATTGGAATCCCCTGTCTTCCTTTCTATAAGTTTATCATATGTAGAGTTAAATCTGACTGTGTTCCTCACTTCCTTTCCACATAATACCATGAGATAGGACACCTGGTTTCCAATGTATCTCTATCTCAGGCAACCTGATAGTTATTGTTACTAGAATTGCCTGTCACAAAAGTCAAACGTTTAGAGTAAGATTTATCCCAACAAGCTTTATGCACATAAAAGTCTGATGTGTAGTCTAATGTCTAATTCACAAAGAGATGGAAGTACTTCCAAAAGCGATTTATCCCACCTTGCACCTGTCTCTGGATGGGTTAAGTCACCCTCGGGAAGTGCCTATTCCTTTCAATTTCCTTTAACTACCTTATTGTGGTTGAATATTACCATGACAGTGCTTACTGGGAGGAAAAGTCTTCTACAGGAAAATTACCTGCCAGCTGGCAATTGCGCCGGGATATAACACATTGTCATACAAGAAAATGGAGCATTTTAGGACAGTGCAATACATTGCAGGCTCCAAGGGTTAACTGCACACCCAGTATTGATGTATGTAAGCAAAGAAGTCTGTGTTGACTTTTGGGCTGAGAAAGACTTGAAGGATGAAGCCTATTAAAGGACCTCAATTTTTTCCTCTGTCAATTAAACCAGGAAGTCTACTCTCAGAAGACCAGCTTCCAGACTGCTGCTTTTGGGACTTTTCTGTGATTTTTGACTAAATTTCTATTTATTTATTTATTTATTTATTTAATACAGTAAAGGGTATCTAGTTTACTTTTAGCTTTTTTTGCCCAGAGAGGTTGTTGAAGCCCCATCCCTGGAGGTGTTGAAGGCCAGGCTAGACGTGGCCTTGGGCAACCTGATCTAGTGGGAGATGCCCTTGCCCATGGCAGGGGGGTTGGAACTCCACGATCTTCAAGGTCCTTTCCAATCTAAACCATTCTATGATTCTATGATTTATTTCTGTGGAGAAAGTACGTAACCGCCTTAAAGCATCTAAATGTGGGCACATGGAAATTAAAAAAAATGTTTACATTGTAATGACCTAGCACTATAGTTGTTGAGCTAGAACTGCAAAAAAACAGATGAAGATATAAGAGTTACTTACATCCAAAGATAATGTCTGAAAATGTTAAATGGATAATGCAGACTTCATTGTTTCAGAAGCGATAAAATTATCATTGACTGTGCAAAAACAATCTGAAATTATAAGACAATGCTCAAAGTCTAGAATTTAGTTCACTGGTAAGTAACAATATAGGCTATATCCAGGAAGGGAACTCAATGGTGTCAAAAGACCTCTGAGATATCTACCAGCAGTAAGCTGAAGAGCTCGACACAATGGTAAGCTGGAGAGCTCGACACATGGTGCTGTGTACAATGCAGAGTGCAGAAACCTGCAAAGATGCAGTATAAAAATCTGGTTAGTAAAAAAATTCTCTGTGTGATGAGCAAAAGTGCAATTGATTCTCTTGAGCAAGGCTATCACTAATATGATCTGAAAGCGAGATAAGCGGGATTTACCCCTCTGAGGCCCAATAAGGGACTCGTTCTGCACCCTGGCCGATTTGCAGTTTGGGTAACTACAGATAGGCCTGAAGAAGTATTTCTAGACTTTCCGCCATTAATTGTAAGCATCAGTCTCTTAAATGCATCTACACAAAGGATTAGGAGGACAGGGAATACAGTGTGTGGAAAAAACAACAACAAACAAACCCCCAAAACCCAAGAAACTAAGCTGTGATTTAAAAAAAAAAACCACAACAAACCTCTTTATATTTACCAGGTGAGATCTCCTTTTACTGTTTCCTGCAGCATCTGTAGATTGGATGCTCATCTTTCCATGAACCACGGGAGGGGGAATTTCCAGGGAGGAAGAAGCTTTCTGGCAGTATGAAGCCTTGGTCTCTCAGAGCACCTCTCTTACTTCGCCTGAATGCCCCTAAACTGGTTCTGTAGACACATGAGCTTAGACAGAGAGATCAATATATCTGTAAATATCCAGGGACAAAACTGATTTTACTGAAAATGTAGCTTCTGAGGCCATATTCTGTTATGTATGAATTTTTATTTTTTTTTAAATTACAAATTGGGAGTTTCATATGCTGACATTTGGGGCCCACAGGGCAATTTAATAGCTGAGAAACAACCCCTAGTGAAAAGATATGGCAAAAACTAATGACAGGGATAGCATTATTATTCCCAGCTTCTCCCATCCTCACAAGCACAGAAATATATTGATGTAGGGTCAGGGAAAGAAATATGGTGCAGCCTATGGAAACAATCAACAACCATATATATTTTGCCCATATTTTATAGCATATGCCATACAGCATTTGTCACAGGTCCCTTGTACCGTAGTCAAAGCACAAAGTAAAAGAAAAGGAAAATATATTAACTTTCAAGTAGTTATTTTCATGTAATTGTCTGGTCTCATCCAAAGTCTCGATCAGATAAAAACCACCAAATTCTCCATTGATCAGTCTCTCCAAGAGGCAGTGCTATATTCAACATTGATCTTCCATTGATTTAGTGTTATTTAAACAAGGCTAAATTTAAGCTAGCATTTTCAGACAGGTAATCAAAACCAGAACCAACTTTATTGGGCCTTTTAATAAATTATGGTGAATTGAGGAACTCTGTTAACCAATGTCAGCTGTATTCTTGTTAAAAAAAAGACCAGAAACTATGTCAGACTAGACACTGGTAAGGTCTTCCAAACACACTTTGAATAATGTAGCTCTTTTTCAATGTTAAAATCTTTTTTTTTTTATATTTTTATGAAGACATTTATTTTTTGCCATCAAAAAAACATGAAAGAAAAACTGTAGTACAATATACACAGAAAAATCGTGGAGTTAGACATCTCTTCTCCTTTGCCTCGTCCATAAATATAAAGCATCAGATAATAGAAACCAATTCATGTGATGTACTGTAAGTCAGGTGCTATTAGAGTCAAAGGTGTTATCTGCCTTAGTAAATAGTTGCAATAATCTATAGCCTAATACACTGTAAACCACGGTAATAGATAAGAAGAAAGCCAAGAATACCTCTTACAAATAGTCACTACTTTTTATTTGCGTTTTCAGGGAGCAACATGGTATGATTTTCCTACCACATCACAACCCAAGGAGTGATTTACATTTCATCCTGTACAAATTAAGCAAAATAAATAACTTATTTTAAAAGATAAAGAAGTAACAAACTGGAGAAGTCAGTTTTTCTCAGATCTGTTTCCCTAATCACTCATCCTTTAGGATACTGAAAAAAAAAAAAAAAAAAAAAAAAAGAAGGGGAAAGGGAATGACAAAGTTTGTTTTCTTTTCCAGTCATTAAATTTGAGAGAAAAGGAACAATACATTTATACATTTTGACTCAGTTTCTAAACCAGATATTCACAGTGACCAATACCGCTGGCAAATATTGGAATCGGGACTTTGCGATTCAGTAGCCTTGTGGAAGCTTCTGCTGACATTGTATTGGCACCCAAGGTATTTACCCTACATACCCGATTTACTCACAAGTAACCAATTAACAATGATTCACATGGCAGAAGACTACAGCTGCTGGTGCAGCACACTCTAGCTAATTCTGATTTTTACAGCAAAAGCTTTCCACTGTCTGTAACCTGAACTGTTTCCATTTACTGATAGATGGAGATTTAGTTTTCTAAGCATTTACAATAGATACTGCTTTGCAGAGAAACCACAACTGGACCAGATATATAACATAAGTCTTTAAACACTTAATGATGTGTCTGGTTGTATCAGAGACAGCCTAGTAATACTACAAAGTGTAGGAATCATTGATAAAAAATTGCACAGGCCCAAACTCAAAGGTTTCTTATACGTTTTATATATACATTGTTTTAATCATGCTTCCTTTTACCCACCTGCATTTCCTATGTTTTCTCTGGTCCATTCAGTAAATGTCTGCACTTATATTTCAGTTCTTCAATGTGTAAATCTTGTAGCGTGTGCTTTCCTGAAATTTAGGCAATTTTGAGCAGTGGTTTCTCACTTGTAATGATTTGAAAATGAACATGTTGAACAGTTCTAGTACATTTCTCAGCTGTGATCCTCTTTTTATGAGTTTTTATTGACTTTAATGTATTTCTCAATGTTTTTTACTCTTTTCTCTTACAGGTAATTCTTATGTCTTTCCTATAGCTGAAGACAGGGTCACAATCTAGCTATTTCATAGCATTTCCTGCATATGGCGTTATTCTCTTTGAAGTGTGTCTCCTAAGTCCTCAATGTAATGTTATTGACGATACCTATGAACAAAATAGCCAGAGGTTAATATATTAAAGCATGGTGTGACTTATCTGGGGGGTCACAGACATGGCTACAGAAAGGAAGGGCTACATTTGTGCTGAATTCAACAAAAAGAGAGGACAAAATTGCAAGAAGATGATTTTTTTTTTCTTTTATCTGTAAGTCCAAGTGACAGAAAACAGCATTCTTATTATAATTCTGTTCCATGATACTTCACAGAACTATTAAGGTTTAGGGATGCAGAACATCTCTGAACATAGAATCTTTCATCTTACCTTTACTCAAGTTAGAAAGATGATTCTGCTGAGGTTTTGACACATTCACATCACTTTGTATAATGACTGTAAAAACACCACTTTTAATTACTCATTTAATTACACCTTTTTTCCTCAAGTAAGGATACATGGTTGTGACAAGAAAAGCCAAAATACCATAGAAAAAGCCAGTTAAGGCACTCTCTGATAGGAATAGAAAAAAACCCCACCATTATTTCTGCTCAGCTTTCCAACTCAAGTTTCCAAATCTGAAAGTAATCAGGCAAGTCAGCTAAAAATCCACATTGCTATGGGGATAGGTGACTGGATCTGCAGACTTCTTCCTTGTCAATTGGCCAATGATGCTATTGACCACTCATATATGTTTGTTGATCGTGACCTTAACATCTTTGGATGTACAGTCTCATGAAACCACATTTAGACCAGCTTTGGTGAGTATTGCATTAGGACCTCTCAACAAGTGTGACTGTGTTTAGTTATGTATGAGACTTTCTTCTCAAGTGGAGCCTGTAAGCAAGGAGAATACTTTCAGCATCATGATATGGCTTATATATCACTTTTTCAGAGGATTTAAACTGATAGCTCCTCGTTTTCAGTTACACTTGATTTTAATAACGGTTGTTTAAACTTTGCTGTTCTTAAGCAATGACAGAAGCGATGTCTTAGGACTACAAGAGCAGCCCAAGCCTGTGGGAAATGCTATGAAGCATGGTTTGAGCAGCATATTCTGGATTAACCCAGCTCTGAGCAAACAAAATGTATTGCTAATTGCTCTGGAGGCATTTAAAACATGCAGTACCAGTAACTCAAGATACTTAATCAAAAATTACAAAAAATACTGTTTAGTCTTCACAAAAGAGACAGGGAATTAGTTGCTATACAATTTGTTTATGATCATGTACTTCCCCAAAAATTTGAAACTTTGCCACATTCTTTCCCTTTTCAGGTTTGGCTGGTTTTTGTCCCTCCCTTTTGGAAAGGGGTGTGTGTTTCTTTCTTTATTTTTTGTTTTGTTTTGCTTTTAAATTTGAAGCCCCCCAATCCATTTCCAGTAAACAGACAGCATAGACTTTTGCACACCCACAGGTAAACTGCAGAGGGAATCAGGCCTGAATATTCAGGTGATGCTATATATGACCGTCTATCCTTCTACTAGCCCTCATAAATGTTTAAAAATGGTCAAATTACATAGAAATTGCCTATTTCCTGTCTTTCCGGTTCAAATTGGGAAAAAAAAAAAAAAAAAAGGAAAGGAAATGGCCAAACTGCTGATGTCCATCATACCAAATCCATCACTCAATTTGTTCCATCAGTAGAAGCTGCAAGGGTAACGTAGAAATGAAAGCCTTCATCATCTTTCCACTTATTTTTCCGTTTTCACATTATCTGAAAGCCTCATTGGTTCATTTTGATTTATATTTGGCAATGGTTACTAAATCTTTAAGGAAAAATCAGTTTATATAGGAAGAAATCACACAGTTTACCAGCATTTCATCCGGCAGACGAGCTGAGACATTGAGATGGTGAACAGTTATTGAATGCAGTGGGGTTGCAGTGGTGGGCCAAGAAACCAAAAGACCAATGGATACAGTGAGGAGATGGGATGGTGCATCTCCCACACAGGTCACGCAAGGCAACTAATCTTGTCAAAAAGCTTCTTTGCAATTATTAAGATGATCTTTGTATTTGACTGCTAATTTTACTAATGACATTCACCCTGCATTACCAAAATAGGGAAGCCAACATAAACACGAAATCCAAAATCATGTGTAATCCCCTAAATAATCACAATTTGCATTTCAGGCTTTTTAAGAGGTTTGAGTGGATTAAGTCTTTGTTGGGTTGCAGAGTGTGAGCTGCTGTAGTCTGCTCTTTTTGGCTACTTCCACAGCATTGTGCAAGTAAAATGTCACAAGGATTCTTGATGCCCACTTTTCCTGGCTGTTTGCATGTGTTTAATAGAGTCTGATTCACTTATGATTTCTGACTTCAGTTTATTAGCTTTGTCAGGAAGATGAAAATGCAAGGCAAATTCATTTGAGCAAATGTGAATGTTTTTTAAAAGAAAATGTCAGTCTTCTTTTTTTGCCCCACTTACTGGTCCCAAACCATAGATTTCCAGGAAATCATTAGGGAACCCTAGGGAAATTAGAGTAAATATTTATGGGTTAGAATAATTGGTTGATTTGGACATAACTGGAAATATACCCCTGCTATTTTTACCACATAACTCGGAATATCCTTACTGTGACAAACATTTCATATTCAGCAAAAACGCAGTCTTAGCAGTTGAAGGATTATGCAGACAGTAACCAGTTCTAAGTATTTTATGTTAATGTACACTGGACTGATTTTTTTTTTTTTTTTTTTTTTTGCTAAAGACTTCAATCCCGCATTTTCATATAAATTGTGTATATAAAAAATAATGAAATTTCTTGAGTACCTCTTCTGAAAAACTTTTTAAAATAAATTGTTGTTGGTATTAGCAACCTTCTCTGTTTTCCTATTTCTAATTTTGATATTGGAGGTGAAATGTTGAATTTTTAAATGTTTTATTCTTGTCTTCTTAGCATCTGCTGTGCAGTGATAGTGTGTCAGCTGCTTTAGAGAAAGGCTTGACGCATGTGGCCTTGCTTGAAAAACTTGTAAAGTTGATAGCCAAAATGAACAGCTGATGTGTGAACATGAGAAATAACATCAGAGCTAAGGAGTCACATATTGGTAGCTTCTCCCTGTCTTTACCTTAAGGAAAAAAAAAATGTCTACTCTTCTATTTTCTAGATATTTTTTTAAGGGTGGGATTGAAGAAGAAAGGACATTGACATTATTCATGATCAGCAATTAAAGCAAAACTTAGTTAAAATGGCTTGAATCTTCATAGGATAAATTTTAAAGTTTATTGTTTCAGCTTAGATCTTATCATATTTGTATAACTGATACAGGTGACCCCAACAGACTACTTAGCTTACCATCCTGAATAATCCACTTTCTTCCCAGTAGAGTAGTATCGTTGTTCCTGTATTGTGGAAAAAAACCCCTCAAATTAAAAAAAAAAAAAAAAAAAAAAAAAAAGTAAAAGCTCTTTTGGATTTGACATAGAATAATTACTTTTAATAACCAACATAAATCAACACACATTTTGATCTACTTTGCATGACTGATGGGAGAATTAGACCAATTGCACTTGCGCTTTAAAAGGCCATTGGTTTCATTTTCATAAGTAAAATAGAGGGATTCCCAGGAAGCAGCTGTAACTCTTTATTTGTGGGTGTTACTGGGGAGGCACAAGAAACTATACAAATGTTGCAGGGTAAACCAGCCTGATGGATTGCAAGTGTAGACTGCCCTTAATGTGAAACGTTCAGCTTTGCATCTCCCTTGCTCATATGTTACCACTAACTTGGTTTATGCTTCATTATTAATCTGTAAACTGTCTGCAGAACAACAGGAGACGAATGTCCAGGCTGAAATGGGCTGGGGTAGTAATTGATCAAACTGCTCAAGACAGTTTTCATCGATTTTTTGGAGATATGCATCCCTACATGTCTGCAATATGGGAATGGGTTTTGCAATTAAAAAAAAAAAAAAAAAGGAAACCTTATGTGTTTGGATTTTTCTTAGAAGATAGATTTTATAACATTGTATGTGTATATTTTGATTTATTGGTTACATTGACATCAGTAAGTTCTGGGGACCAGACTGCTAAGAGATTTTTAATTGTGGGTAAAAAACCCCTGAACTGAATAATGACTAGAGCTTTTGTAGGTGAAGAATATAGATTATTGTTTTTTATGGATCTGAAAAGAAGCTTCCCAAGACCAGCATTTTATTCTAATGGTATAAATAGTTTGACTCAATGGTTCAGATAAACAGTCTATATAACTCATCAATGTCTATATTTATGAAGATTTGTACATTATATGGCTAGACCATGACACAAATAGGTGTGGTTTTCTCCTGACAATATGTTCCCTTCATCAGGAAAAAAAAAAAAAAAAAAAAAAAACAAACCAAAATTTAAGAATTTTGCTGCGTGATTCTCCAACTGTTATATTTATTAAAAAAAAAAAAAAAAAAGGAGTGGGGGGAGAGACTACCCTGCACAGTTCCGCTGGAAACCTCTGAGAGGAAATCCCTTCTTTCTGGTCCTGTTTCACTCCATGTCCAGGAATTAGATATTGGCTGAAATATGGAAATATAAATGAAAAAAATAGAAGAAATTGAAAATCACTATGTAACAACCTAAAAATATATCAAAATGGGCTTACAAGATGTCCAGGTTGGTTCCAGTAGAGAGAGGTGTATATATACATACACACCCACATATAGTCATAATATGATGAATTATTGAGAATTAGCACGGGAGATTAATTTCAGTGAAAAAAAAAAAAAAAGAATGAGATTAATTTTGTGATACTGTTCATTTCTGTCTTTTGGCAAAATCTAGTTGGGGATTTGATACAAAGCTGGAACAGGAAAAGTTAAATATTTCTCATCAAACTTTCATGACTTGCCTTATTATATGCTGCACCTTCAAATTCTGAGAAATAAAGAATGTTAACAGCTGGTAGAGATGGTAACTGGTGCCTTTGCAAAGTTCCTCCAGTCCACTCCAAATCCAACATGAACAAATTATACTTTCTTATAAGGTATTTAAATTTATGCTTTTTCACCATTTTTACCATCTGAACCAAAGTTAATCTAGGTAGAAGGGTATGGAAAGATGTGTAAGAATTTACTAGCATGGAAGAAAATTTTCATCTAAGGACTATTTGTCATGACTCATATAAAAAATAGTGAGAACTATTGGATGTGTTGACGTTATGATGCCACTTCCATCTTCCATTTCTTCCTTTTCAGCAGCTCTGTTAATTCAAAAATTACTGGAAATAAAGATTTCAGCTTTACCTTGCAGCATTGATCTGAAGTACAGTTGAACCAGTTATTAAAACATAGACTCTTCTGAGCCAAAGAAATAATCAAAATTCCAATTAATGCTGCTGCATCATTACACTATTGTCATAGTAACAGTGGCATGGAAGTTTACATCAAAAGCCTTGTTAGGAAGTGCCAGTCTACAAGCAATCAAATCCCTGGGAAAGCATTCAGAAGTTCAAAGGAAACTAATGAAAGAGGCCTTTAGGATGTAATTTCATTGACAGTTATCCTTAGTTAATAGAGGCAACCTAACCAGGGTCTTCTGTTACAAGGAAGCACAGTGGTTAAAACAAATGTATTAGAGCAGTAGTGCTAAGATTAACAGAAACAGAGGCACTGTGCAGCAGCACAACAGCACAAATTTGTGCTTGTAAGAGGTAAATCCACAAAACAGTAACAACATTAGGAAAATTCTGGAACAGACACTATATGGACTGGAATAATGGGTAGGTAACTGGTTCAGAACACAGAGAAGAAAGGACTTCCAGGCCCTTGAAGAATGACCAGGTGCTTTAAATGTTTAGGTGAATGGTCCTTATCTTGTGACCTGTGTATAATATGCTGCCTGAAAGACTGTCTGATCTGTCTTGAGGGCACAGAGAGAGGAAAAATACCAACGAAAAATAAAACAAACTAAGTAAGAGTACTCTGATGCTGGTCAGCATGCTGGCTTTTATGTGATTTCCGTCTTAAGGAAAGTGTACTAAATGCTTTTTCCCATTGTATGTTCTGGGGCGTGAAGATGGTGTGGAAGTGGATTGTGGTTGATTACAGATTCAAAGCAGCTGAAATCCCACAAGAAAAGCTGTTCTTTCACAGCATTCCAGGAAAAGATGGAGGCATTGTCATAAAGATGGATATTCTCCTGAGAGTTCTTCTGCTTGCACGAAGGGAAGAAAAAAACCCACACAGGATCAGAAAGTCATTCCAGTATGTCCTAAGCTCACTAGGCTGCCAGATTCAAACTGAGATACGAGTCTTGATTTGCAATCTAACAGAAAGGTTAGTCCTCATTTTGAATCAAATTTAGACTCGGTGGTCTCATTTTGCAAGCTTGGATAACTGAAATCAAGTGAATGTGACACATCAAAATAATCATTGGTCACATTCCCAATATGTGCAATGAAGTCCTGTCAAACCAAAAGAAAAAAAAAATAAAAAAAGAATAACAGATATGAAATAACATCTAAAAGCAGAAAAGAGAAGAAAAGTTAGTCTTGGAAGGAAAGCAGGGGGGTGTAAGAGATTTGTGCATATTCAGGTAATGTTCTTTTGATCTTCTCTCACTCCTGTATTTCATGTTCATCACTAATGCCTGCACAGAGGGGAGGAAGGATGGAGAATCAGATAATTAGTTACACATGTACTTTGATCAATGTTACATTTTTCTTTTTCAAGTTGTTTGCCAAAGTGCTAACAGACGAGAGGGAGGGTTTCATTTATGGGAATTGTTCAGTCAAGCACATTCTCAGGAACGTTTCCATAATCTCTAAATTTAATCCTGTATTTCCCTAATGATAACTGAAAGGTGATTTGGATTTGATTTTATTTCCACATCATCAAAGCTTTCTTCCTAGTAAAATCTTTGTGTTTCCATGTCTTTGATCTCAAGACACTGTACACAGGTATTCGCCCTGCACAGTTTCGCAGATGATGAGCAGAAAGTCTGGAGAGATAAATAAATGGTGAATAACTTGAAAAGTGAGATTTAGATTTAGAAATCTCCTGTTTAGTGCTCAAATGTAGACCTTCCACAGAGGGGAAAAACTTCCCCTGCTCTTTCCTGTTGGTAGTAGCTGGTGCTGTACACGGTCCCTTGTGAAGTGACATAAGGTCTGTCAGGCAGATCCCCATCACTGTCTTCAGCTTGTCATATCCTCCCTTTACCACTCACCATAAGAGAGAGAGAAAAGAAAAGAGTAGGAAAATACTTCTGTAAAAGAGGCAGGGTCTTTTATATCAGATATTCTGCTGGAGCAAGCCATTTTTAGGCTAGTGTTGTCACTGAAATAGAGATATAATCTAAAAAGGGAGGCATGGCTGTACCTATTCAGTTCCCATCTGGAAGGGGAAGGGGAGTGATAAACTGTCAAATCCCATGAGTGTGAGTAGCTCTGTTTTAGTTCTTCCCTAACGCTTCAGACAGGGAGCTGATCGGCTTGTGAGATGAGACATGGGCCGTTTCCCTTCACTTCCTGGCTGGGGAAAGCATTTGAAAGCAGGGTTGTGTGTTAACTGTGACAATTCTCTATAGGAACTTTTACTGGAACTTTAAAAATGTGCCATGTAATAGCCTTAGACAGCAGTCAGCATGGGTCTGGCTTTATGATCCTTTCACTCTCCATCACAGAGTCCCAGGACACCTGTCCATAGACCTCACCACATCCACTATAACTAATGAGGTTGTGGAGCACAACAGAATAGCATAGGTCACTCACTACCAACAGTATGACAAGTGTTGGTTCTGTATAAATTACCTTGTAGACGTGTTTTGTAGAATATTTCATTATTTTGCGTGGCAGCTTCAATAGCAGCAGTATGGGACACATCTCCCATTAGTGGTGTACAATATATTTTCTTGTCAGTTAATCTTGAAAGCTGGCTACCGTTCTTCAAAAAGGCTGGATCTTTCATTTCCTTCTAATAAATACTTCACACTAAATGCATTATTGCTAGAGACATGTCAGTAATCGAATGATTATCATCACATTTTCCTTGCGGCCTATGACAAAAATATTTTCTGTAGTGGATGCAAAAGGAGAGTAAGAGAGGTGATGGGAGTAAAATAAGGAAAGGAGGTCAAATCAAGTGTTAGACAAATAGACCCCTGAACAGCCGGATCTCCTGTACACAACGCAAAGACTGGGAGGCTCTGAGAACAGAAAGAAAACAAAGAATATGTTTCAGTGGGAAAAAAAAAAAAAAGATAAAAAAGTCTGAAGAACAGAAGTATGCAAAATATTAATAGCTCCTTGAATATTTTTGTGAATCTTCTATGGTGCTTACTCTGTTCGATGTATTTTATAACCTATCTCTGTGTGTAAAGTGTGAGTATTTAATCCTGGCACACATATGCACTTTAAAAGACCGTTATTGGAGACCTGGCTCTGCTAAATCGTTGCCATGAATTTTTTTGGTAACATCAATGTGTAGGCCAGAGCAATGACCCACTATTTTTTTTTTGCATCATTATGTTTTGCAGGTCCTTACAAAGAATTAGCTGTTAGACATGTTGCATATGTTTCAGTTTCATATTGCATGCAGACAAAAAGCACAGCAGTGGCTTGCATTATATTTATTCCAAGCAATTATGATGCAGCTGCCGCATAGTACTGAGAATACAGACTTGTCAAAAAATTGAAGCAAATGAAGGAAAGTACAGAGGACTCCAAAAATGATTTTGAGGAGGTGGTGAGTGGAGGAATCAGAAGGGAAAAGCTTAGGGTGTTTGCTTTTTGCTTACATTTTGAAGATCAGAGATTCATGTAGGTTTCTAAAGAAACACGTCTGCAGATCAGTTGCTCTGAAAAGTAAGATTTCATCTGATGACTTCTCATTGACCGAATCCTATTTTCTCACTTACCCTCTAGGAAGGAGCAGGTTTATAACCTTCTCAGCTGTAAACCCTCACAGGCTCCAGAGAGCCAGCTCTCCCTCAGCTATGGCAAAGTTACAAAAGTATTCAACTTAATCCTTTCACAAGCCAAGCCCTGTGCCTTCCAGACCTCTAACGTGTCCATCCATCTCAGTGCATATCCCCATACCTTCCAGTTAATGTGTGGAATAAAACCCCTGGTGGTTCAGAGGGAGGATGGTGCCGTGTTTGTGCCTCAACTCTTCTATAGGCTGAGAAAATCACTTAGCCTTTCTATGACTTTCTGCCCCTCATGGTGGAGATAAAATCTATCATTACTTCTCCACCTTTTCCTCACCCGTATCATGTTTATATAAGTACTTAGGCTGAGCTTCTTATCAGTGATAAAATGGTATTTTGTAAATGGGGCCAATTCCAGTGTCAGAGGTCTCCAGTGAACTGTTGTACTGGTATTAATGAGGGACTGAGGTGAAGAGGGATATTTGGCACATACCTGGCCTCAGAATTTCAGAAGCTGCTTAAATGGAGAGTTTTCAGGTGTTTCCTGAGCCCTTAAAGCCCACTGATACATTTAATGAAAATAAAACAGAAAATTCAATCTGCTGTAACATACCTGCCTGTTTAACTGTGTGTGGATTTTGCATTACCATCCTACCACAGTATCTGAACAGTTTTCACAAAAAAAAAAAAAAAAAAAAAATCTATAGCAGTGGTGTTATCTCTCCCTGCTCGTGCTGGCTTTTCTCCTTTTCACTCCTTCTCGTAGGCTGTCTCTGAGTTTGTCACCTCCATGCTGTGAGCACTAGCACTGCCCGTTAGCTGGCTCGGCAGAGGAAGGGAAACCATTTCACTTGAAATCAAGAGGCCCAGCAAGCGCGATTTATCCTTTTTATCGCCACCGCCATGTACCCTGCGGAGACGCAAAAGTCTGAATTCCCCATGCTCGTGGTGGTTGTGGTGGATGGGAAATCTATATCCACTTGCACAGGAGGCCTGTGTCCTATCAGGGGGAACGTATCCTCGCCTCCTCAGGAAGAGGACAAACAACCAACATCTACATCTGGGCTTTGCACCGCTCCGGGGAGGGGTTTATCCGCTCGGTTTGACTTCAGCCACCTGTTGAGCCTAAGCAGTCCGAAGTTTCTGTTGTATTTTTTTTTTTCCTTTTTTCCTTTCCTTCTCTCTCTTCTTTTTTTTCTTTTTTTTCCTTTTTTTTTTTTTCCCCCCAGAAGCTCTCCTGACTTTTGCATTCTCTCTGTGTGCAATGAGGGTGGTTGTGTGAGTTGCTCAGAGCATAATTATCCTTGCTGAGACCTGAGGAGGCAATTCATCATGTCAGATTAACAATGGCTGCAGATAGCACAAGGAAGCCTACGTAACTAAGCATTGAAAACTAAGCACAGAGTGCACCAAATTTCCCTAGTGAATATAGAATTTGGGGTCATTATCTCACATTTTTGCTGAATATCAGTGGACGTATTTTGAGGCTAACAGATGCATCACTTTGGCTTTATTTCCATCTGCCAGGCAAACAGGATTTATGGCTATTTCACAGAGCCCACCAAGCAATGCTATGAATAGTATCAAATAGTTTTTTTGCTAAATTCTGCTTGCCTTGGGGGTATGTGTAATTATCTCTTCTGATATATTATGTATTGAATTGTATTTATTTTTATTGTGATGTGCAATGGTATGTTCCTGTTCCATTTATTGGCATCTTGCAGACAGATGGCAATTCTGTATAAATTTGTTACTCGTTCCAGAGGAAGGCTGCAGTCTTCTCTGAGTGCTTGGACCTGAGCAAATAAACTTCATTTACAGCTCTTGTAGTGATGGGCCCTTTCCTCCTTTCAAACCTGGTGTACAACAGGAATACCCACACCGGCAACCACCTACCCTTGAGCTTTTCTTTCCCCTTCATCAATTTTTTTTTTCTTTTTTTCGGGGGTGGGGGGGCTTTTTCTGTAAGCTGAGAGAGAGCTTTGTTTAGGGCCATGGAAAATAGTTTTGAATTAGTTCAGTATATCTGATAGCACTGGAAAGAAGGTAAGCCAAGCCCTGCCAGAGATATCCTTTTTAAAAGGCATTTAGGATATACATACATACATACATATATATACATACATATTTGGTGATGTTTGTGAGTGTATGTATTTTTTTACCCTTTTTTTACCAAAGCTTTGATAATCTTGTGGAGAAAAGCAGATTTTAAAGATGTTTTCAGCCAGATTTTCTGGGAGTAAATGATCTGTCAATAAGGAGCAAGGATAGGTAAATCAACTTGGAAATATGAAAAGATAAACTGTTGTGAGATAAATCAGCCTTTTGTTTTTTTCACTTCATTTTAATATTAAAAGGTACTCTGAAATTTTTAAAAAATATAATACAAGAAATTTGTCATTTTCTGATTATTAATTTGAGATTGGACCTTTAATATAAAACTTTTAACTTACAACAATCTTGTTTCAAATGTCCTTATAAGATGCTAGTAGAAGTCAAGCCTTTTCTGTATGTCCTTTTGCAGCATAAAGAATATTTTCACTTCTTTGACAGGACAGAGGCAGAAAAAGCAAAGAAAATTTTTCAAAACCTTAGCGTGAAAAAATTTAAGACCTAGATTCTGAATAAAACATTTATTTTTTTTCTGTTCTCAAATGAAAGATATATAAATATAGCTGGACATAAAGCCATTCTAAAAACATCTGTTACAATGACCAAAGAAGTTCAGTAGGGAAAGCTAAAATGCAAAGCGGATTTAAGATAGAAAAAATCCCACCTGTGTACTCAGGACGGTCTGTATGTGAATGAGAACTATGCCAAAGCAGTATCCTTGGTAAAGTGCAGTGACAGGAGCGGGAATTTCTCTTACCAGCGTCTGTGTGCATCAGTATCCCCCTGGGTGAATCATTCTCTAAGGGTTGGGTTGTAACATAGATTATCTACTCACGAAAGAGAGAGAAGACATGTCATAGTTCTCTCACACTACCCTATAAGATATGAAGAAGAAAGGTGAGGTCTTGGCTCCATCTCCTCTCCGTAAATCCCCAAACCACAGAGAAAAAAAGAGAGTGATGCCTTAGAGAGGGACCTCTGAAGCAGAGCTTTGTATTTTACACCTTGTTTTAAGACTGCACCTAACACTGCTGTCAGTCCCCCCAGGGTTTCTCAGTATTATCACCTACAGAGCTTGTCCGGTCAAGACATCATTGTGCCAGGGAGCAGACAGTGTGACAGACTCTGTTTTGTCTAGGTTAACATGGGAGCTTTCAAAACTCTTCAGTTTTCCAAAGCTTGATCTGTAGATTCACACAGTTTAACAGCTCCTTTGCTTCTCGTTGAACTGAGAGGCTTCTGAGCTGGCTGGTCAGAAATCATTTATCTGGAATTCACACTGGTTTTCATCTTTTGCAAGACTTTTATTCTGCCACTTGTGGAGTTTGAGATACTGGACTATGAGTCTTCATAAAATACAATCAGACCCAGTCAAACACTGTAACACTTATTCTTTGAAAATTTAGAAAGCACACAAAATGTTATATTTTATTTCCTTACAATAGGCTTATTGGAACACAACAGGTGATGGATTCCACATGAAATTCTACAACTGTGTCTAGAAAAGGGAAGTTGTGGTAATATTGCCTGTCAAGATGTTAAAACCTGTCTGAAACTGGACTAGTTACAGGACTAATGAAGAATTAGGCTTTCTGGAGAGCTGTGAGCTTCAGAGCCCTGTGTACCTTGCTGGGTGGTTCCTGATTTCCAGACCAGTATGAGGTTACTGATGGACTAAGCAGGGCCAAGCAAAAGCCATCTGACTCCAGGTACTCTTGCATAGCAAGCAAAAAATTCTCCCAGACCTTTTTAATTTTTGCCAAAATTATTTCTGATGAAGTAAACATATGCATCCTCAGTAAGTTTGGAGACAACATGAAGTTGGGCAGGACCTTAGGTCTGCTTGAGGGTAGAAAGGCTCTAAAGAGAGGTCTGGACAGGCTGAATTGATGGATTGAGTCCAATGGTATAAAGTTCAACAAGGCCAAGTGCTGGGTCCTACATGTGGGACACAACAACCCCATGCGGTACTACAAACTTGGGGCAGAGTGGCTGGAAAGCTGCCTGGCAGAAAAGGACACCTGGGGGTGTTAGTTGACAAATGGCTGAACATGAGCCAGCAGTGTTCCCAGGTGGCCAAGAAGGCCAACAACACCCTGGCCTGTGTCAGAAATAGCGTGACCAGGAGGACTAGAGCAGTGATCGTCCCCCTGTTCTCAGCACTGATGAGGTCTCACCTCAAATACTGTGTTCAGTTTTGGGCCGCTCATGACAAGAAAGACATTGAGAATCTGGAGCGTGTCCAGAGGAGGACACCCAAGCTGGTGAGGGGTCTGCAGCACAAGTCTTATTGAGGAACGGCTGAGGGAACTGGGGTAGTTTAGTCTGGAGAAAAGGAGGCTGAGGGGAGACCTTATCGCTCTCTACAGCTCCCTGAAAGGAAGTTGTAGCCAAGTGGGGGCTGATCTCTTCTCCCAAGTAATGAGCAATAGGACAAGAGGAAACAGCCCCAATTTGCACCAGAGAAGACTTAGATTGGATATTAGGAAAAATTTCTTCACTGAAAGGGTTGTCAAGCACTGGAAGAGGCTGCCCAGGGAAGTAGTGTAGTCACCATCCCTGGAGGCATTTAAAAGACATGTAGATGTGGTGCTGAGGGACATGTTTTAGTGGCGGTTTTGGCAGAGTTAGGTTAATAGTTGGACTCAATGATCTTAAAGGTCCCTTCCAACAATTCTATGATTTTATATACTACCAGTGCCTTATGTGAATGGGCAGTCTTTAGTCAGTGAAGCAGCAGCTCTGAAATTTTGTTTACAGTGGGACAGAAGGGAGGGAAGAGGCAAAATATATATAACTTGATACTAACCTGGAATGAAATTTTAAGAAAATTACCTTTTTAAAATAAAATTAATTACACGGCTGTAAAGTTCAACACCCCTCTCCGTTCAGTGACTTCTTAAATTGCCAGCATGGTGTGAAAACCATGGTGATTTCTGTGACGTATCTACTTAGCAGTGATGCAGAAAATGCAGCTTCAATATGTCTTTGATGTTTTCAGACCCCCAGTTTGGAGAAATTAATGGTTGGTTGTAATTCTGTCATGAACTGAGATGACTCGGCATGCTTTCAGAATTTGCAAGGCTGGTTACATTTTCAGTTTCCCCCAACAAAAGGCATTTTTGGAAAGTCATGATGGTGTCCAAATAGAATATTGAAAACAGAACTGAGACACTTTTTTCACACTTCTTGCTCCAAAGTCCTGGTTATAGTCTAGTGCCTATCATTATTCCACATAGAAATCACAGAATCATACAATAGTTTGGGTTGGAAGGGACCTTTAAAGGTCATTTAGTCCAATCTCCTCTGCAATGAGCAGGGACGTCTTCAACTAGATCAGGTTGCTCAGAGCCCTGTCCAACCTGACATAGAATATTTCCAGGATGGGGCACCTACCACCTCCCTGGGGAACCTGTGCCAGTGTCTCACCACCCTCATGGTAAAAAATTTGTTCTTTAAATCTAGTCTAAATCTCCCCTCTTTTAGTTTCAAACCATTATCCCTTGTCCTATAGCAGCAGGTCCTGCTAAAAAGTTTGTCCTCATCATTCTTACAAGCACCCTTTAAGTACCAAAAGGCCACAATACGGTCTTCCTGAAGCCTTCTCTTCTCCAGGCAGAACAACCCCAACTCTCTCAGCCTGTCCTCATAGTAGAGGTGTTTTATCTCTCTAATCATTTTTGTGGCCCTCCTCTGGATATGCTCCACCAGGTCCATGTCTTTCCTATGTTGGGGGCTCCAGAGCTGGAGGAATTACTCCAGGTGGCGTCTCCCCAGAGTGGAGTAGAGGGGCAGAATCACTTCCCTCAACCTGCTGGCCATGCTTCTTTTGATGCAGCCCAGGATGCAGTTTGCCTTCTGGGCTGCGAGAGCATTTTGTCAGCTCACATCCAGCTTTCTATCCAACAGTAACCCCAAGTTCTTTTCAGCAGGGCTGCTCTCAAGCCCTTCCCCCCCCAGCCTGTCTTGATACTGGGGGTTGCCTCAACCCAGGCATAGGACCCTGCACTTGGCCTTGTTGAACGTCATGAGGTTTACACAGGCCCACTTCTTCAGCTCATCCAGGTCCCTCTGGATGGCATTCCATCCCTCAAGCATTTCAACTACACAACTCAGTTTGTGTCACCTGCAAACTTGCTGAGGGTGCACTCAATCCCACAATGTCATTGATGAAGATATTGATCAGTCCTGATCCCAGTACAGTCCTCTGAGCGACACCACTCATCACTGATCTCCATGATCAAAGGTTGGGTTTTTTGATACATGAGAAATTTGATTGTAGTTGAGACTTTCTTAGCTTCTGAGAGAACTCCTCCCCTTCCCTTTCCATCTTAACATGAGGAGGAACTTCTTTACCTTGAGGGTAGTGGAGCACTGGAACAGGCTGCCCAGAGAGGTTGTGGAGTCTCCCACTCTGGAGACATTCAAAACCCGCCTGGACGCTGTCCTGTGCAATCTGTTGTAGGTGACCCTGCTCTGGCGGGGGGGTTGGACTAGATGATCTCCAGAGGTCCCTTCCAACCCTAAACATTCTGTGATTCTGTGGTTCTGTGATTATGGAATTATAGGAGTCCCTCCCACAATCATCTGCAGGCATAATGAATTTTATGACTCTGAGTATCAAGCATTTGCTGATAGATGGCTACAATAATATAGTTTACCAAGATCCTTTGGAGGAGTTTATGATTTTGGGATGATTTTATAAACATTTTCACCTGAGTGAAGATGACTCTAATTTTAGGACAAAGAAACAAAACTCCCTCAAATAATAGGCTTTTTATCATATGCTATCATCTGTGTCACAACTCAACCAGCTTTCAGGCTCTGGAAGTTGACTTGAAACACGTCAAGGTTATAAGAACTTTTGAGCATTGCTGAAGATCCGGCTGTTCAAGTGCATTGCTCCAACAGTCATGGTCAGAGACCTAACACATCACCTAGCACCTACGAACAAAAATCATCCAATGCTGTACTCTTGAGTGCAGTTGTCTCCTGTTCATGCTTTGTTCACTTCAAAGTCCTTCAAAAAGGGAACATTGTTCTTTTTTTCACACTCCAGGAGTGACAGTCCTTATGAACAGTGCTCATCCCTGTCCTGTCCCCACCACCACTCCTACATGCCACAGCTACCCATCTGTTCTATATGCTGAACATTAATGCCGCAGGTGATGTTCATTCAATAACATCTTTTGATATAAATGGACAAATAAAGCATGATTATTCTTGTTTTACAGATGGGGAAATTGGGACAGCAAGAAGTTCAGGGGTTTATCTAAAGCTGCAGTTTTAGTGGCAGAGAAGAGAGAAATGTCAGACTCATAAACCCAAGTCTTACTTACCAGGCAGTCCTTCCTCAAGATTGTAGGAGTCACATTTAATTGATGAGCTGATTTAGGATGAAGCAGAGTTTGCCATCAATTACAGAGCAACATTATTGTGTCTAACTTTGCTAAGTCCAGGAATGAACCAAAGGTCTGGCAGGTCTAAAAGGGCCCCATTCAATTCTGCTAACTCTGTAATTCTTAAACAGAGCTGAATTCTCCTAAACTGTATTTATGCTAAATTTCATGGCACCTGATGACCTCAATTAAAACCTTTCACAGGAAATCAGAGGTGCCAGCAAGGTCCTGCAAGATGAATGTCTATGGCTTTCTCCTGCTAACTGCTGGTATAAACTTGGCAATTTTAAAGAAGATTTTATAGTGATGCTGCTGCTGGTTTTATCGAAGGTGTCAGAATGCCAGTAGTGATAATGTCTCACTGAATGAGCAGCTTGCTTTCTCGGGTCCCTTTCCTAAAGCACATAATAGACATCATTAGTATCTAGATAAATCTCCTTTTATGGTACATTTGGTTGCAGAGAGGAATAAAGTTGTGTTTTCCTAAAGCTCCCAAGATTATTTCTACTATGAACAAGAACAAAGGGCACAAACTTGTTCAACTTTACTGGTCTTTATTGGAACAAACCAGTAATTCCACAGAAGAAAACAATTTCTTAAGAATGGACCCAGCTTCACAAAAAAGATGAAAACTGGCATGACATTGGCTTTAAAATACATATATAATGTAACTTGTAGGGTAAACAGAGAAGTGTACAGGACAAGTTCCACATCCAAGCATGAGCACCAAATCCCATATATAATTCCTGTACAACTGAATAAATGTACATACAAGAGTGGGAAAATAAAAGGCCAGATGCTTAGTGCTCCTGAATATCATCTTCTTGAAAAGATAAATGCATGCGTCTGCTGTTCTCTGGTGACTTAGAGTTTTCAGCTTAAACTTTTCCAATGAATAAATATTTAAGCCCTGCAAAGGAGTTTAGAAATTTTCTTTTTTTAGATTTGAATAGGAAATCACACTGAAATGACCATAGAATTGGTTATTTCATTTGCTTCAAATTCAAGTCAGGACTTCCTGAAGGTTTAAAAAATGTTTTCATGATTTTAATTGCAAAGAATGATATTTGAACATTTCTCGATGTTTGTGATAAGCAAAAGCTTTTTAAAATATGAAAAAAAATGCAACTCTGAGGAGAATACATTTTTAATTGCATTTCTATTGCATATATTTAGGACTTGAAAATTAATTGTCTGATTAGGATGAATTTTAGGCATATTTTTAACTGCACTGACCCACAACATAAATATATTTTGCTTGAGCATAGGATTTGCTTGAACAATTTTAAATCCCCACAATCACAAGTATGCAGCAACTTCAATCTCAAAGTGTTCATTTAATGTTAATCACAGCCATTGTAAGGCAGAGCCAACCGGCTCTAAGGGACATGACCTTATCACAGTGGACAGATGGCAAAACATTTTCAAGCCGTGTTAAACCTTTTTCTTCAACACTTTTTTGTTCTTAACATATTTATTGCTGACACCATATATCAGTGTTATAGCTTCTGTTCAGGTGAATACGATCAGTTGGCAGTAATAGGTTCAGCTCTGGGAACCTTTCAGCCATTGCTTTTTGAGCTGTTTCTGTAAACTCACTGTCTGGAAGAAACAAGGTAAAAAAACAAGAAAGGGAGGGAGAGAGGCTTTTGGAAACCCTTCAGCTTGGCTTAATTCCCATGCAGAGAGGAGAATAAATTAATGCAGACACCGTGTTTTCCTGGCTCGGATGTCATATTTCCTCGTGATTGGAAAGATCAGTGGCAGCACAGGATGCGTGGAAGAGAGAGGGGGAAGCAGAAAATGCGAGAGGAAAAATATATTTGAAAATGTTAAACTCAGCTCTAGCAGTATCTGTTAAATGTCTCCTGCATTTGTAAGAGAGCTATGTTTCCCCGCATTAGCACTGAGCCTCCACTGCTCTGCTGATGTCTGTCATCCTAGTAAAAGAACCGAATACGGTTTGAAGACACAGTAGGAAACATGCCTTAATAAATGCATTTGAAATTGTATTGCATAACTTTATGACTCCTCAGTGTAACTGTGCAAGCTATGAATGTATTTTGTGCGTGTCCAATCTTCTATTTCCTTGTTTTTTTCCACATTTTTCCTCTGTTCTTGAAGAAGAGAACAATATGGACACCTTTCTCATTATATTTTTGGGGTGAAGAATTATCCGTGTCTAGCTCTGATTCAAGACCAGGAAGGGCTTTCTACATCCAATAGCACTTTTGCTTTCCATAGGCAAGTATACTCATGATATGACAAAAGATTTTTCAAAGGGACTTTGTGTTTTCTCTGTGCCAAAACCAAGCTCATCTGCAAGTACTCTTATTTCCTATTTGGTAAATACCTTGGCAGATATGACCTGGTATACATCAGACAAATGTTCTGTGTTAAAAATATGAGTATCAGTAGGAAAAATAAGAACATCTCACCCAGAGAGTCATCACTCAGAGGTCTTAAGAGCATATTTACTGGGATGGGGATGGAAGGAGGTGTGAGAATTGCCTCTCTCAGCAGTGAGGAGCACTCATCCCTGATAAGTAGCGTCCCTGCGAAGCTGTGCAGTTGCAGATGCATCAAACTGTGAGTGCACAGCACGTGTCCTGGGCTGAGAAGCTCCCAGTAATTAAGTTCTATATTCAATTAAACCTAATGCCCCAATAACTTTGAAAAATGCAAAGGGCCCATGGAGGTAGGAAGGAACAAAATCCTCAGGCTCCCTTTACTGGCCAATAAACCTACTATAAATGCCCATGACTGGAGGTTCAGGTCTTTATATATAGCTGCAAAGCAGCATTTCCATTAGGTTTAGAGGTGACAAGCTGGTTTCTGTTGGTTTCGGATTAGATCATGAAAACTCTAATGCTCCTTGTGCTACTTGGGAAGGCAGTTGTTCTTGGTTACATTTCAGGAGTCAGGGACCAACTTTCGATCTTAGTTGTAAGAATTTTTTAGCTTCTTAAGGCCTTTCAAATACAGACAGGGAAAAAATTAAAAAAAAACCGTCAAAATCAATGCCAGTATGCTCTACTATTTAGAAAGCATTACTCCAGTTCTCTCATTGAGGGTTCCTGAAGAATTCAAGAGACTGATTCTGTAAAACAGATGAGGTATTCTCACTTAATTTTAGTCCTCCAGAAACTAAGAAAATTGACAGTGTGGGTGACTACAGAGAGAACCAAAGTACCTGTTTCAAACTGAAAACTTCATAATTAGGCAGATGTACTGACAGAATATATTAGTTGTAAAGAGAAGCTCAGCTAAAGAACTTAGATCAGTTTAAGAAGTTTATGTTTTGAAGAATTAAACCTCACCCAAAGAGAGGTCCAGGGTCTTCTTATCTTTCTGGCAAATAACTCTGTCTCCTCCCTTCCCTGCCCCGAATCCTGTGCTTATTCAGCTCATCACAGCAACCCACCAGCTCTGGTGATGCAGGGGTACCAATACAGATATTTTCACTTTTTTTTTGTTTTCTCGTGCTCTACCCTGTCTCTTATTTTCACTCTGTGTGTGTCTCCAGTGTTAGGTTTAGAAGGCAAATTATAAAGAGCAGGGTCTGTCTTTTTATTGTACTAGCAAAGTCTTCCTGGGAAATCTGAGCTTATGTTTGAATAAAAACTCCACTACCCTGTGGTATTTATTACTGATGCTGTTTGTTTGTTTGTTTTCCTCAGACAAGTCATCTTTGGGTATGAAAAGCAGCAATCACTCATCATCCCCGATAAAACACAACAAGTGAATGAAAATAACATTCAGACAGCAAACCAAACCCAGAGCCTTTGCAGAGAGTTTTCCTTTCAGATGAGAAATCAGTGATCTGGGACGTGGAGGACCAGGGTGGGGGTGAGGGGAGGAGGAAACTGATTTCTCATGGCAGGCTTTGGGATGTGGTGTGACAGTTATTAGCCACAAAACACAGCTGAATGCAAAGTGGCAAGGCAGACTGGGGAACTAAACTGAAGGAAAAGGTGCTGGTGAGTGAACTGGAAAGATGAAATGTGTACTTGGCTGGAATTGACAATAAAGCACGCTGCATTCGGTTTGGCAGCAGACACCAAGAGCTTATCAAAAACAACATATTCTCATGTAGCGGACGGCAGTACAGTAACTATGTCATTGCTGAACAGACTATGTAAAACTGTATAAAAATTTTCTTATTGTACCTAAGTCAGCAGGAGACAGAAATCTTCACTGGTCTTGCAGGAAGAGGGGAGACTGATAGAGTCATCTTGGCTTACACAGAGTAGAGCACGCAGCAAATGGGAATTTCACAGAGAAGCATTTTCTCACTCTTTTTTTTTTTTTTTCTTTTTAAAGAGAATTTGACAGCTAAGTGCAAACTATTCTGAAAAGTATCAACTGTCCAAACAGTTTTTATAAAAAAATAAAGCCATTAGGAGTCTATATAAATTACAGAATGAAACCTCTACCATAACTTTTAAACCAAGATATAATTTCAAATGTGTGTAATCCCTGTCAGGATCTCATGGTTAGAATCGTAAGTGGATGAAAATCTTCCTAGCCTCTTTTAAATCAGCAGAATCATCTTTTATAATTTAAAGGTCTTAAATTACATCACAGGGTCATCCACAACTTCTATATCTTGTCCTAGAATAAGGCTAAGGTTAGAAAGCAGTTATTCTTCCCCCGACTTTTTATGACTTCATAGAAAGGAGTGAAATAGAAAACGCAAATGGAAAAAATAATTTTTCCTTGTTGAAACTCTTTCTTACCCAGATGTACAAAGCAGCTAAATTCCTATAGCTTTTGCAAACAGAAAAAGTGGTTGCTAACCATCAGCATTAAAGATTCAAGGATCCAGACCTAAGAGCACCTTGATTGTTGGAGGCCTGTTTGCTACAAATTAACTTCACTTTGACCCTAGACACAGAGAGAGATCTAAAACAATGCTGAATATTAACATATATATGCATTCGCTGTATAATAAATATGCAGAACTTACTCACTCAACCTGCAGCACCAGGAACTCCTTACTGAATGCACTGACCCGCCAATACAGAACAGCACTAATTACAAAGTGGTGACTGTCTGTGATTTCATGACATGATTAACGAGCTTGATTTTCCACTGTGTGATTATTGATTGAAACTATGTCCAGTAATTTTATATGGATTTAGTACTCCAGCTACTGAAACTTAGTCGAAGATACGTATAAGATATGGAAAAACTTTTTGCACATTAAGGTCAATGGCTTGATGTTTAACTCACATGCAAGAAATTACGCAGCTGATATTGAGCACTGTGGAGTGTTTTTGCAGTAGAGTAGCCTGCAAGAACCACTGGCTGCTGAACACTTCCAAAAGACAAGAAAGATCCTTCAAATCCTTCAAACCTGCTGTAAAGTTACTGAAGATTTATAGGATATGTTTTTCATCTTTTGCTAAACAAGGGTTTGCAACAGAGATGAAATTGGATTGGACCAGCAGTTGGCTCCATCAGGCATACAAGCTGAATTAAAAAAGAGAAAAAAAAAATATTCTTTCTCTACAAGTTAAGCCAGATGGTTGGCAATCCAGACTCATGTCAGAGTGGAAATATATGGCTGGTTTGTCCATGCATTTTTTGATTTATTAAGTAAAATTGCCAGTGGAATAAAGACAAGTAAGAAATGGTAAAATGAAAACACAAATTATATAAATATTAAAAAAAAAGGAGCATATCAGAGAAGATAGTTCAGCTGTACTGACACCACATACAGCCCAGAGGAAGAGATGCTGTAAATTGTCAAGAAAAATGTGTTAAAAAAATGGATATGCAGCTGACTTAAAAAAAAAAAATAATAAAAAAAATCATATCGGTGCCTCAAAAAGACAAAGAAGCCATGCCAGTAAGATTTCTGTAGGAAGAGAGAAGCTGAAAAAGAGGTGGCAAAGACATAAAAGATGCTGCAGATGTTGTAAACAGTGCACTGGGTAGAAAGAGACAAGAGAAGGGCATCAGAGAATTGAAATGAATAAAAAATGTAGGTGTAGAGGAAAGAAACGTTAGGAAAGTATTGTGTTCTGTGTGTCATTAGGAGTTTGATCAGCTCTTAGGAAAGAGTTCACTTTGATGCAGCCCACACCACTACTCATATAATGGGTAAAAGAAGTAGGAAAAAAAATGATAGATGTTCAATCAATAAGAGCTATATAAAGGGTACTGCATTTGAGGTGATGGTAAATGGAGAGAGGAGATGTCTGAGCTGTAAAAAGGAGGATGTTTAAAGCAAGAATCAGCAGCTGCATTTTGCTACTCAACAAAGACTGGTTCAAGGCCCAAAGGAGACATTTCAGACTGGACACTGATAGAAACCATCTTATTTCCTAGCAAGAGAAAAACACTGAATAGTAGAAAAGGTGAGTAATGTACATTGCAGAGTCTCTGGGAGCAATGTGATAGAATAAATAGCAGGAACAACCATGTACAAGATACCAGAACATTACACTGATGTTGTTCACATCCTTGCAAATAACATGTCGGTATAGGACTGCACTTCCATAATGATCCAGAGCCAGCATGAAAGGGAGGGGAAAATGGTCCTTTTATGACAGTCACTATCTCTCGCATGGGGGATCTTAACAAGCAAAAAGCCGGTGTGACTGGTTTCTATGTTACCTCCCAACAGGTGAAAAGAGTGCTTTGGGGAAAAAAAAAAAAACACAAACCCAACTGATAAATAAAAGAAGTTGCTATAACCAAATGTTCCTCAGCTATCTCCAGCTGATATACAGCATTTTGATCTGGACTGTAGCAGAGGACCCAGCAGCACTAATCTGCTTCTGATAGCTTCTGCCTTTAAGTGTGGAAGAAAATGAGACATTCTGGTAAGTAGTGGTGATATTTTTCCCCATCTATTATATATAGTTTCATGGCCACCTTGGTAAAACTATCCCCTGCATTTAACATTGCACCAACACAATCACCCTACCAAAAGTCACCATGTTTGTCTTATTTGCAGTTATGGCTGTAAAAATCCAATAAAAAAAAAACAACCAAATATGTATTTGCAAATAAAATGCTTCACTCAACAGTTATACTTAGCACAAGGACCAATTCTTGACTCTTGAAATAATTTGCAGGGATCAAAGTCAAAGGTACACAAAGGTACAGACAAAGGTACACTAAACACTCTTGTTCAGTGGCTTTTTCCTACTAAAACAAAATCATTGTTCTTTAGCATACTCTCATTTATACCACTTGTTTACATCTACAGTGTTAATTTCTCTCATATTTTCAACTTGTTAATTTTTCTCTTTTGTTTTCAATATTTCTACATTTTCCCTTCACTCCCTATGGCATCAAATTAAATTACATACTTATGCCATAATTTCTCTGATTTGCAAGAAAGAAGAAACTCGGGAAGAAGACACAGAAATGCTTATTACTTGAGTAAGTTCTGCAGCAGGTAGAAGTGGCTCTGTGAGTAATGGACCTAATGAAAATAATGGACGTATGTCCTTTGTCTCTTTTGCCACTTTTCTGGCAATAATCCTTAGTACTTCCACTGTTCTCAGACATTCTCAATTTCCCATTTCCCTCAATACTCCCAAACCTCTTCGTAAGTGAGTACCATCAGGTTTCACTTCTGTCCCCAAAAATCTTTTCATCTATTACACACATCTCTTCCCCAGCCCCTTCTTTCACTCTGTGTAACACCCTTTGTACATAACTCTTGATTAACTTCTCTTCACAATGCCTAAACTCTTCCCCTCTCCCCTGTCTGTGTGTTT
>NW_009649980.1:575304-590422 GCF_000708025.1 Charadrius vociferus
GAAAGAGTTGGAATATACTGCAGGTAACTTGCAAGTACGTATCTGTTGATTGACCGTCTGCTATTACCATCCAAGTTTAAATAGATAAAAGCTGAAGTTTTTCTAATTTTTTTTGTTTGGTTGGTTGGTTGTTTTTTTTCAGTAGTAGCATTTAAAGTTTTCCTTCCTTCACCCGGATGTATAGGAACTTGATGTCTTTCAGAATTCAGCTTTTGCCTCAAATTTCATTGAATCTGACAAGAAGATTAAATGTTATTAAAGGAAGATAAATTTACTGACAGTTGGACAGGCAGAATGAGACCATGACTGTAGGAATTCTTTTCCTTTAGGAAACCAGGCTAAAAAACTGTCATTTCAGCAGTGCAAGGCCTGAATTTTCTGGGCAGCTGAAGAATTCTTCCAGAGATGAAGCACATTGTCATGATGGTGCAATTCCAATACAATAATGGGAAGAGTGGCTGATACAGCAGGAGTTTACAACTCCTTTCAGAGATGCCTCAACAGGCTGGAGAAATGGACTCATGGGAATCTTGTGAAGTTCAACAAAGTGAATTGCCAAGTTGTACACCTGGGGATGACTTCCTTCTGCAGAAAAGGGCTTAAGGGACCTGATGGGCAGCGAGTTGAATAGGATCCATCAATGTGCCTGTGTAGCAAACAATCTCTGACAGCCTCCTAGGCAACATTAGGACCATAACAAAATAAAATTTGCTGTAGATTCATTTGAGCTGCCAAGAAAACTAGAAAATATCAAGGAATGTTCATTCCCAAGATCTCAAAATATCAAAAGCAACTTTGGAAATAAGGATTCATCCCAGTGAGAGGATTATTTCAAAAGAATATATATCTTGTATTCACCATTCTTCTGGTACACCTAGCATATTTCTGAAGAAGTCTGCTCCTAGAAAGAGAAATAATAAGGAAATAATTTCCACTTTTAATAATTTTTTCCCTTCCATGGTATATTTGTGCTCTCAAAAGTTTTAAATAAGCAATTTTGTTTTTTTTCTCATGCTGTCTTGCACACATAGGAAAAGCTCAACATAATGAATATTTGCTGAAACACTTCATTAACTTTCTTGAAACCACCCTGATGTAGAAAACAGACGATTTCAACAGCTACATGCTGAACCAACTGTTATACGTGTCTTGAACAAGCTTAAGTAAGGCCTACCAGTGGTGTCCTTTTGCTCAATGGCTGGTATTTAAGCTTTTGGAGTGGATTACTCTCTCTTTTTTGACACTTTAGGCAACACTAATTGTAATGATCATCATAACAAAATCCATAATAGATTTTCTGCAACTGTGCATTGTATAATTTTAAGTATGCTATTTGAAGGCACTCCCATTAACTTCCAAGAAGGTTACAGTCAAAAACATGCAAATATTGGTATAAAGGCACCCCTCCAACTGCTCTCCACGGTCCACTGTGCTTCCCCACTACTACTTTCCTTTTGCATTAGAGCTACCAGGCTCTTTCATCTTCCTGCCATACCAGGCAGTGGCATATTTGATACGTGGTTTCTTTCTGGCACTTCTTTCTCCCTTGTTAGCTCCTGGGAGTTCCTGCAATTGTCAGAGACATGATTTGTGAAGCTTTTCTAAAGTCAGGTTAAAGCAATGTCCTCAAGATTAAAAGTTTTATTGGTCTGTAGCAAAAGGGGTAAACCCCCTTTTTTTCCCCTCATTTGTTTCATTTCATTAGAGATTCTCGAGAAATCTCTCCACACATCACTCTGCATTTAAAGGATATATAGGAAAGTGTGCCTTGGTCCTATAAAAAGACAGTCATCCACGTGGAGTACACCAGTGCAAAGGTCGGTAGTTCTGACTGGTTACTCCACAGGATAGCAAGACAGTTGATTAAAGTCTGAGAGTGTGACCACCTTAACATTACTACACCTTAACAACAAAACAACATGTTTTGATGTATGCAAAGAAGGCCACAGTGAGGCTGTAATTAACTGCATGGCTTGAGAGTGGAACTGGGAAACATGGAAGTACTGCAAAACATCCTAAAGTCCCCACACCTCCAAAGCTGAGAAGGCAGAAGAGCCTGCTGTTTTCATGCAAGGCATCTGTGCACTACCTGTAGGCAGAAGAGGTGTGGTACCCACTTATATTAGAAAGGATATGTATATTATCCTTTTCTTAAAAATTATTTTCTCTTCCTTGTTTTTAGCCAGGCTGTGTGGTCTTAAACCACTGCTGGGAAAGCACTGAATTAGAGTAAGAAGATCACCACCAGTGGCCAGAACTTAGATTTTCTCTGCTTCTCTCTGGTATTTTCAGTTTGAGGAAGAAGCAATGAAAGACTGCAGCATTTCCTGCTCTGGTAAGCTTTTGTTTTTTTTAAGATTTTTAGCTTTTTTTTGATAAATGAAGAGCTGTGACACAGATTCTTGCATTGCCCAGAAAAGCTGTGGCTCCTCTGTAACTTCAGGGAGCAAAGTAAGGAGACTGAACCCCTGAGAAAGTGGCTGGGAGGGAAGAAACTTTCCCTGAAATTGCAAGTCCAGACATCATAAATTTTAGTGCCTGCTGTTTTATAACTATCAGCATTTTTATTTTTTTTTTTCATTTCCTTTACAAGCCTCATTATAAGCAAGTTCTCCATGCTTCTCCCTTTAGGAGATAAGCACCACCTATCAGCTTCATGGTGAGAAGACATTAAGTCATTCCTGTGAGACCTGGAATGAGAATTCAGCTGGCTAATAAGAGAGTTACTGCTCAACCATCTTATCACTCAGGCTTTTGGCTGGCTTGATGCAAATTAGATGCTTCAGTAGGCCACATGGCATTGCCCATTTGCAGGTAAATGATAGATGGGGACTTTTATCATTGAAGTGTCTCATGCACATGCTTAGATGTCAAAAGTCTGAGATCCAAAGTTTGTCCTCCACAAATAATATTTGGATGGTTTTTGTCCGGAAATGCTTCATCCAGATTTGCTTCTAAATGTAAGAAGTGGAGGAAAAGGAGGTGAAGGAAAAAAGAAGACAATAAGTGATGTCTCACTGCAATCCAACCAAAGGTTTGGTGAGTCTTCTTGTTACAGAACATGGGTCCCACTGAAGGCATTGAATTTTGACCATCATTTTGACCATTGATTTTGACCACCTCTTTTGATTTTATAGTGATCATAATAATGTCTGGAAATTGTGTGACTATAATATTTTAAATCTAAGGACCATGGAGTGTGTCATCAAGTTCTTAAAAAAAAAACCCAAAAAACCCCCCAAAAAAACCACAAAAAACCCACCCCAAAACAAAAAAAAAACTCACAAAGAAACAAACAAACAATAATAAAAAACCCAACTAGCTTTGAATATCTAGGTTTTGGATGTTTAACTTGAAATGTCATTAACAGGTATCATTTTTTAACATTGGATGTCCCTGCCTGCAATCTGTTATAGTCAAAACTTAACGGCTATAGGAAAAACTAAAATGCAAAGTTAACAAGTTATAGGTACAGAAAATTATAACCACCTGGTTTAACGCCCTTGTATTAACAAGGACTATAGACTTTCCCTGAATTGACTCCTCTGTGAATTAGAATTTAATTTTTAGGGAGAGAAATGAAACAATGCAAAACAAAACCACATCTAATCTCCATTAAATTTGTTGGTGGTGGGATCTGAGGAACTTAATCAGTGTGCAAGTGAGGCTAACCATAGAAAAGGTCTTTTTTTGCACATATATATCTTTTGCATATATACCTCAGGATAAATAAGAAAGAAAAATGAAATGCCTTACTGATATAGAGATGGTATAGTATAGCACAGAGTACACAATACCATATGTGAGAAGTAAAAAGTTCCATTTTTACAACAGTCCGTAGGCCTGGTACCTTATCCTCAGAGATTTAACAAATAAGGGCATACAAAGAAGCCTTGTTATAATATTTAACATGAGATTTGAACCAAGTTGAACTATTTGGGTATCTTTCACTGAGAAAATAATTGATTTCCTCCAGGGAATATGTTAGATGTCATTTGTTTGGACTTCAGTAAAACATTTTATATGGTGCATGTAGGAAATGCCAGTGATATTTGAGAAGAAAGGGATGAATATTATAATTGCATAATGGTTACAGAGCTGACTACTAGGCACCTATTAGCTTTTTGAAAGCTGAATTTTAATACTGAAGAAAGGTTATTAATGGTGTTTCTCCAACACTTGTCAGGACAGGGATTGCTGTTACTTTTTTTTTTTTTTATTTTTAGAAATAACTTTGGTATAAAATCAATCAAATTAATAACATATATGAGTAAGTTTAGTAAAACAGAGTTAAATACACTGTACAATTGCTTTCTAATAACACATGAGTGTAACCTCTGGATGTTACATCTTTTTTAAGAGTAGAACTTTTTTTTTTTTCAATAAGAACTAATTAATTCATAAATAACAATTAACTCTCTAAGGAAATAATTTAATAAAATTCCTACTGATCTTAAACATAGCTTTTACTGCCTGTGGGTTCTGGGTCTTGAAAAATATACCCTACAGCATACCGGAAAGGGAGAAGAAAGGTTTGTGCAAAAGGACAATGATAAACTGAAAATAAATAATGACAAGTGAACATGTTTAGGCTGAAAATTAGAATGTTTCTAGCAAAAAAAAATCAGTGAGATTCAGGAAACAGTTGTTTGTTTAGGATAACAAGAACATAAATATATCCCATTTAGGAGGAGGTTGCATTATGAAAGGGATTACTTGAGATGGCAGCTGGAAAACAGGTTTTGCGGAAATCCTTGCTTCTCTCTCATTGTTTTTAATGCCTCTGTGTCTTACAATTACTAAATTCTAAAATTTGCATAAAGAGGCTATTTCTAGAGGACTTGTACTCACTGATTTACACCGTGAGAGGTTCTCCATAGTAATTAACCTGCCCCAGCCACTGCCGGAAAGGAATTTCCTCAGAGCCATCCCATGGCTGATGGGATCTCTGCTCCTTTGCTATGTGCAGGTCAGCCTTTGGCAAGACATCAACTTCGGGTACTTTCAGTGGAGGCAAGAAAAAGGCATATGTTTTTATGTTCTTTTAAGATTAGACAGGTTTAGAGATCACAGGGGAGTTTTGCTCTCAAGTCAAGGTAGTTTTACTACCTCTAAAACCTGGTTTAATTATTCAAATATTTAGCTCAAACAAAACCCACCTTTAGGCTTGGCACTAATATATGTATCAGCATAAATTATTACCTGCTTATTTCCTTATTGCTTGTTTGCAGCAGTAATTCAAATAACTGGGGTCAAAATTATTTCAATAAATATAACAAATTATGGAGGTAATTATTACAGCGTGGATTTCAGAATGCTGCTTTATTTACAAAGGACACAACATTGATTAAAACAGCTTGAATTATGCTAACTGCAACATTGAACTCTCTTTACAAAACCATCTGAGAAGCACAGTAATTTGAGTTCAAGGGAGAGGCAGTATTACATGAAGGCTAATGATAATCGTGTTTAAGGTCATTGGCAACTAAAGTACTTACTGTACAGGAGCCTTCTGTCAGAGACAATTATAATGAAGGGCCTTTGAATGGGGTCGAAACACTTGCAGTGTGTTTCTGTGACAGCTTTGTTCTTACAGTATTTATTCTGTTTCTAGTTTATCTGTAGCACAGTATTAAATTTAGAGTGTCACGAGCCAAGTGGTTCATGCAAAACTAAATTGACAGAATGCAATGATGTTGTAGTTACACCGCAGCCTTTCTAATAATGGTAATGCTTTGTTAGATCAAAAGCATCCCCCAGGACCTGGGAGGCAGTGCCAGTAGTCCTGTTCACATGGTTTACGAAGGCACTGTGGGCTGCACAAAGCTATCGGAAATAAAGAAAATTCTTCTAAGATCACATTCTTTTGGTCTTCTGTCCACAATTTTATTTGCTGCACATCTATTTCATTGCATTTTACTTTTGTTAGTCTGGAAAAGGACGAAATGGATGAGCAAAGAACTTCACATACTCTGTTGTATCTAAACTTCTCACAGTCTTTAATTTGTTCAGCCTCACCTCAAAACTTGATGGTATTGCAGAAGGAAAAGAGAGTCACGCAACACACCAAGTAACTTGAAACGTGTTGTTTCCTAAATGGTTGCAGAGTGTCCACTCTCCAGCAGTGTCTTGGGGATGTAACCATGCCCCCATCCTATCCCAAATAATACTGCTTTCCACTGGGGTGGCCACAGTACTCTGAAGTGGCAGAGGAATTGAAATTTCTCCTGTGTGCGTGGCAAAAGCTTGTTTCACACAAACACTTGGATGGGGAGTAACACGCCATCAGGTCTTGAGTGATCCTTATCTCTTCCCATGGGTTGGTGATAGACAATCACTTGATCTTAAAGCTCATGGGAAATCTTTCACAGGTACTGCACTTAGGAGATTACTATTTATAAAATTAGTGGTCTATTGAATATTAGTTGTCTATCAATATATGATTATATTATTATTTCTCTGTTAAAATCAAAAGCAGAGCCAGGAAAGTGTTTTCATTAGAACCACATTAGATGGCAGTTTGTCTTTTTCCATTTTAAAAATGGAAAAAGAACAGCCTTTTTGCAAAATTGAAAGCTTGTTATTTTCTTGAGAAAAATTAACTCACCTAGGTCCTGTCCTCTCTCAGGATTAGTGAGAATTGAAAGGAAAGATTAAAAAAACAATCTGTCATTTTGACAACAGTTTTTTAATTAACATCTGGATTTACGGATTAAAAAAACCCTTAATATTTTAATGAAAAAAATAAGGTAACTCACAATAAGGTTGATTCACTTCAAATAGGTTTAGGATTAAGTTTTAAACAAATAATGGAGTTGGTCAGATATTTGAAAATGCTGCTATCTTAATTTTTTCATGTGTTCTCTGCAACCTAATGTAGCTTGAATTCCTTATGCTTATATCGTATTTATGGGCCAGGCTGTCTTATCAAATCATAATTTTCATTATTTTACCCTTTTGGAGAAGTGAGGAAAGTAACTAGGTTAGGCATGGTGTTTTCCTAAGCATGTACTTCCCCACAAACTGTACCCCCAGAGACGTCAGAAGACAGGAACCAAAAAACTATTTCCAGAATGCAATGCGAAACCTTATTAAATTTGCCACCTTCAGTCTTCTGTCAGATTATTGGGTGTTTACATGAAATAAGGCAAGTTGGGTTAGCAAAATGGTGGGTTCTCATTGTGGGTATTTTCAATGAAAAAACCTCAGCTTCATGAAAAAAAAGAGTGTGCCATGAAAAAAAACATAGTGATAGGCATTTTGTTACAGAATGTAATCAGAACACTTACTGCTTTACCGCAAACATTGATCCTCTTAAGCATATGGATGTGGTGGATTATTCTGCTTATTTCATTTTACACAATAGACAAGAAAAGCAAAATGTAAAACACATACATTACAGTGCTCATAAACCACATACATATCAAAAATCAGCCACTCTTATTTTAGCAAATTCATACAGAGTGCCAAGAGAAAAGATGGTGGTTTTTTTTTTTTTCTAATATATGTAGGAGAAAAAAAATATCAGCTAGATTTGCTGTTCCCTGGTGAGTGAACATAATTTCCTTGTGTTTAAATCGGAATACTTTTTATTCTTTTTATGCATTAACGTGGGCCCATTTACACGGTTTTGAACAGATGTCAGACTTCAAAATAATACGCATGGCCATGGGTTGATTCTTCCTTTGAGTAATCCATTTCCTTCTCTAAGGGGGAAAAAAGGAGGGGGGAAAAAAAGAGGAAAAGAGAGGGTGAGGAAAACCTGGTCCTTTAGTGCTTGGTCATAAAGGCTGAGCTGTGAGGGCAGAGCCATTGGGGGAGGTTTTGATGTGAGGTTTTGGGCAGCTCTGGGATGCACACACAACTACTGGCATTTGGTTTCACCGTTAATGGTACCATCTCCTCAGCACTGACTGAGGGGCATGAAATATTCATGAGTTTCTTAAAGGCTTTTGGAAAGAAAGTGCTAGAAAGGAGAATTAACATGCTGATCTTTTTACTATCCTGTGTCAGCGAGGGGATATTAAATAATTAAGTCAATTTAAGCCATTTTTTGCACAGAAGGAGGTTAAGATTAGCAGCCCCTGCATGCAGGGAGAAGCTGCCTTTTCCACTGCTGGTGTTTTTAGGTCTAGGAAAACAAAAACAGAATAAAAGGGCCAGGTTGATTCCCAATAAAAAAAATGCTCTAAAGTGCCGTTCGTTCCATGTTGTAGCCCCTGTGTTAGATTAGAAGCGCCTTTTTATAGCTCCAGATGGAAATGCTGCCTCGTAAAAACCTCTCCCTACACAATATGTTCTCTAACCTCTGCCTATGAAAAAGCTCAAGCAAAAATTAAACAATCGGGCAGAAATTACTCAGTTTGCTTGTGAAAATACAGATTCCCAAAGGGCTATCCTCCCAAATCGTGCCTCCTGACACCCTATGTTATAGTTTCTCTTTTGTGCTGAGCCTCAGTGGATTGAGGCATATGTCTCTCATCGATGGAAAATCCCTGAAGATGAATCTCCAGGAGGATGCTTCACCTTGAAGGTGGGGTATTTGAATCAATAGAACAAGGGTAATTTTAACTGAGTAAAAATGGGTGGATCATGCATATGTAAGCTGTGATAATACATTTTGGGGAGGTTTACTGATACACACACACACACGAAAAGGTCAGAACCACAGGCTGTAATCTGCAAGGCACATTTCCAGTTTTAAATTCTGGGTCCAGAATGGAACTGAGCTACAAAATGCCAAAGATTACCTCAGAATAATTTTCAAACCTTATCTCACATGGAGATCTGGGTTTAATTTCCACCTTTAGTTAGTATTTACCTGTTTGTACAAACTGGGAACACTTCAGCTGGGAGAGTTAGAAACCTCTTTCTTCTGCAGCGCATATTTAGGAGTTGATACTGTACATCAGAAGGTTTAAGGCTTTGATCTGTAAAAGGCAGAAAATAAATGTAAAATAACTCTCTGACATGGCATGTGATGGTTGGGCTATTAGTTGTTATAGGTAGATTCAGGTCCCTCACCCTCATTTTTCACAGCAAATTCTACAGCTCTTGAAACACTTCTGAGACAGACTGGAGGGGGTAAAAAAAAATCATTGGATAGGAAATGTGTTTCCACACAACTCTTCCAAATGGTGTTCGGTACTCCCTATCATAGAACAGAAAGCCTTTCAAATCAATTAACACATTTTTTTCTCAAACGCAGTTTTAATACTTGCTTTATTTATATCCAACTCATTAATTTCCACTTATTGAACCCAGAATGCAACAGAAAACTTTACTTACAGGGACTGACTCTACCTTGGTTTACACCAGAGTGGAAGGAGAAAACAAACCCCCAAAAAGTCACTGTAATAATGCAATGTTAGCTAGAAAAAGGATTAAAAAAAAATCCTTATTTCAAGCAAGACCAAAACCAATCAAAGACAAGTTTGTGATGTGGCTACAGAATCAGTTTTTATGTAATAAGGTTGCTTGCTGGAGAGACTTCTTTTGTGGGTGCTATTTTAAGGTTTTCTAAATGTGGGGTTACGTCTATACCAGCCACAGGAACACAGGTGCACATTAATAAAAATTCCCTTTTACATAGCTTATGATTTTTATGCAGCTTTGTTTCTTTCAGCTTTCTTTTTCATTAATATTTAAGGAGAAAGTCATTTCACTACGATATTCAGATTCCAGTGAGATCTTTCCTAAAATATTTAAAGAGTGGCTAATGTAGGTTTCCAGAAATAGTGATAAATATAACCTCAGTCTCCTGACCCCATAATACCTGCAGGTGGGGAAATATACTGGAGGCATTTTAAAAATCCACATGCCAGACTGACACCATTTTTTCTATCAAGAAAGAGAGACAAACAAGGACAAAGCCATCAGAAAGTTGTCTGATGTGTTCTCCTGGCCACAGTGAAGGTCTTTACAATCTTTTTCTGAGAGAGCATCTGCTGAGAAAGAAATCCTCGCCGTGACATTGGACTAGAAATATAATCTCTCTGTGCTTTGGTGTTGCATCAGAAGTCAGTGATAATAACTAGATCATGTTGGGAAATCTGGATTTGTTTATTTTTCTTAGAACAAGAAGAAAATAATAAACTCTTTTAGAGATTACCTGTTCTGGTTGATCTTCAAAGAAATTTTGAAATACAGCATTTCTTTATCAGAAAACCTCCCTTCCCTGCTTTTTCCCCTGAAGAGAGAGAAAAGAAAATAAAAAGAATATTTTATGTGCCAGTAGTGTTTTTTTTGGTGTTCTCTTACTTTTCTTTCTCTCATGGGCTTTACTGTGACTCTCCCTACATACCTTTTACCTGCTCATGGTGAAATCCCAGGTATTACAGTAAGAACTAAAAGTTTCAGAGATGAGTCACCATCCATCCAAGAGCGTCTAAAGTCATGCAGCAGAGCCCGTTTCCTCTGGAGTATGCAAACTCTTAAATGGCATCCCAAAATCTAAGCCTCAGAAACTCTCCTAATGGGGAATATGGACTACATCCTCACATCCTTTCTGGTCTACGTGAAAGAAAGACATGATATCTGACAGTGGAAATGATGTAGAGGATAAACAAATAACCTGCTTTAAAACTGCCTTTACAAGTGAAAAAGTAAATAATACATTTAGGGATTTTTTCTTGCCCTGTGGCTAACCAAAAAACAGTTGACTGAAACCTCTTTAGTACTACAGTATGTTCAGATTTTCAAGTAGTTAAAGAGAAGAAATTAATTTCCTCTGTCCCTCTCCTTATCGCTATTTTCCCCCTTTCTGATCCTGGATTTTTCCGGTCGCTGGGCTCTGGCTCGGTTTTACCAGCTGCAGGTGTGAGATGGTATGAAACCTTTAATGAACATATCTTTGGCTTGTGACTATATAGAGTACTTTGCACTCAGCAACATCTCATTTGGCTGCATAAATAAAAACCTTAAAACACACATCTTCTCCAAAGGCAAAGTGCTACTTGTATTTTGGACTCAGCACTTACTGTACTTGTAAATATGCATCAGCGTGGCTTGTGGTATATATGATTAGATGCTACATGGGGAGTTTTATTGTTTTACAGTTGCTGCAGCAGCAGCAGTGGAACACAGAGTGCATGATATTTAGATAATTGTGGATGGGAACCAAGTAATTTTAGTTACAGCTATTCCCTTACTCATGAATGAATCTATGTCATTTTCTTTTTTTTTTTTTCCAACTTTAAATTTAAGGAGAGCATAGCTGGGGCTCTGCACTATGTTCCCCTTCTACTCCTGTTTGAACAGGCAAGTATATCCTATTGATACAAAAATATGGGTCACTCTTATGTAATATGAAGTTGACAAATGAGCAGATACGTACATAAATCCTTTAAATGACTAAGGAAAGCTCATTTTAAACTCTCAACTGACATCCTCATTACTGCTGTTCAACAACACAAGGCTATTCATGCAACCTGGCTCACATACCATTGTTTGAAAACCATCAAAACCACAGACAGCCACACGCTGAGATACAATAAATGTCAAGTCTGTAGTGCATATTTTCTAGAATTGTTTAATGATGGCACTGTGTGTGTGCCAAAGAAAGCATAATCAAACAGGCAGTGCACTTCATTGTAGCCATTCTACTGGGGTTTGAAAATTGCTCAAATTCAACCCAGTAACAGAAAATGACAAAGCTGAGACATGTTAAGACTTTGGATAGAATCCACCTAGCAGAAAGCAAGTAAGCATGCCATTATGTCAGAAGGTTTTTGATCCATTGGTACAAAAATTCACCATTGTATGTCAATGACATCAATTTATAGTAAGCAAGGCTGAAAGAAAGTCTTTCAAATTTCAAGTTTAAAAGAACAGGTGGAGGTCAGCCAAAAATACCAATTATTGTCACAAGTCCCCCGAGGTGCCTTGGTCATGATTCTGTGGACCATTTCAACGATTAAGACCCACTGGCAGCCGGTATTACTGGATGGTATGAGCAGATCTACTTGGGTTTTGCACACAGTTTGGCATCTTTCTTTTATTTGTCCTAGAAATATTTATGATTAGTCCCAGAACATCTCAACTCAGCCACATCTGGGATAGAAGACAGAGTGACATTCGTTATACGCCTCTTCTTTCTAAGACTGTCCTTTTTGTAATATATTCAAGGAAAAATTGAAAAATGAGGCATTTGTTTATCCCGTCTGTACAAAATCTATGATAGGAGCGAGGAGCATAGGAGCATGCTTTCTGACACAGCAGTGTTGACCAATGAGCTCCAGAAGTTTTTATAATCTCTGGAAGAGGAGGAATAGGTAAGGAGGAGGGACAGGAAAGTTTTGGCAGCATGACCTTATGCTTATTTTTTTCTATCCCTGAAAATCCTGACTGGATGTAAATTAAAATTTTGCTATTTGGCTAAATTTTTCCTGGGGAGGAAATTTTTTTTTTATAAGGCTGCTAGATATGCAGGAATCTGGCACATATGCACAGCATGTGTGAAAAACAGCTCTGCGCATTCACAGTTAGCCTGACACATCTGGGAAATGTTAGACTTGCAGAACAAATGATCTCTGCATCACGGGTGTCTTGGGTTGACTGAACACAAAGAGAAGATGTAGGTAGTAAGTGTCTCACAGCTGCAAACCACTGGACTCACTGAACATCCCATGAATGAGCACATGTTTCTTTCTGGGATTAAAAATGGCACTTGTGCGTCAATAGATACTTGGAGCCACCATGTGCAGTCTCCAGCTGGAACATACCTGACCAAGGTCCTGACGCAGCACAAATATGCCTTCACCCAGCCCTTCCAAGCTTTCTCTCGCATTCATCTCATTGCTTCTTGTGTGATGTCAGAAACATGCAATAGACATTCCCATTGGCATTCAGAGTCTCCAAAATGTTGCTCTTTTGAAGACCATTTATCTACTACAGTGGTAAAGTGACCTTGAGGGATTTGGCCCATGCTCCCTCTGACAGCGATATTACATAGCCATGGGACTGCAATTGGAGAAGCTATGATTAGTATAAAACAGCAAAGCAATTAATAAAAAAGTAGATTCCTTTCAGTGGATAGATTTATTTATTTGTAATGCATAAAATAGCTAACTTTCCTCTTAAAAATGACAGGAAAATGGAAGTTATAAGAGGTAAAATTACTTTTTCTGGGTTACTCACCTAGACAGAAGTAGGTCAGAGGTTAGAATCACAGTGTCTTGAGTAGTGTTTCTCAGCCTTTTAAAGCTAAGAGCCTTCTAGCTCCCCCCAAATTAAAAAGCCAATTAACCATCCCAGTAACACTACCAAACTTTATTTTCCATTTGCAGCTGAATAAGAGCAATGTTGACCTTTGACTTGTAATTTTAATATTTGCTTTCATTTTCCTCTATATGGTTTGTTTCCTCCCTACCTTAAAAAAAAAAAAAAAAAAAGCTACTACAATTATTTCACAGACCATTTTCTGTCTTACATAATTAGCCCACAGACAGGGACAGACAAACACCATCCCAGATAAACTCCATCAGAGATGTATGACTGAATGGCTGAAGAAATAGGACTTGCATGTACAACAGCAAGATACACTAAACCAATTACTAAACTGCAGAAATGATGGAAAGGGATTTTCTCTCTCTCATGTGGAGCAGCAGCTCTCCAGGAATAATCAACACAGACATCTTGTTGCAAATGTGGATACCTATTCTTTGTATAAAGAACTACTGGGGGCTAAACAAAAACAAAACAAAACAAACAAAAGAAAACCAAAAAACAAAAAGAGAAAACACATATTTAATAGTTTGAAGCCTTTCAGATCATCCAGAATATACTGGAACACAAGTATAAATTGCTATGTAGAAGAGAAATTAAAGTAAAGTGCCTGTTCACCCATGTGTAAACCTAAGGTTAATAATTCATACTTGCTTCACAGACTAGTTGCAGTGAGATGTGATTAATTAATGTTTGTAAAATACTTTACAATCCTTGAGTTTCCAGAGCTTTACCGTATATAAATCCAAGTGGTGATGGAAATTACTCTTATTAATTTACTACCACTGCTTCTTGTGTAAGCTCAAGAATCTTCTGAAATTTTAATCTCAAACTGAAATGTTAGTGCATCATTTGATTTTGGCATCTTTTCATATGATTTCATCACAGTTAGGAGGGCACCAGAAAAATAGATGTAATTCCAAAAAGCTGAAATGACTCATGTTAACACTGCAGTCCCAAAGCATAACAAATCTCTATACAGAGCTGTGATAGGATGTTGACAGTATGATAGTATAATAAAGTTATTTGTTCACTACACTATATTCTACATCATTAAACTTCATAACTGATGCTATCCAGGACCAGAAGTCAAAGATGTTTGTGAGCTTCAATTGCAGACCTCCAAAGGAAAATATATAACTGGGTGAGGTACTTTTGTTGATTTTTTTTTTTTTTTTTTTTTTTTTTTTTTTTTTTTTAAATAGTTAATGAGATCCCTGGTGTTATCATCTTGGGAGAAAAGTCTCTGAATGAACTAGACAACAAAAATAGTAAGAGGAGTTGTTATTGGTTGGATTTCCTAAGAAAAACAAGGCCTATGTAGTACAGCTCTGCATAAGTGCACGTGTCTATGTGTTTGTTGGTTTACCTGCTACTCTGATAACTTATAAATCAACTTGACAAATTTTAACCATATTTGACAAAAAGTGGGCACCTTAGATACACAATGTTTTAAAAAATTCATCAGAGTAGGTGGGCAGGGAGAAGGGGAAAACCTTGCAGTATTCCAGCTGAGGTTCAGACTACGCTGTGAGCTTTGCTTTTCATCAACACCAGAAACTGCATGCAAGGGAAAACCTTGAAAAATTACCTGTATGTGACAAAATTTTTAATTCATGCATTAATTTTGGAATGGAAGAAATTAAGAAATTACTTACCAAGATGAAGTAATGCCAGAAAGCAAAACTACAAGGTAGAAAGAGGCTCTAGTTCTGACCCTTCTGCATAGATAGTTGTTTTGCTTTCACAGAATCACAGTTTTCAGAGTTGGAAGGGACCTGTGGAGATCATCTAGTCCAACTCACCTGCTAAAGCAGGATTGCCCAGAGCACATTACTCAGGACTATATCCAGGCGGGTCTTGAAAATCTCCAGAGAAGGGGACTCCACCCCCT
>NW_009649980.1:590705-599288 GCF_000708025.1 Charadrius vociferus
ACCTACTGGTCACACTCTTCCCTATGCAGCCCAGGATTCCATTGGCCTTTTTGGCTACAAGGGCACATTGCTGGCTCATTGACAATTTACTGTCTACCAGGATCCCCAAATCCTTCTCCTCGGAACTATTTCCCAGCAGGTCCACCCCTAACCTATACTGGTGTCTAGGATTCTTCCTCCCCAGGTGCAGGATCCTGCACTTGCTTTTGTTGAACCTCATTAGGTTCCTCTCTGCCCAGCTCACCAGCCTGTCCAGGTCACGCTGGATGGCAGCGCGGCCCTCTGGAGAGTCACCCACCCGGTAAATTGATGGTAATTGACGGTAAATGCTTGGTAAATCGACGTGGCTTGGTTTCCTTAGAATATCAAGACATTAGTTTTCCATGTGACGAAATGTAGATACTTGCATAAAAAGAACTGAAGTCCAGAAAGATCCAGAATAAAGTAATTTGAGGTGAATTCAATACCAATAAATTGAATGTGCATGGGAATGCCCCAGGACACAGAGGCCAACAGGAACAAAATACCCCACGTCCATGCCAGGAAATGGTTGGAACTTTAAAAACAGGGATGATGCTGTTAATGAGTCACAGTCACAGGTCCTTCAACTGTTCTAATTACCAAATGATGTCCAAGAATTATTTAGGGAAAGTGCTGCTTGGAACAAACTGGTAAATGTCAGATTAGCAGCATAAAAAAATCATATTTCAGTGCCTATGAATATTTCTCAGCTCATCTCAATTTCTGTCACAAAGACACAGCATATTAAAATATTTTAAACTTAATCTGACATTTATTTATCTTGATGGCAATTTGCTTGGTTTTGTCAGTTTTTGTTAGCTTTAATGAAAAAGAGCAAAATAGAAGGATGCCCCACCCCCCCACCCCACCTAGCTATCATGGATTATGACCAGGCACACTTAGAATGTAAACTCAGTGTGAATGGAGCTGGACTACCCTCCTGAAAAAAAAATGTAAATCAGGAACTTTTGCACATTCTTCACAATCCTAGGAATCCAGTGTTGAGAATATGCTAGCAGAGGGGTGTTACTGATGCTGTTGAAATCACTGTAACAGTTTAAAGCATTCCCAAAGGTGGTGTAGAAGTGAGCCAGGATTGTGCAGAACTAATATTTGAGTCAGCTTTATTATGTGGTGTCTCAGACTCAGATCCCTTGATGGCATTTAATCAAGGTTATTGAACATTTTGGACCCAACAAAATTAAGCTGAAATTTGGGAGTCCTAAGAGATCTGATTCCATATAATTATTGGATCAGCACTAAGGAGAATAAAATACGTATTAGGGTGTTTTTGGATTATAATATCATAGTCTGCTTGGATAAGGTGATGAGAAAGCAGAATTTTCTCTGCATTTTTCGATTTATTGTTAATTACTATGATGTTTTGCTCTAATAAATCGTATTCACACTCAGAATTTTCAAATGGATGCCAATTTTCTGTAATAATTTATTAGAAAACATGCAGAACTGCTGCATGGAGCAAAATGATAAAACTACTTAGAAAAGATTTATTGCACTGCTCTTGTAGTACAATCTATGACTTAAGATCATTAGTATTTTGCCTTCCTGCTCCCAGATCAGACAATACACAAGGGCAGATTTAGGAGTGGATATTTAACAACTAAGGACTATAAACCACATACATAATTTGTGAAAGGCTGTTTTCCATGAAGAAACAGTGCTGAAACCCAGCTCTTTTCCTCCAAGAACTCTCTTACATATTTTCACATTTAAGCGCTGGCCATAACAGAAGTGCAACAGACAGACAGACATATATGGGTGCACAGCTGAACCCCATCATGCAAAACCCCATGCTGAAACAGTTCCTTAGCCATCTGATGGGGCTGCAGACAGGGTTTGTAAATAATGTTTTACTACCACCACCAAACGCCCAAAAAACACAGATGAAATAATTACAACCACATAGAGAATTTAAGGAAATAATGATAATAATGTCAATGATAAAAGTGAAGTCCGGATACTCTTGCTCAGGATTCACTCAATGTTTTACTCGTAAGAGAAAAAATAACAAGAAAAACTTGAGGGTAGAACTGGTGATATTGCAATAAAGTTTTTAGGCTGAAATAGAGAAAGAATTGACAGATTTGTTATGCCAGAGACTTTGTGTAGTTTTTTGACCTTTACGGGCACAAAGTTCAGACGAGATGAACATCAGACGGCGATGCCCCACATTACAGGAAGTGAAAACATGGCAATATCCCAGTGAATCTTCCTCACCTATATATTTCCTGTCCTTAATTTCCTTAAAATATTCCCTATTTCTGTGCTTCCAGAAATGAAATATGTGATCCTTATAACCAATATTTTTAGTCCTTTAAAGCTGTGTCACCCCTGTCCACTGTCCACTGGATGTCAATCTCTGCCACTTCGAAGACAGGTGATAAATAGACAATAACCTCAAAATACACCCAGTCAAAGGAGAGCTTTATAAAGTGCAGTCACATAAAGCACTTGCCTTGATTCCTTTCATACTGATGTCACGAGCAAATCACCTAGTCACTTTAGTGAAAACAGAGTTGAACGACTTATCAAATCCTTATTATAGGAGCACAAAATGTTTAGCCAACATCATCTACTACCAAGTGCTTGGTTTAGCGTGTTGGCTGAGCCGCAGGAAGTATACTAATGAAATTATTGTCATTTGGGAAACGGCCCACTCTCTGGAAGCTTGCCTGGATGATTTGATCTGAATCCAACATAACTTGGAAATTTATTTTTTTTTAAAAACTGAAACATACAGTAATGCAAATTTCTTAACTATCTTCATAAAAACCTGCTGCTGTGCTAAGATATTCCAGGCTGTGCAAGAATTTTCAATTTAAAGTGCCTAGAAAAGCAACTGGTTTTGGCCCTTTTACCTGAAATTATCACAGTAATGAAAGTCCCTGTTTCGCAGTTGAGCGTTGAAGTGTAGCCTTTGTGCCCAGCAAGATTTAAGCCTTTGTATTATAGTGGTTTTGTCTCACCATATGTTTAGAATATCACAAAAACCAGAATCACCTTGGCAACATTATTTCTGCTGCTCCAGTGAGATAATGGTTTTACATAACTGTTAGTACTGGTCAGTCCCTTAATTACAGCAAAGGCCTGATAGAAATGAAGCATGTTTTTATAGCAGGCAGCAGCACCCTTACAAAGAATGCCCAATATTCATCTGCAGATCTAATTGTTTATGGTGTTCTCTTTAGGAAGATGCTAATCCAGACAATACGTTTTGAAACTTTGACAGAAACTGCACAATAGAAATAAAATGCTCCAAATCAAGACATGTGAAATGGAGGGTAACAATATTGCGCTTCTAACATGAAATTTAGAAATCTAAATCCCTGCCTGACTCCTTTGTTCCTTTCATAATTATGTGCCACATGTTAGCAGCTCTCATAGTTGTCCTAATGTGGTATATGCCCAGATTCTAAAACAACAAACATCTGGAGACATCTCAGATGCACAGATTTGGGCCTGTGGATGGATGAACTCTCTGCTTTACAGCCCCTAAATCCTGAATTCAGAGTGATCTTCACTTAATATACTAGTCTGCTTTTCTCAGTACGTTTTAAGGAAGAATAAACAGTTTTAGGTACCTAAATACAGAAGAAGACACCAGCCTACGACATGCGTTTAATTCAGAGCTTTGCACAGGCCACTAAATCATGACATAAGCAGGATGTCATACACTCCCCTTGACCACTGCTTTCTGTTGACTAGCTCAATTATTTATCAGTGCTGGTGTTTAAATCCCATTGTTCATCTCCCAGCAGTGCTTACATTTTTGATTAACAAATTTAGAAACCCACTTTGAGCTCCTGATTTAGCAGACTGGGACTAAAACCTTTTCACATGCGGTCCGGTTTGCTCTTCAGCTTTCAGTTATACGTGCTGATCTGACGTGAGGTGTTCATGGATGTGGGTGTGCATATCTGCTTTTTCCGAAGTTATTCACCTCTATCACCTGGCAGAACTTGTAGAAATCATGTGCCCACACATGCATTGTTCTTTTTCCTTTTTTTCTTTTTTTCTTCTTTTTAACTAGCATGTATGAGATATTATGGAAAATCAGCAGAAAAAAAAAAAGAATTTAAGCAGATTTTTCTCTAACATTGTTTTGGTGATAAAACAAAAATATTTCATAAAATCATATCAAATCTGTTTTTAAAATTTAAATCCAAACCTCATGTTATAATTTAGATTGTCATATTCTTTAACAATAATACAGATGCCATCAAGGAACACAGAAATATAGTATTGTCATTTAGAAAAAAACAAACCAAACCAAAACAAAACCAACAAAGATGTTATCTGGTGTAAGTAGGAGGCTCCTACAGACATTTTCAAGCAGGAGCAAACAGAGTTTCTATAGATATAATCTTTCTCTTAGTGCTCAACAAAATATCTTTTGTACTCTAAGAGACGACATCATGGGATGGGGTGGGCCTTCTGTGATCTGGGGCAGGAGTGTACCTGCCTTTCTGGAAATGGCAGGAGTTCCTGTGAATTTTACGTTATCCTTCTCGTTGTAGTTGCTTCCACCCACCCCGTTGAAGGTTTCTCCAAATATCTAAGAGAAAAACTTCATTATAGCTTGAGTCATTTGAATGTCCCCATACAAGTTTTGAAAAAAAGGTATGTGAAGATAAATGCATTTTGGACAACTTCAGCTTTATAACTTCTTTCTGCCTTCAATGTATGAAGATGAAAATTCACCTATGGCACTGGAAGATTTGTTATAGACTCAATTGTATTCCAGATTCGACATTTGAAATGCAGTATATAACAATAGTGATGGTATGTAACAAAAGCGATGCCGTCCTCCTGGACAATGGCATAAAAATCTAAGGTATAGAACAACAAGGATGGAAAAAGAGTTTCAAAATAAACTTCCACCATTCTCCTGCATTTCAAATTGTCATTTTACCATGTTTTAAGCCAAATTTCTAACAAGTCTAATTAGAAGAGATAATTTTTTGTAAAAAAAAAAAAAAAAAAAAAAAGCCTTTGTAACTTCTTTATTCTCTTTACTGTTTAAACACATTTGCCAAGTACAGAATTATTTAGGGCCCAAGGCTGCCTTTCTAAGACAGTTGGAGGCAGTCAAGTTAAAACTGTGCAGCGCAGCCCTGCCCTCCTCCTTGTGCTGCCAGATTTTGAGTGCTAAACTGACAGAAAATTCATCATTTTGCTGCTCTTGTTTGCTGAGTGACATTTCTGCTCCACAGGTTTAGCTGATGTGGACCGGTTCACAAAGAGGGTCACTGAGTATTAGTTCTGCATGAAGCAAGAGGCAATACCATTGCTTTAAGCGCTACCTGATCATGTAGGAACATGGGGAATGTCACTGCCTTAAAGAAAGACTGTCCAGACAAAGCCCTTATAAATATGATGACAGATTCTGCTGATTCCCTGGTAAGCATCAACCACCTCAGATTTCAAGAAATGAAGGGAAAAAAAAAAAAAACACAAAAAACAAAAAAGAGAAAAAAGAAAAAAAAATGGAAGAAAGGGAAAGAAAAAAGTTGGTTTTTTTTCAAGGCCTTTAAATTCTGACGTGGTGTGTGTTTTGTAAAGTTTTCCATCAAATCTTACCTGCAAGGAAGTAAGAAAATAATTCTTCAGTGTTTACTACATAAAACTTGAACTGGAAACAAGGAAAACATGCAAAGCATGTTTTTTAATAATCAAAATTAGTATTTTGTGTCAAGAAGCTACAAGTTTCTAGTTAGCGAATTAATTTTATATATAAATAACCTGACAAGTATATATTTTTTTATATATGATCTGCAAAATTTGTTTATGTTCTTAAATTCATATTTATCAGATAGCAGAAATAATGTGCTCTAAGACTATGTTTAAACAGAGGAAAAGCCTCACTGAACATTGTACCACCAGGGGAAGCCTTCCAGAAAACTATTTAGTGCTCTTAGAAATAATTTAAAAATCCTCTCTGTTCTCACAAAGTGTGCCTTAATTGAAAAGTTTTTTAAGTCATCAAGAGTTGGTTAAACCTGAATAGTCCAGCTTAATTCATACTTTGTCAAATGTTTCTAGGATGAAAAATAAAATAAAATCTTGTTGCTGTGTTATGATACTGCTGTGCCTTCGTATTGTGTACATGTTTATGGGATTTTTGGGTGGTCGTGGTGCTTGTGGTGGTGTAAGAGCAGAGTATGCTTATTAAAATGACTTGTGAGGCTACCTTATTAGACTGTTGGCTTGACCTCTAAGGAAAGTGATTGGTTCAATGAATTTCCTGATAATTTTATAATTGACTTCGAAAAATCCCTAGCAACTATGGTTTAGGGACGATTCCAGAAATATCTCTAAGGCTTAGATTACATGATCCATACAGGTAATGCTTAATTTTTAATTTCTGTGACCAGATGAGGACACTAGGACTAAGGTAAAATAAACTTACCTGGAGAAAAGTATGTAGAGTTACCTAGAGCCAATAGAACAGAACATCCCTCTTCAGAGTACAAGATCCACTCAAGTATATGAGTAACTGCTTTAAAAATCTTTCTCTATTGGGGATTTTTTTTTTTTTTTAAATGAGCTTACTCAATGTATTGCTGCTTCTAGATTCTGTAGCACTCACTTTCACTGCAAACTCAAAGGTTACTCATATTTCTTCCTGATGGCCTATAGTAGCTGAACTTCTATCACGTCTCAGTGCAGCTGCTACAATTTTCTAGAACTTGTTTTTATATTTACAAGGCAACAAAACACACATAAACATCTCTGACATAGTCTAGCAACTTGAAAATATGCCAGTAATGATTTTGCTGGCTGCACTGGTCCCCTGCTACTTTGCTGTCTCACACACAGCACTCAAAATTCATTCAAGAAACTGTTGAAAGAAAAGTGGAATAGCTTGCTCCCCTTGCAGTGGGAAATCACATTTTTCTCATTAGCTGCTACTTTAGAGGGTCATCTTGTCATTTTGTGTTGTAGAAGAGCATGTGGCCCAGAGTCACAAAGTGAGGTGGATGTATATGGACTTACCTGTAAAACCTATGTATCTAACACATGTCAGAGAACTGAGGGTGTTACCTGGCTCCGTATTCTTTCAGGGCAAACTCAGCTCCCCAGAGGCAATGCTCTGCCATCGTTTGGTCATTGGCATGAGTCAGTAACCATCCCATGCAAATAATCCTCAATGAAACACCTTCTTATGGTGGGGTTGTGTTTTTCTCAAGTATAGCTCATATTATCAAGTATAGCTACCTGTCCAAGGAGTCCTCGTGCTGTTGGGATGTCCCAGGGTGTCCTGCAGGGCTTCCAGCCACTACTACAGAAGGGCTGGGGTGTCTTATTCTCACCATGTTGGCCAACTCTGTGGTTTTTGAAAATGCCTTTGGGTCTTTCAAGAGGTAAGAAAAGCCCATGTTTAGCTATTGAAATCAAGCTCTAGCATTCTAAATGCTGTTTTCTACAGACAATATCCAGAGAAAGTCTCAGACTTTCTGTCACTAGAGAAGAAAAGGAAAATAATTCATGTTTCTCCAGGTTTCTCAGGACGGTCTTGTGCAACTTATCCTGGATGTTGTGGATGCAAAAGTTTACAGGCCCAAAAAAGGTTTCCAGAACAATTTCATGAAAGAGGTTTGACTGACTATCACTGAATTCACAGAAGTAACTTCTGACTTGGGAAGTTTCTGATGAATGGTGTCTGGGAGAGCATACACAACATACCTTAATATGTTTTAATCTGCTTTCCTGAGCATTCTGCTTTGACCTCAGCAGTAAACAGGGATTTGGTTGGCTGCAGTATAGAACATGTTCTTCTGTATGGTGAACCTTTAATTAAGATAAAGCAATAAGAAGCGTACCAAATCAAGAATCTACTGAGAGTCTTTCCTCTTATAAGAAGAGGCAAACCAGTGATAGATGTTAGTCATGTTACTTAAGTTATTAAAAGTGTTTAAACTCAGAAATCTAACCAAATAATATCCCACAGAAAATACTATGAATTGATCAGAATTAAGTAAGTCCCTATCCCTTTCAACTTATTATCTTCTAAAGAGAAATGTATTTTATTTCTAGGTAAATAATACTCATACTTTCAAATCCAGCCATTGTTTTGTAGTCAGCAGCACAGCAGCCCCCTGTAGAAATGTGAAAGCTGGAGAGAGAAATGATCTATTAAGCTGGGACATTTCTTAGTAGAACAAGACATAGTGCTTTATCTTGTCTAAATATAGGTGACCTAAATGTAAAGGCCTTTACCAGTTCCCTTGGAAGCCTTGCTTACCATCGAATGTGTCACACTGGTTGGAAGTTAACCAAATATTGAACTTCTGTTTACTTCTTTCTATTGCTACTGATTAATGCACATACCAAAGTCATCCCAGTGGTCTCTACCTCTCTGACCCACTTTTATTACATAAATTAGAAATCTCTAAGATAAGTCATATGCAAGTACTCCACCAAGTGCCAATAGCTTGCTCATTCTCATTGTGAATTATTACAAACCCAATCTGATCCACTTGCACTTGCACTTTACCTCTTTTAGGTAAATAGAGCCACATAAATGTTACACATTTAATT
>NW_009649980.1:599303-617343 GCF_000708025.1 Charadrius vociferus
CTACAGTGACAATAGAGTATTCTGGTTTGTATGTTTGGGAAAATGGTAACTGAAATATACCAAAGAGACATATAGAACATACATGCTGTGAGTATTACCAGTAATACTACCAACAACACGGTCCCTCTTATTTTCTTCTAGTGGCACAGAATGTAGAGAAAAAAAATACTTTTGGTTTTTTATTCATCCTAGTTTTACTTCAAATACAGGCTGCCAGATTGATGGGGATGGATGAAATTCTGGGGTTTGAACATAGTGTGTTTGTATGATTATACATGTGTGTCTCTGAAATTATTTAGGATGTATAGAGTATAAATTTTCCATTGAGAAAACAGTCAGATAGTGCCTGCCCTGCTTTACAAGATGAAAAGAATACGTATAGCTCCAAAATGGTAAAAAGCATTTTATTTAACTCTAACGTTTTGACATTTTTTGCAGGAAAAAATGTGTCAAGAAGAGCTGTCATTCCCATGCTGTTTGATCAGCACAGTTGAGGGACGGCTGGGGAAGCGCATCTGCCTTCAGTTACCTTCCCAGCAGTGATGGTGCTCCTGCTCACGGCTGCCCCAGGGGAAAGGACCAGACACAGACCAAAGGGCTGTGATGGATGAGACAAGGGGAATTCCTCCTCCAGCCTCCAGTTGTGTTAGCCTCTGTCCCCTAAGTGAGACTGCAGATGACCGTGGGCCCAGCCGCAGGTTTGTAAGGCAAAGCCTGAGGTTTAGCACTCAGCATCAATGCAGCTCTACTGGTGAACTATCTGGCAACAAATTAATATCTGGGACTGCAGGTTCCATACAGTATCTGGGAGATGTCCAAAGAGGACAGTCTGTTTCATTATCAAGCTGAAGATCATCACAGACACTTGTGCATCAGTGAAGTTATTGACACTAATATACTGCTACAGTATACTGAGGGATTTCAACGGTCTTCAGACCAGTTCTTGATTTACAAAATCTGACACAAGGTGGGCAGTCTGCAAACCAGTCAGACCTCCTTACCCATTAAAAGTGAAGGTCCTTTTGTGTCACAGTATGTCTTTTCTTCTCCTGTGTGTTTGAATCACTGTGATTCCCTATAAGGATTTTTATCATTCAGTGGCAAGTGGTTTGAAAAGTCTCTGTCAGGTGAAAGAACTGATATGGTACTGACAGTTCTCAAATTTCTCAGCAGTCCTTGGAGGTCTATCCTGGCACAGAAGTTTTATCACAGCAATATTTTACAGCTTCTATAACTTAGGTGTTTCTGAAGTTTATCGTTGGCAGGTATAGCATATTCTCCTAGGCTTTGTGGTTTCATCTATTTTTCTTCTCATCTTTCATCCACATCACAGTAATCAAATCCGCACAGGTCGAAGAACTCTTCAAAGTACTCCTTTGAACATCTGCCTCCTTAAAGACATCCCTGCTGTATTCTCTGATAAGTTGGAACTCATCCAGTTTTGCTAGATAAAGACTTAGGAGTATTTGGTGAACACCTTATTAACTAAACAGGAGAGAGGAAACAAGTTCCTACATTTTTCATTAACATCTGGTCTGAGAACAGTGGGAGGGAAAAAGCCAGCAGCGAATAATCTGCAAGCACGGGTTGCAAACTGGTAGCTGCTCTCCCAGATGAAACCACATATTTGAAGTACCATTTAAAATCTTCAGCAGGGAGCTATCATACCATCTTTTATGTTAGTTATGAGGCATATAAATGAGGTGTTTGCTACTATCCTTCCAAAATGCAGAGCTGAGCATCCTACTTTTCCCCCAACTGTTCGGTTGAAACCAGCTGCTTTCAGTTTCTGAAGTATACACAGAACAGGGAGCCAGCAGACACCACAGAGAGATTTGTTCTCATAAGTATCCAAGGAAGCCTCAGTGAAAGGTCAACTTGTTCCACAGTCACCTGTAGGCTGATTATCTTTAGAAACCCATACTGCAGGGAAGGAAATCCAAACTTCCCATTGACTTACTGAGTTTTGATATTGTTTCTTCCTGTTTAATTTTCCATTCTGTGCTGTGTTGTCCATATATTTTTCATTAAAATATGTTCCCAAACTGTCTTGCATATTCACAGCACTAGTGATTTCTCTGTCCTCTTTCCTTCATTTTCTGTGCCAACCAAATTGCATCATCCACAGGATGAAGCAAATCATCATCAATTTCTATTGCTCTTACTATTGCCCATCTTATCTTAATATCCTCCATCCTATGGTGTGTGCACTTGAACCAAATCTCTGAAACTTCTCTTGTTTCTTTTTGAGATTAATCTACTCTTATTCTAGAAAGCATTAAGACACATCCAGAGCGGAAAATGGTGTAAGTCATTCCAAGTTCACTTGATTTTCATACATATACTCATACTGTATTCTCCTTTACCAGTTCTGCCTGTCCTCCCCAGTACTAATAGTCTGTTTATTCTGTCTTCCTTAAATTGTCTTTTGCTTTGGGTTATGGCTTGTGTATGTTTTCAAGGACAGAAACCTCATCTTCCTCTGTGTGACTGAAGTATATTCATCATCATGTGATAACGTGTAATTCTTTTCTGGAGACGGATGTGAATCAACTGTAAGGTTTTCGATTGCCTTCAGAAGAGCTGCCCACTTACACTGACTGAATACCTTAAGTGCTTATGCTTATTCATTCAATGTCCTAGATAAAGAAGCATCTGTGATTAGTCAGCAGTGTCTAGCAGCGTCAGTTTGCAAAGTCAGTTTGCAGGAACCATCAGCTTCTTATTCAGAAAGCTGAGTGACTTTGCAGAACTTTACCATTAAAAATATTACTCATTCTCCTCAATATGAACATTAAATTAATGGGAAATTTATGAAGAAGGCAGAAGATGTGGCGTCTGTAGCTTCTTACAAGCATACAAGACTGTCTCTTAATTGCTGAGAGTGATGCTATAGAAAGAACAAGAGAAACAAAAATGAAAAACAGTGAGTTTATCTGGATGGAATTCAAGATGAGGAGGTTAGCCTCGATGTTTTGGGGTTGCAGAGAAACTAATGGAAGAAACTGCTTAGGAATCTTCTTCAGGGTACAATGTTGGAAGGGAATGAAAAAAGTCACAATCATCATTTACAAAACAAATCTTGAATCTACTACTTCTATCCTGATATATTGTTTCCAGGACCAGGAGTTCCAAACTATCTTGTTTGCAGAATGCAGCAAGAGCAGACAAATATAAAGCTTTTGTCCTCTGAATTCCATATATGTGAAATAGACTGCCTTCCTCTTCTATTAATTACACTTGAACTACAAAGGTAAAACTATATAGTTTTCTTTTATACAAATAAAGGTAATATAATATTAATCTAAAAGATTTGCTTTACTTTACCCTCCTAACATCGTTCTTTAACTAGAATTCTGTTCCAACTGCAGCCATGAAAAATAATGGGTTTTGGGCTTGGTGGTGTAGTTGTTGAAACCGTTGTAAGTCTAAATAGACCGTAAAAAAAATGATGCATGACAAAGTGCAAGAATGGGAAAATCTCATTGTCACATTAATTATCTATTGACAGAAGATATACAGTAGGTGATGCAATGGCTTTAGATGTTCTTGTCTTTATTACCTCTTGGGGGAAAAGTTCAGATCATGAAATGAGTTTGGTGCTCTTGAGTGGACATTTGTCCTCATCACAAAACAACCTCATAATTCAGTGCGAAGTAACAAAATTGGAGAGCTCAAATTGAGGAGGCTTAGAACCAGGAGCATCAGGGAGTGATAAATTAGGCTAAAGGTGCAGGGCAATGCCGCTTGGGGTGACTTTCACAGCATCTGTGAGACAATGCCATCCCCATTACAAATCATTCTGCCAGGCAGACATCCTAAGGAGCTTCACATATTTGAAGGAACACATCAAGCCAGAAACAGTGCTGAAAGGAAGGCTGATCAGAACTGTTCTAAGACAGTACTCTGTTCCACTGCCATTCAATTTTATGAGAAGAGATTTTAATACTGTATTAAAGTCATATTCTGTAATTTTGCCTTTCTGCTGCTAATTTTCAGGGATTTTTTCAGAGTCGTAAACAATGAGCAGTGTTCATGATACACACTTGTATAAATAATAGTCCCTGAGGGGAATGTCTAAATATGGCTAACTATTGTAAGTTTACTTAATTGAATTCTATTAGCATAATTGTCTATGCTAGACATCCATCTTTCAATTGCTAGTACAAATCCAGGCAAACACTGGTGCACTCCTAGAGCTAGCTGTAAACTGTGTGATTTATATGACATGAACTGATGGTCTTCAGTTTAATTTTTAACAGTCAACATCATCATCTCAGTATCACCTTCTGAGGTGGCTACAGTGGCTGCCTTTGTTTACTGTCTCTTCGAGAAAGCCCACTGGCAGCTATTTTGTTTATCACAAATATCACAATCTGGCCCACAGAGACTGTAACACTCAATTTTGGAGAAGACATTGACACAGTTGCAGAGTGTAAATCAACACTATGAGACACTAAACTCTGCTGAGGCTCATCTTTTGCTCTTTGCATATATTTTTCTATCTGTCATGATACAGGGAGGGATCAAATGTCTAAGAAAGACTGAGAGATGCATAGGAACTATATATACTGTTGTTTATGTACTCTGTTTGTGAATATTGTTTACATATATATTGTGTGTATATACATTATACAATATATATAGTGGACAAAATGAGAATTCCTTCTTTTCATTCTAGCTATGCATTCTTATAACTCAGTTTCAAAATATATTTCTTTCTATGTGTGCAAAGAAATTATTTTCAATCATTTGTAAAGACATCAGACTGCTAACGTAGTTCATGAACTGGCAATCTGATGGAACACAGAAGGTTTCTGTGCTTAACTCCTAAGGTCTGTATGCAAAACTCATAAAAAAGGAAAATGTTAAGTATTGCAATATTGCACCTTGACTTATGGCCTTGCCCAGATTACTTCTTAACTAGATACAACATGTGAACTGCCATAACTGGGAAGAAGGGTAATTAACTGCCATATATTATGTATTTACCAGAGACACCATGGATACATTTGCAAAGTGTTATTATTTTATTTTATTTTATTTATTAGCTGGCTTTAATTATAATCCTGGAAGAAGCTGAATTACAGTCCAGCTGCAACACAGTCTGACAGCGGAGTAAGTTATAGCTGCCACCTTCATGGGACTGTAGGCGACACAGCAAAATAAAGTGATCAGTTTCCTTCTTCAAATCTTCCAGACTTGATGAGATGAGAGACTAGTCAGACACAGAAAAGTCTTTAGATGCAGAGCTGCTGGTTTTTAATTCTGTCAGCTAGCTTTGACAGCTAAATACAATCATCTGTGATGGAGTCATAATGATTAATTAGGTAAAGCAGCTGCACCCAGCCTCTTGTGCAGTTATGACTTACGTTATCCTCACCGACTATAACCTCCATCAGCTCTGCTCAATTAACTAAGGTTAAGCATTATAGATTATTGAGGAAATGGGCAATGGTAAATCAGAATGACTTTCCCAATTTAAAAATAAAGGATGGTCAGGTGTATCCGAGGCAAGATTCGATGTCCAGTATTTACAGCACCATTCTCTGCCATAGATATTGGGTGGAAAAATCATTAAAGACGGGGTTTATCATATCTGAATTTAGCCATCAAAAAGTTAGGCTTTGGAGACCAAGCTGCCCTTGTGGAGCAACATATAGTCACTGGAAAGAGGCAGCCATTTCAAAGGGTGAGTCATCCTATGCTGACCTTTCAGGCTAGATGGGACAAATCACCAACCAGAGGAACTTGTCTCCCCTTATTAACCAAAGAGGGACTCTTAACGACTAGGTGCCATGCTCAAGTTTTATCTGATCAAAGTAGAATGAGATAAATACAGGGTTTTCTCCCCAATATGTATTCAGATGCCTGAAATTGCTCATAGAAAGCATAGCAGAAGATCCTCAGAGGGCATGATGCCTCATTCTTCTTGAAGACATTAACCTAGTACCAAATATCTTTCAAAATGTGTCATGTAAGGGCTGGTTGTGGAGATAATCAGAACTTGATGGCTTGGCACGCCTAAAAATATGACCATGTGAGCTGTGTCTGTACTATTAATTTGGAAGTAAGAAAGGAGGCACTCAAGTACATCTATACTGTTAATTTATTAAAATGATCCCTATCTTGGTTTCAGACCATGGGAGGCTAGCACTTTTGTAACCAGTTGCTGAGCATGGTGCAGAACATAGCATAGTCCAGGGACCACTTCCAACCGCAATTTCTGTGTGGTTATCCTGCTGTGAAGGCTAAGGGAATTTAATAGTATGGAAAGATGTTGCTCCATGCCAGATGACCTTAATGTCAGTGAATGGGCATGTTTAATGTATGAATCTTACACTCTATCTATGTCCTCTTTTGCAACCTTTTCTGTATCGCAAACTGACCTGAAGGAAGGTACCCCTAAAACTTAGGATCTGAGCTAGTGTTGGTATATGTCCCTCAGTACAGCAGGTGAAATGACATAATAACCAATACTAAGAGGTTTTCAATTGACTCAAAGCTTAGGCATCTGCCTGAAAAAGACCAATGATCATCCCTCAAGATTTCTCAGGATACTAATTTCTATGGTCTCTTACACATGGAATGACTGCTTCAACCCCCTCTATGCAGTGTGCAGTATTGGAACACTCACAGATGTTTCCCCTTGTTATTTATTGTCTCATAGCTGCCATCTGTTCAGTGCAGCCTCCTGTTGTCTCTCCACCAATACTTAGCTCATAAACTCTTTGGACAAGCACATCCCTTTGTCTCTAGGATGCTTGACCTAAAATCTCTGTGGCAATACAGGTAAAATAATAATAGTAATTCCAGTAATATAAATGCAGACTTCAGCTATTGGTGGCAGAAACCTGAAAATTCACCTTGAACATGTGTATGTGTTTGTATTCCTCTGAAATAATCTTTCCAAAATATAAATATAACCATGTAGTATCTAACTATATACAATAAAGTAGTACTTTTGACAGAGAATTTTTGACAAGTAAAAAAATATCACTGTTTTTTCTGGAAGGAATGAGAAAGTAGAAAACAAAACACTAGATTTTAATGAACTGAAATTCTTCATGAAACCATAACCTTTTCAAATTTAACAGAGCAAAACAAATCAACTGTCTCCCAGATAATCCAAAATATAATTAGTTTAAACCCTGCAAAATAGTCAAAGAAGAAAAGTGAAAAAAATAACCTTTACTAACGAAGATACGTATTTTTCTAATGAAATCAATTATCACTCCAGGACAGACACAAATGACACTGACCACTAGTGTGGTTTCATGGAAATCACAATCTTTATTTTTTGACAAAACATATGCATGTTTTAATTTTAAAATTTATAAATGAAGTCTGGGGAAAAAAACAAAAGTCATTGAGACTATACTTCATGCCACCTTTAAAAAGGATCATTAAAAGACCTGTCCAACTGATCAATCAAATGATTCACTTGGATGGTCAAGGACTGTGAAAGATGATGACTGACCTCGTGCAATTCTCTAGTAGGTCGAGGGCTGAATGTTACATCACAGAAGTTATTACATGCTGGGACAGAGCTGCACAGCTCTAGGGAGGGCTCTGGGAAGTATCGGACAGACAATGCTCCTTGTGTGCTCCTTGGTGGGAGACTGGAATGTGGCCAATAGTGAAATACTGGCACAGGTTGCCTAGAGAGGTGGTAGATGCCCCAAGCCTGGAAAGATTCCAGGTCAGGTTGGATGGGGCTCTGAGCAACCTGACCTCTTTGCTCATTATGGGGGGGCGTGGACTCAATGATGTTTAAAGGTCCTTTCCAACCCAAACTATTCTATGATTCCAATGCACTGCATGTCTGTAGGACATGGGACCTCTGCTAGTTTGTCCTGGAGTAATGAGGAAAGGAGACAGAGCAGTAGCCCTGCAGCCTCCGGACAGCTGGTGCATGACTTGTGCTATGCTTGCCAACCCTTCCTGCTAAATGGAAAAGACAAAATGAGGATAAGGCTCTATAGGGTCAAAATTGGGATCCCCAAGCATTCCCTTCAGGCCTGGTTCATACACGCACATTTATTCTCACAGACACACTCATGCAGGCCGAGCACAGTCTAACTCTAAACCTATATGTGAATGCAAAGCTGAAGGTCAAGTCCTGAAGTCCTTAAACAGTCAAAATGTCCATGAAATCAATGTTATTCATTCCTGGGATGGTGAAATGATCCATGCATGTAGAGAGGAGGCAAAAAGAGCATCTCTTCTCCTAGAGTGGGTGGAAGCCGGTTCTGCCTTGGATGCTGGCTTAGCTCCTAGTGTTTGAAGACCAGCCAGGGATCACAGGTTAAAAAAACACAGTGTTTTCTCCACTCAGAGTTTCAGAGAAGAGATGAGAGGGTATGCCAAATGACTTTATATATAATACAGAGGTGCCACAGGGAAACCATGGATTGGGCCTTCAAGGAGCTACTTCTGCATGAGGGCTGAAGGGAAGGAACTCCAGGACTTGGGCTGGAAGATGCTGTGTCAATGCTGGCTTTTTGAACTGTTATATGTTACTGTGGTAAGCTCCTGATTGGTGGCTCATGGGGAATTGCCATCAGGTTGTACTTTCCTTTTTTTTCTTCAGGGATCCTTTCAGTTTCCGCCACAGACTATCCTTCCTCTTCATCTTCTTCTCTACCACGGGCAGCAAGGACTCTTTCCTTCGGATTTCCCTCACTAGTCCATGAAAGACATCATCAATGTAGAAGCGGAGGGCGGCTGAAGTCTCAAAAAAGGAGCAGGAGTACTCTCTGGCTAAGCTCATTCCTTCTTCAGTTGAGACCTACAAGGAAAAGAGAAGTCCATAAATATTGCCTAATGCACAGTGCATGAATTGACAAGAGAACATTGCAGTATATGTAGCCTGACTTTTTGGACACTGCCAATCACTGACCTTCAATTTTACAGGAAAATATTCCAACAGTACCCAACAGAGAAGATTCAAGAGTGAAAGAATCAGACTGAATCCATTTTGAACAGAGCATACTGACCATATTCATGTGCTCAGGTATATTATTTCCCTAATCCTGATGAATCAATTTTTCTATGCTTTTCCTCTCTTTAGAGCAGTAATCCTGTGCAGTTTGATAGTGTTGGTACCTTTATTCTGCAGACTGGAACAAATGGCCAGAAAGACTTACATAGAATGAAAGTCCTAGAAAATCCCTGGTCAGCATTAACCTAATCCTGGAGGCAACTTGACTCTTTAAGCACAGCAGCTTTCATACCTTAAGATTTTTCAGTCACATTAATTTCTAAGCATGCCTTTAAGTGTTTTGGTCTTGGCCTGAACTGTACGAAGATCCAAAATCTATTTGTTTTTCAGCTTATGTTCCCCAAGTGGCCTCATGCACTTACTGTTCTCAGAAAATGTGGAGGAAATGCGTCTTTGTGTTTTGGGGAATTGTAAGGGGAGAAATCACCATGAATCTGGAGAGATCCAAGGCAGCTCTTTTTTAATTTGCCTGTATTTTGAAACAGGCGTCTTATTCCTAAAATTTCCATGCTGGCTACCGCTTGGCATTTGACCTGCTAGCCTGCTAAATGGAAGAGTGCTCAGCGTGCTGATTAATGTATGGTTTAAATAGAGCTTAAATGCTTGTTATAAGGAGCACCACTGCCTACCACTTACAGTACTTTTTTGCACTTTGGGAGCTCATTTAGTAACATGTAGCAAGTCTGCAGCCAAAACAAGGAGCAAATCCTATGTGCTTCTCAAAGTAAGCTTTTTTTTCAGCTGGTAGACTATCCTTTCTTTTCAGTATTTGAGCATAAAACCGAACGACTGAACTGTATGAATGAAATGTATGATGTATATTCAAACTCTAGGTCAGAAACTCTGGCCTTTGTTTTTGTATGTATTAGGATATCATGATTTATTCAAGTAACTTACCAACCATTTGAACAAAAAGACAAAAAAGTACTTTGAGACAGCCTTGAAAAAGGCTGCATAATAGGTTTGGAAAAGTCTCAGTTGCTACTGTCTACAAATCTTGGGGTTGTTTTTTTTGTTTTTTTGTTTTGTGGTTTTGTTTTGTTTTTCTTATTTCTACCTTCATGCACTCAAAGGTGTCATTTATATTTATTAGCGAAATAAACCTTGATGTTTCAAGACACAAACTCTCTCATACCTACCATGAGGAAAATTCCCTTTATGATAAAGTTGTGACATCACCATGCATTTTTTGCACCTATCTGCAAAGCTGGAGAGAGTGAGAAACAGGATTTTGGATGAAACAGAAAATCAGTTCGTTCCAGCCTGGAGGTATATCTGCACTGAACATGTATGCAGGTAGCACAGACCACAGAATTCCTCCCTGTCACATTTGCATTGAGTCACAAACCTTGTAACATTAGTAGGATCATTCCTTTATGTTACAGGTATAATGTTAATTTAATTAAGAATATTGTAAGGGTAAACAGGGAGGTTGTATGCCAACCTGAATAATACTCACTGACACATTGAAAGATTGTTACCGCTTTGCAACTGCTATAATTGCCAACCTTTAGCAAAAGGAGATGGGTAGCAATATGGTCCTTGTTTTCCTCTGGGCAGCTGTGTAAGCAAAATGAGTGATTCAATACGTCTGTTGGGCACCACTGCAAAATTGATTGTCTGGATAGAAGACTATTTTGGTCTGTTTTGGACTTCATAATAATTTTTTTTTTCTCTGCTGTGCCTTGTTTGATCTGAAGGCGGATTTTATTTTTATTTTATTTTATTTTGTTAAAAACACTGCAGTTCTGAGCAAACAATTACACAGAGCTGCAGTTTCAGTGAAGATTTTATTCGTTCATTACCTAAAAAGAAAAAAAAAAACGCACATAAATTGAAACATCCTTATGTTAAAGAATGGTAAGGTCATACATATAATTAGATTGCAACCACAGCAATATTCAAATATAAAGTTACCCTTCCCTTTGCTCCGTGATTTTCTAGTCTTTGCCCACCTAATTCCTCCTGCGTTCCACTCTTCTTTATTCTTTTTTTTTAATTTTATTTTTATTGATATTATTTTGTCTTTCCTAGGATCAAAACTATGTTTTCTCACACCTGCAAGGAAGAACAACTGCAGAGAAGACATGTTATACTCCATAATGAAACAAGACTCCTAAGGAGCTGTGAGAACTGGAGAATACTCAAGAGAAATAAATTGTGCAGAAAAACAACCTCCCAGTATCTATGTGGCTAGAGTCTTGTAACATGGCCAAATTTGGCTGGATTTCTATAAAAAGCAGCAAAAGTTTGGTTTTGGACTCCGGTTTCCTGCCAGACAACATTAAAGTTATTAATGACAATGGTTCATTTCAAAGCATGGTATTTTTCTTAAATCTTGCCCTCAGGAACTAATTAACTGCTTTGGTGAAATTTTATGAACTAATTCAGCATGAGGACACCTGGCACAAAAAATTTCAGGACATTTAGTTGAAGTTTTTCAGCTTCAAGGCTGAAAACACACATCTCTTAAATCTAATGCTGTTATAATTACCACTACTGCTTTCAGCACAAAGGAAAATATGGTTATAGTAATTTAATTAATCTAATTGCTGAAGAAATTGTAAATATAGAGAGATGTCTAGAGGAAAAATAGACATTTTCCTTTTGGTTCATAATTCGGTCAAAAGGCTAGACACCTATGGAATGATAAACAAAGGATAAAGCCCTTGATGAGGTCAACAGATGCCCACATAATTCCAGGGATTTACCTTGTTCCCATCTTATCACCAGAAGAGAAACTATATCATAGAAATCCATCCCAGATCTGCACAGCTCAGGGACTTGTTCACAAATTGCAGCTTCTGTGGGTCTGTGCCAGAAGAAGATATGATCTGTCAGCGTGACACGAACAGACAGGTCAGGGAGCGAGGTCACTCTATTGAATATATATCTGGGAAGCAGGGATTTATATCTCATCTTTAGAGTAACCCTCTGTGATTGAAACTGGCATTGTTTCCCAGAGTATAATTCTGGTTATATTGATTCCAATTTAGCTTGTTCCTTTGCTGGTAAACTTTAAGAAGGGAATGAAGGTGGAAGACTGGTGTGGTGAAGATAATGAAAAATGAAAATTTAAGAGTTGGCAAAAGCTTCCTGAGTCTCACCCAAACTTTAAAAATTCTGATTGTCTGGGGCTGGGTATGTGTGTGTGTGTGGTGTTGGACCAGGACTTACAGAAGCAAGGCACTGAAGCTTGCAGTGTAACCAAAGAGCAAGATCCCCCAGAAGGACAAATGCATAAAACGGGCAAAGAAGCCTCATAAACATGATGTGTGAGCCCCAGGAGAACAGTCTTCTCATGTCTTCCTTGCAAAGGGCACGGTTCTGACTGTCCATTTGGGCACACAGGAGTTGAGAGGGAACATATACTAGTTAGAACAGTATGAGGACTGTGGGATGGGACAGCACATGGGACTGTAGGATGAATTTGGGAGTTTTTCATCTCCGGATAGTTCAGGGCAGCTGGAACACAGCACAACTTCATACAGAGAGGAAGTATTCACTGGCTGCAAACCGCATTTTATAGCATTAAGATTCTGTTTGTAGCTTTTGCAAACCTCCCTTGGAAAATTACAAGCGAGATTAAATGCAACGCTGACAGCCTGTGAAAGCTGTGATGGATGAGCTGCCATCTTTAAGACAGCCAGTTCCCCACTAAGGTCAGCTCCTGCACAACCAAAAGCAGAGCACAAAGCCACCCGGGCTGGGTGGTGGGTGGGGAGCCACTGGCAATCATTGGCCTCCATAGGCAGAACTTAAAAATATGTGGATCTGAGAAGGAAAGTGCAAAGAAACTAAGCAGATCAATAATCTACCTCTGCCCTTGGAGTGTCATTAGCTGGCAAATCCTCATCAGGGTGAGATTATTCTGTGTACAGCTTTCTTTCTCCTTTGGTCAAGGCAGTGACAGAAGCATCCCAAAGTAGATTTCATTGACAGAGATCTTATTAGCAGAGTCACAGCATCACCTTGGGGGACCCAGTGGTGGTCTTCATGCAGGAAAGCAATGCATTTCCACTTGTGCATCTCACCTTGAATACCGTGTCCGGTTTTGGGCCCCTCATGACAAGAAAGACATGGAGGTGCTGGAGCATGTCCAGAGCAGGACAACAGAGCTGGTGAGGGGTCTAGAGCACACGTCTTATGAGGAGCGGCTGAGGGAACTGGGGGTGTTCAGCCTGGAGAAAAGGAGGCTGAGGGGAGACCTTATTGCTCTTTACATGTACCTGAAAGGAGGTTGTAGGCAGGTGGGTGTTGGTCTCTTCTCCCAAGTAACAAGTGACAGGACAAGAGGAAATGGGGAATTTTAGACTCGATACTAGGAAAAAATTTCTTCACCAAAAAGGATTTCAAGCATTGGAACAGGCTAACCACCAGGGAAGTGGCTGTATCACCATCCCTGGAATTATTAAAAAGACATGTAAATGTGGTCCTGAGGGATATGGTTTAGTGGTGGTTTTGTCAGTGTTAGGTTAATGGTTGGATTTGATGCTCTTGAAGGTCTGTTTCAACCTAGATGATTCTATGATTCTATGCCTGAAACCACATGGTCTATTTGAGGTGTCTTTTTCAGCTTTCCCTTTGTGACGAGGACTTACATGTTGCTATGGGGAGGTCAGGAGGCTGCAGGTGCAGTACTAGGGGCTGCAAGGTTTTTCCTAAATGTTTATTACAGAGATTTCCACCCTGGCACCCCTTATTAACTTTGCAATTGGAAACAGAGTGATAATTATATATCCAAAAGCTTTGTTCTGTGAATGTTTTTCACTGAAGACATAAGGTCTTGATCACTAATCGGAGACAGAAGGAGATGCATGTTGCTCAATGCAATGCTCATCTAAATCCCACTGAGGCTAATAGGAGGGATTCCAGTGTGTTTTGATCAAGCTCTGTATTTCTGATAGACAATAATTTATGTGAGCTGTAAACAAAAGATAATTGTTTAAGAACATAGGGGAAGGGATGCAGCATCTTGAGCAGCCTTGTTTGTACCACAGCAAACAATAAGAGGAGTAGGAAAAGCCATGAGTACTCTGAATGATGTCTAGGAGACATCCATGTCTTTTCCCTTCATCTCTGGTTGATTGTTTTGTTTCCTGACACACCTCATTGCAGAAAACAAGCATCCAGATACCAGGCTGTGTATTAGCACCTGGATATCAGTTTAGAGACAGGCAGGCAATCCAGGAGAATCCACGCAAACATTGACATCCCTTCCCATCACAGTCCATTCCTTCAGCAGATCAGAACAAACAGAATAAGGTACAAACCTATAATATACCACAGGAAAAAGATGGAGAGATCGAAGGTATTGATGATTTCCTGGGTCTCTGATAAGCAAATTTACCAAGAGAAAAAGAGAAAAATGATCTCATGGGTCTAGAAAGTGAATGCCATCCTGTACAACAGAAAGGAAAAAAATGGGTATTGCCTGTCTGCCATGAATGATAGTTTTTTTAATCCCAGCACTGCCCACTGAGTTTATGCCAAAGGCCAAAGGCACTCCTGCACAACACCTGCGAGCTTTCTCATTAATGATGAACAACAGGGACTGACTTTCACTAGTCTTGGCTCATCGCTCTATGTCTAAGGTACTGGAAAGAAATTAAGTGGTCCTTGGACACCCAGCACTAGCAATTGTCAGGGACCTACCCAGTAAACTGGACAGGGACAAGTTCTGTATTTTGACAGATGGGACTGGGTCCAGTGAATGCTGAGCTGAGTGTTCCTACATTGCAACTTGCTTTTTCTAGGGCCAAACTCTTTCAGTGTAAGCATTTGACTCCTGTTTTGAGAAACATGCAACCCAATCCACTAATCCAAAAGCAGATCTATTATACCTATGTCATTTTTGACAGTTATTCATTTTTTTCCTTGGACAAGTGTTGTATCAACAGGCATGATGGCAGAGACTTTCTACAGGCTAGTATAAGAGTCTTTCCAAGTGTGAAATGCTATTGTTCAGGTCAAAGCTCAAATACTTGGATATTACAGCAGTGTCTGGGGTTGAAAACCTGAGCAGAACCAGATAAAACAGGAAAATCAATCTTCCTGTCTTTTTAAGACAAGGAGCACTGTTGTTATTTGTTCACCTAATATTTGTCATGGAATATATTTTTTAAAAGAATAAAAAAAAAAGTGTTCCAAGCCCTTTTACCCTTCTTCTCTTTCTTTAGATATTTAAATTAATAAACTGCCTAACATATTCTTGCCACTGAGCATTGACATCCCTGAAAGGAGGGAAAAAAACAAGATTAAGTAGAAATCAATTCATGCTGAAAGAAATGTTGAAGACAAGGCTTTGTGAGTAACCAGTGTTTCCTTTTTGCAGCCAGACATTCAATATGACTGTTTCAGGATGAAACAAATGCAGAGTAAATGCAAAAGTAAAGCAAAAATCCTTGGTGTTAAAAACTCCAGTTTCCATCTCCCTCAACACAAATATTCTGCTTTGTTTCAGAATTCTAAATTAATTTTAAAGTGAATTATTGTTTAAAATTAGAATGTTGAAACTTTCCTTTTGCAAACATAAGCATTTCAATCTTTATATATGGTCATATTTGCAAATGTGTACACTGCAATCACCAATTTGTTTTGGCTAAGATTCCACTAGAATTTACAACCAGTTTCTGCTGACACAAGCCAGCATTTTTCATTCAACCAAACACGTGCACCTTATTTTTTAACTCAGTCCCTAGGGAAGCAGACACTGCTTTTCAGCAGCCTGAGCAGTAGATGAGTAACATGAGGAGAAACGTGAGAGGAGAATTTCATGTCAACACCATTACTCTTAAAACCATTTGGAAGCCTTCAGAAGTAATTAGTTGAACAAACCTCAGTCTGACTTCATGGCAGGCAATCCTGCATTCTCAGCTTTGCTGGCTTTCTAGATTACAGGGCAAGATGAAATAAAAGCTGCCATACAATTAATCATTATTGTGAGGGTATTGCAATTACTTCTGTTCCTCTTTCTCCCTCCCCAGACTTACATGAAAGCTGGTGTCTTGTAAGAGTTTTCCATGGTTTCTTTACTGCCTTGCCACTCTGTGATACTTTTTACTGGTTCCACACTTCATAAATATTGGTGACCAAAATGGGATCTAACATGAATGGCCATGGGTGTAGACAGGATTAGCAGACTGGGCCAAAGAGAAGATTGTAGAATTGTTGAATCATAGAATGGTTAGAGTTGGAAAGGACCTTAAATATAATCTAGTTCCAACCCCCCCCTGCCATGGGCAAGGACACCTCCCAGTAGACCAGGTTGCTCATAGCCCCATCCCACCTGGTCTTGAACACCTCCAGGGATGGGGCAGCCACAGCTTCTCTGGGCAACCTGTTCCAATGTCTCACCATCCTCAGAGTAAAGAATGTCTTCCTAATATCTAATCAGAATCTCCCTTCTTTCAGTTTAAAGCCATCCCCCCTTGCCCTATCACTATAATCCCTCATAAAGGGAGTCCTTCCCCATCTTTCCTGTAGGCCCCCTTTAGGTACTGGAAGGCTGCTAGATGTGGTCCTGTTGTGTGAACTTATGCCCTGACAGACTAGATGGTATTGAAATAGCACATGACACAGCACTACACATCTCACGCCATCAGGTGTTCCAGCCTCTGAAGGCATTTGCATCACAGAGGCTGAGATATTCTTTCCCTTCCCCTTGTAACCTGGCCTTTGCATTTGGACAGGAAGGAAAATGTGGCTTTAGCAATGGACAAAATAATAAGACTGTCTAGGACTCCTGTAATGAGCTTTGTGGCTTATTTTTAGGGGACTGAAGGTAGAAAATATGGGATTGTAAAACTGATTTGCTCATTTTTTAAAGGAAAAATATATAATATTCTTGCAAAAAATTAAATTTCTAGTCAAAACTGGAGAGATCCATGTGTCCCCACTTATACCCTTCTCACCTGATTAGTCACTAAGGTGGGACATGGAACACAGCTAGGACTCCCTGTTTTGAGTGAGGAAGAATCATATTCTCATTCAATCTAAGGGAACTGCAAATTGTTGAGGGCTGAGAAGCAATCTGATGAAGCATCACTGAACACTTGTTCTTATGCTTTTCACTATTGACCAGTGTTAGCTTAGACTGGTATTTTCTCTGACATGCTATAGTCATTGCTACACTCTTATATGAAAACCCTAAGCTATTACTAGCTATTTCATTAAATGCATCTGTCTCACTCTTTTTCATATGAAAAAATTCTGGATCCAATGTTTATTCACACTTGAGTCTGGAGATTTTTAACATTTTTGTGATGGATATTTTTGCCCAGCACTGATTTCTGTCTAGTCGTTCTCTCCCTTTTGGACTTTTTTGTTGTTGTTGTTTTTCCCCCCACACTTTGAATCCACAATATCCTTGCAACAAAGGACCTATTCCTTCAGGTAATTTCATTCCTGTTTTGGGCAAATGTTTTGAGTAAAAAGCAACATCCTCCATGCAGTTGCGTAGTTGCAAAGCGAGTGAAACACATGAGGCTCCAAGGTCTATTGTTTCCAGCTTGTGATAATGTCACTTCATTATTTCACTGTTGTAATGATAAATAATTAAATCAACGTCTCATTTCATGTAAAAATCACTATGGAATCAGGGTGCAAGTTAGACTGAAGTTTTTCTTCTCTCTTACAGACTGTACTCTTCTGGCTTTATCTTGTCAAAAGCAAGACCGATGAGTGGGTTAAAGCATCTTTATACGAGGAAATGTTTCCAGAGAGATGGCCTCAGGAGCTGACTGAATTGGATACTCAAAGCCACATGATCTTGCATCAGTCAGCAATAGCTCTGGGTCTAATTTGAAGAGAATGTGGAAGTGTTACATCCTTAGCATCAGTCTTGAAGATGAACAAGTACGGGTCAATTGCTCAAAGCATTTTTCAGAGATCTGACAATTTTCTAAATTGTCCATCATCTTTAAAGGTACTTTGATTGCAACACTCAGCTGAGGACATAGATGGCCATAAGATGGTTGCAAAAAGCAGATGTTTCTACATCAGTTCAGCTTGGAACATTCACAGGAGGAGACCAGG
>NW_009649980.1:617359-645452 GCF_000708025.1 Charadrius vociferus
AGGGAAAAATCTCAGAATTGCAGTTTTAAGTTCACATGAAAGGAAAATCTTTTGAATTTTTTGTAAGCAACAACAAAAACAATCAATTATCATCTGCTAACAGCAGATGGTTATTAAAAAATTTACATGTAAACAAAGCTGCGAATGTACCTTTTACGCTATTTTTTTAAGCCAATATAAAGTTGGTAATGTTGAACACTTATTTTAACAATGAAACTTATTTTTATTGTTTGGTGAGCACAAGATGACTATCAATCCAGTACAGCCAGCCCTTGCATTTTTATCTATCATTTATGGTGTAGGCTATTTTCATTTATGTGTTAGACATTAAAATTCCACTAGTCACTTGAATCCTTTTCTTCATTAGGACTCAGGCACTAAGTAGACTGGGTGCTGAGAAAATCCACTTAATACCTGGTAGCCTATGCAAATCTCTCTGCCATTATATTACTTTGAAGATGGGAGTAACACAGCCACTAAAAGCAATATTTTGTCCTGAAAACACTCCACTGACATGAGAAGATCAGAAAACAAAGCAGGAGTCAATGAAGAGGGCAGAGCAGGGTGCTGCTTTCAGTGTGTTATTTTCCACAGTTGTCTCCTGAAGATTGAGAAATGTGGTGCAGGAAATTTAAAGGAGATCAGAAAGAAATCTGGAGAGCTAAATAGAAGACTAGGAAGAGACAGAAACAACTATGTATTCATTTGTGTGTGTTTGTACATATAGTCACAAAGGAGAACTGTAAATGAAGTAAAAAAAAAACCCACACAAACAAAAATATTGGTGATTCACACAACAGAAATAATCTTTTGAGCCAAAGTATCCAAAACTTGTGATCAGTTAAATGTGTCATTTTCAGACGTATGAACAGACTACTGGAATTAAGCTCTGAAAGTTCCCTTTATGCTTAAACTGAATATGAGTTTCCAACACTAAAATAAAAAGATCACAAAAAATATCTGTTCCAAAAGCAGTAAATAGTGTTGTGTGTCCTGACACCACATATTGCTTCACGCTATGGGGAGTGAATTGCACATATATTCTGGTGTACAGTTTTCACATCTAAACATACTCCCAAACAGCTTGCAGGCAAACACAGAACACCATGCTATGTTCCTGGCAGTGAAAAGAAAATTGCAACAAAGCTCTCCTTTCTCCCTCCATCTCTGTGCAATTGTCATCTGCTGAGATCCAGGGATTCTGCCCAGGCTGATGAAGCGGGTATTCAATAGAAGGGAAGCAGAGGAAGAATTTATAGTGGATTTATAGAGATTTGGACCGCAATGGAACGATTTGATTTTTTTTTTTTTTTTTTCAGAAACCGTTTGCTGAAGTAAGCAAGTGTTGCAAGTGTATGAGGTATCAAGATGCCTTATGCCCAATTTACAGAACGTTTCACCTTTCCACCTATTACTTGGGTTGCTTTTAAATGAAAAAATTACTTGATGCAGTGACAGGGGGATATTGTATCAGGAAATGGGAGTGGTGAGCTGTTGTTCTTTTTTTTTTTTTTTTTTTTTTTCCTGGAACATCTAATTAATTTTGAGGGTTTAGTAATTTTGAAGTTTATTGGGAAGGTTTGTCAAACAACCTCATTATGGGAAATACTTGCACAAGATCTTTATTAAACTAATGACATCGATCTTCTCCATGTCAATATTAGTTCAGGCAAAATATTACACTTTTGCAGAATATGAATTGACTGAAAAAATTCATGGGAGCTTCTCTGGAGTCTTCCTTTCTAGCTCTTTTCTAATGTGCTGAAAGGGTTGGTTATGGATGAGCAAAGGGCCTTTTCTTGGTCACAGGGACATTGAAAGAGAGAGGCTTATGGCATAGGAACCGTAAAGCAGGAACGACAGCTGCATAAGGAGCATCCTCTTAGCTCCATCATGTGATGTGATCTACCAGCATGGACAATGCATAATAAAATACTGAGTCTGAAGAACTACATAGCAAGGGGATAACAATAAGAAATGAATGTGCTGAGGGAAAAAAATTAAAAATCTTAAATGGCCAGTGGGTAGGAAGAGCTGAAAGAATGCATTTAGCTAATTAGACATAACAAGCTCTCTTATTGCCTGCTAACCTCACTCAAATTACCTCACTTTTGCCGCAGGCTAAGAACATGTGCTCAGATAGTTTCCGTGGTAACTTGTTCGTACATCTGTGGTTAGATTGTCTTGTTGGCAAGCTCCCCATTCAGCAGGCAGTTTCTCTGGATAACCCCTCTGTATTTGCTGCCTGTGGGCTTTGATTTTTACTCTGAAGACCAAGAACCTTAACGTAAGCAAAGTAACATCTAACAGCTGGCAGAATCTTAAATTTATTGAATATAGCCCCAAACTTTCTTGCATACATCCCCAAGACAGCTCGGATACTTTACTAACAGAAACTTAAGGAATGATGATGCTCAAGGATTAATCAGTAAGTTTTTTTTTCCAGAATCTTAATTTTTGGCTGAAGACAAATAGGTTGCTGGGACTACCTGGGATGCTAGTTCATGTTTATTGCCACAAAGGAAAGGAAATAGTGAAACGACAAGAAGAGAGAAGCAGAACAGTGAAGGTGGAAGGAAGGTGAGAGGAGGAAGACAGATTATATCTTTATAAAGTTAGCTTGGGGGTAGAATGAGAAAACAGACTCTTAACAAACAGAATGGCAGAAACTCCTTGCTAGAAGCATCTGTTTAACCTCCTCTGTCCATGATGTATCCATCCAATTATTCAGATATTCTTTTGATGTGGAGAAGTTGCTGTATTAATACATCCTAAAAGCTCAAATTGTGATTACAGCTGATAAACTTGTATTCTTATCCAGTGTAATAGACTTTTCAGTTCTCCACTGATAAAGCTGTAGCTCAGTTTACCTAGTGGCATGTGTGAACTTGCATCTACACACATAAACACACACACCTCAAATGTTGTTGGGATCAGAATAAGCCTCTCAAATACACCAGCCAGAAATGTTGGCTTTAGAGCAAAACTTGGATGCAGATGCTGACAAAACACTGCTCTAAAGATTCCCTTCGGTACTGGGAGTCATTTAGTATCAGCTCCTGTGCAGATTAGTGCTGGTTTCTGACATTTATTTATTACCCGCATTTCAGTCACCTAACTAGTGCAAACCTACAGTCTGGCCAGACTCTGGAAAAGGCAGTGAAAAGGTAAAAAGACAGTATGTGTAGTGTGGATGCCGTGAGCCAGGCTGTCCTTCTACCTCTTCTGAAGTTTTTCCAGAATTTCTTAGAGGAAAAATGTTGGGTCATAACCTGGAGTACAAAGAGCTAGGTGTACCTTTGTTTCTGTACCCTTCCAGACAGAAAAGATTGAAAACAAAGGACAGGAAACAGTTAACACATAAGTTACAGTAAATACATAGATACTACTATGTGGGAAATAAATACCTTAAAATATAAAGAGTATTAAGGGCTGTGGAGAAGAAAGATACAGTTTTTCAGGAGTAACCTAACCTGGACAATGAAATATTAACAGTATTTTATCACTGATAATCACAGTGGTTAGTAGGTAAATCTGGAACTGGTGCTGATCGCCATGCATACCTGAATAAGCAACGCCACAGTTCAGACTACAGAGTGGAAATGTAACATCTTTACCCAGCCACGCAGGTAGAGCAATGACAAAGACAGGCAATAACTCTTGATTTCTCTCAGGAAACTTGCTTGAATTTCCTAATGGCTGTTGTGTTTTGGTTTGGGTTTGTTGGGGTTTTTTTTGCTTTTTGTTTTTTGTTTTGTTTTGTTTTATTTTGTTTTGTTTTTTTAATACATAAATAAGCCTAGGTTTGGGGCAATAAAATTGCTGGTACTAAAAGCAACAGCTGGTGAAAAACAGTAAGTGCTTGAAGCTTTAACAGTTACTGTCGCTAGCAATTCAGGATATGTTATCACCCCATTATTTTTTTACCCTTAGAAATAAAATAAGCGTTATTAAATGGTTTAGAAAATGACAACTGCCTGTGGTAAAGTTTTGTTGTACTCAATGGATGGAATATTAATAAGAGGATAGGTATGATATCTTTGAGAAAAAGATGTGGAAAAAGAAATGTAGATCCCACTTCAGATAGAAGAGGCAGTTACTATGGCTGACACAAATGATTCAAGCTGGAATTAATATATTCTGTTAAAAATTGTACAGAAGTCAGAGATTCATAGAATGGTTTAGGATAGAAGAGATCTCTGTAATTCGTCTAGTCCAAAGTGGTGCTCATAGTAAGTCCACCCAGAGCAGATTGCTCATGCCATATTCAGTGAAGTTTTGAACACACAAGGAAGGAAATCTCACAGCATTTCTGGGCATTTGTTCCACTTTTTAACCATTTGCACTGAAGAAACCTTCATAATTAATCAGATTTTCTTGTGCTGTAAAACTTTTTTTTTTTTTTTAGTTCTTCTCATTCTTTCACTGTGCGTCTCCAACAAAAATAGAGCTTTGCCTTCATTTTACTGATTATTAGGTGACTGAAGATAGCAAGATGGTTCCCCTTTGGGTAGCCAGAAACTCAGATTACACAGCCTCTCCTGTTACTTTTTGCTCCTCTATCTGTAAGACTATCTTGCAGATTTCTGCTGAACGCCCTCCAGTATGTCAATATATTTCTGGTACTGGGGAGCCCAAAACAGACACAATAGTCCAGATAGATCCCCACAAGTGCTGTTGGTTACATCTTTGGTAATAGAATCCAGGATGCACCTGACAACCTTCACTGTAAGGGTACGTTGTTGGTTCATGATCAACTCATCCACCAGGACTTCCATGCCCTCTTCTGCAAAACTATTTTCTTTCCCGTAGTGCCGAACTGGTACTGCTGCATGATGTTGCCCATCCTATGTGCAGGCTTGGCATCGCTTTTCATAGAATCATAGAATGGTAAGAGTTGGAAGGGACGTTAAATATCATCTAGTTCCACCCCTCCTGCCATGGGTAGGGACACCTTCACTAGACCAAGTTGCTCAAAGCCCCATCCAACCTGGTCTTGAACACTTGCAGGGATGTGGCCTCCCCATCTTCTCTGGGCAATTTGTTACACTGCCTCACCACACTCAGAGTGATTTTTTTCCTTAATATCTATTCTAAATCTCCCCTCTTCCAGTTTAAAGCCATTACCCCTCATCTTATCACTGCATGCCCTTGTAAAAAGTCCCTCTACAACTTTCTTGTAGGCACCCTTCAGGTACTGGAAGGCTGCTATAAGGTGTCCATGAAGTCTCCTCTTCTCCAGGCCGAACAACCCCAACTGTCTCTTTCGCTGAACTTCATGCAGATCCTGTCATACCATTTGTCCAGTCAGGCAGTGCCTCCTCTGTATGTATTCCTTACCTGTTGGTGTATCAACCATACCACTCAGTTAGGTACCACTCATGCAGGAGCCTTCTGATTAGTAGAATCATAGAATCATTGAATCATTATGGCTGGAAAAGACCGTTAAGATCATCAAGCCCAAAATTATCTAGCTCTACCAGGCCCACTTCTGAACTATGTTCCTGAGCACCACATGTTGGTGGCTTTTAAATACATCCAAGGATGATGATTCAACCACTTCCCTGGGCGGCCTGTTCCAGTCTTAGATAACTCTTTCAGAATAGAAATTTTTCTTAAGGTCTGTTCTAAACCTCCCATGGTGCAGCTTGGTGACTTTTCCTCTTGTCCTATCAGTTGTAACTCGTGAGAAGAGACCAACGCCCACCTCTCTACAACCCAATTTCAGGTAGTTGTAGAGAGCAATTAAGTTTCCCCTCAGCCTCCTTTTCTCCAGGCTGAACAATGCAAAGTCCCTCAACCGCTCCTCAAAAGATTTATTCTCAAGATCCTTCACCAGCTTTGTTGCCTTTCTCTAGACACTTTCCAGCACCTCAATGTCCTTCTTATATCGTGGGGCCCAAAACTGAACACAGTGCTCAAGGTCTGGCCTCACCAGTGCCGAGTGCAGTGGGACAATCACTTCTCTAGTCCCTATGGCTATACTATTCCTGATACAGGCCAGAATTCCATTGGCCTTCTTGGCCACCTGGGCACACTGCTGGCTCATGTTCAGCCGGCTGTCAACCAACTCCCCCAGGTGTCCTTTTCTGCCGGGCAGCTTTCCAGCCACTCTTCCCCAAGCCTGTAGTGCTGCATGGGGCTGTTGTGGCCCAAGTGCAGGATTCGGCATTTGGCCTTGTTGAAACTCATACTATTGGCCTCGGCCCATCAATCCAGTCTGTCCAGATTCCTCTGAAGAGCCATTCTAACCTCACGCGGATCACCACTCCCACCTAACTTGGTGTCGTTTGCAAACTTACTGAGGGTGCTCTCAATCTCCTCATCAAGATCATTAATAAAGATATTAAACAGGAGTGACTCCAACACTGAGCCCTGTGGAACATGACTTGTGATTGGCCACCAGCTGGATTTAACTTCAGTTACCCCCACTCTCTGGGCCCAGCCATCCAACCAGTGTCTGATCCAGCAGAGTATATGCCTGTCTAAGCCTTAGGTAGCCATTTTTTTTCATGAGAATGCTGTGGGGAACAGTACTAAAGGCTTTATTGAAGTTCAGGTAAATAACATCCACAGCCTTTCCCTCATCCACCAAGTGGGTCACCTTGTCACAGAGGGAGATAAGGTTTGTTAAGCAGGACCGGCCCTTCATGATCCTGTGTTTACTGTGTCTTTTCATCTGGTTTTCCTGTAAATAGTATGTAATGACACTCAAGATGATTTTCGCCTTAAGCTTCCGTGGCACCGAGGTCAGACTGACAGGTCTGTAGTTCCCCGGATCCTCCTTTCAGCCCTTCTTGTAGATGGGCATCACATCTGCTAATCTCCAGTCCTGGTGATGAATTATGAAGAGTGGTCTGGTGACAACATCCGCCAACTCCTTCAGCACTCTTGGCTGTAACCCATCTGGCCACATAGACTTGTGCATGTTTTGGTGGTGCAGCAGGTCACCGACCATTTCCTCTTGGATTATGAAGGTCTTGTTCTGTTCCCCGTCCCTGTCTTCCTGCTCAGGGGGCTGGGTACCCAGCAAACAACTAGTCCTGTTATTAAAGACTGATGCAAAGAAGGTGTTGAGTACCTCAGCCTTTTCCTTATCCTTCGTCAGTGTTTCCCCCTGCATCCAATAAAGGAGGAATATTCTCCCTAGTGCTCCTTTTATTGTTAATGTATTCATAGAAGCATCTTTTATTGTGTTTTACAGCAATAGCCAGACTGACTTCTAGTAGATACTTTCTGTCCCAGCATTCACTTCTTACTAAAGATATTCAAAATACTACCTTGCAATTGACCTCTGAGGAATGCTACTAGTAATTTGCTGTTAGCTGGACTTTGTACTGCTCATCACAACCCTTTGAGCTTGGTGGTCCATCTAATTCCCATCCAGCTTGTAGCCTGTCCATCCAAACCAGATCTCACTTGTTTGGCTACAAGGACACTATGAGAGACTGAGTTGAAAGTCTTGTTAGAATCAAGGTAAACATCATCCGATTTTCTCATACAGAATGTGAGTCATCTGAAAGCAATTACAGAAGTCAGTCAGCTTGTCAGGAACAATTTGCCCTTGGTAAATCCATGCTAGCTGTTCCAAGACACTTTCTTATCCTTCATGTGCCTGGATGTGGCTTTTTGGGACAGCACAAGCTGTACAGTCCTATCCAGGAACCTGAGTGTACACCCATCAGCTGAGCCTCCTGTCACTTCAGCCTCATTGAAGCTTCTTCCAAGTCTGCTCAAAGAATGTACATGCAGATGTAACTGCTGAGTTGAGATAAATCTAACAAGAGATAACCCTGTCCTGTGTAGGTAAAGACAGGTGGAAATTTTATCTTAATGGAATCAGTTATTCACACACTGTAGAGAAATAGATACTGTAGCACCTGTGGAGGATGATCAGAAGAATGACATAGGCCTTTAAGAACTTCTTGTTATTATTTGTCCTTTAATGTTTCTGGCAACGATGCTATATACCCCATTCACAAAGAGGAGAGGAGAGGAGAGGAGAGGAGAGAGAGGGTGCTCTCAATCTCCTCATCAAGATCATTAATAAAGATATTAAACAGGAGTGACTCCAACACTGAGCCCTGTGGAACATGACTTGTGATTGGCCACCAGCTGGATTTAACTTCAGTTACCCCCACTCTCTGGGCCCAGCCATCCAACCAGTGTCTGATCCAGCAGAGTATATGCCTGTCTAAGCCTTAGGTAGCCATTTTTTTTCATGAGAATGCTGTGGGGAACAGTACTAAAGGCTTTATTGAAGTTCAGGTAAATAACATCCACAGCCTTTCCCTCATCCACCAAGTGGGTCACCTTGTCACAGAGGGAGATAAGGTTTGTTAAGCAGGACCTGCCCTTCATGAACCTGTGTTGACTGGGTCTGATCATCTGGTTGTCCTGTAAATAGTATGTAATGACACTCAAGATGATTTTCGCCTTAAGCTTCCGTGGCACCGAGGTCAGACTGACAGGTCTGTAGTTCCCCGGATCCTCCTTTCAGCCCTTCTTGTAGATGGGCATCACATCTGCTAATCTCCAGTCCTGGTGATGAATTATGAAGAGTGGTCTGGTGACAACATCCGCCAACTCCTTCAGCACTCTTGGCTGTAACCCATCTGGCCACATAGACTTGTGCATGTTTTGGTGGTGCAGCAGGTCACCGACCATTTCCTCTTGGATTATGAAGGTCTTGTTCTGTTCCCCGTCCCTGTCTTCCTGCTCAGGGGGCTGGGTACCCAGCAAACAACTAGTCCTGTTATTAAAGACTGATGCAAAGAAGGTGTTGAGTACCTCAGCCTTTTCCTTATCCTTCGTCAGTGTTTCCCCCTGCATCCAATAAAGGAGGAATATTCTCCCTAGTGCTCCTTTTATTGTTAATGTATTCATAGAAGCATCTTTTATTGTGTTTTACAGCAATAGCCAGACTGACTTCTAGTAGATACTTTCTGTCCCAGCATTCACTTCTTACTAAAGATATTCAAAATACTACCTTGCAATTGACCTCTGAGGAATGCTACTAGTAATTTGCTGTTAGCTGGACTTTGTACTGCTCATCACAACCCTTTGAGCTTGGTGGTCCACCTAATTCCCATCTACCTTGTAGCCTGTCCATCCAAACCATATCTCACTTGTTTGGCTACAAGGACACTATGAGAGACTGAGTTGAAAGTCTTGTTAGAATCAAGGTAAACATCATCCGATTTTCTCATACAGAATGTGAGTCATCTGAAAGCAATTACAGAAGTCAGTCAGCTTGTCAGGAACAATTTGCCCTTGGTAAATCCATGCTAGCTGTTCCAAGACACTTTCTTATCCTTCATGTGCCTGGATGTGGCTTTTTGGGACAGCACAAGCTGTACAGTCCTATCCAGGAACCTGAGTGTACACCCATCAGCTGAGCCTCCTGTCACTTCAGCCTCATTGAAGCTTCTTCCAAGTCTGCTCAAAGAATGTACATGCAGATGTAACTGCTGAGTTGAGATAAATCTAACAAGAGATAACCCTGTCCTGTGTAGGTAAAGACAGGTGGAAATTTTATCTTAATGGAATCAGTTATTCACACACTGTAGAGAAATAGATACTGTAGCACCTGTGGAGGATGATCAGAAGAATGACATAGGCCTTTAAGAACTTCTTGTTATTATTTGTCCTTTAATGTTTCTGGCAACGATGCTATATACCCCATTCACAAAGAGGAGAGGAGAGGAGAGGAGAGGAGAGGAGAGGAGAGGAGAGGAGAGGAGAGGAGCCTGTTTTTGTAGGGCAGATCATTTCTAATCCTTTTTCTGTCATGAGAGGAGAGGAGAGGAGAGGAGAGGAGAGGAGCCTGTGCCCCATTTCATTCTCACTGAACAGCTGTCCTGGAGCCTCTGTACTGTCACGATATGATCCATAAACATCACCTAACTTCTACCAGAGTGCGTTCCTCACCACTTAATACCCATTAGATGTTTTCTCATCATTGTCCTGTATTTTAAATGATTCTTCCTCATAATTCTTTAAGTTCCTTTGTTTCTTATCAACATATACACAGTGTTTTTATCACCTCTCTATTTTCATTTACCTAAGCTAAAGAAATTAAGCTGTCTTTAATTTTCTCTGATAGGACCAGCCTCATATGCATTTTCTGCACCTGTTCCAATTTGAATTTGCCATCATCATCCATAAGCAACTACAGCTAATCTTTACTGAGATTTCACTTGTATTTTCTATAGCTTCGATGCTTCCATGCCTCTGATAAACATATCATTTCAAATACCTCTTGAAGTGACATTTATTTTATGCACAGTTGCATGAGGTTTGTGGTTTATAATCACCCTGTAAGTGGTTGATATATCCAAGACTTTCTCTCCTGCCTTCCAGCTGATGTGTTATAGCAAACAGTCTTGCTATTAGTCCTTAAGGGCATGGCCTTGCACTTTTTACAATTACATTTAATTCCACTTCTATCACTCCTCTGGGTCGCACAGCTTTTCCTCTACAATAATCCTGTCTCTTCTAGATAGAAAATGCTCCCACTTTGTGTTATCAGCAAATTGTGTCGGTACACTCCTGCATTTTTATGTCTTGGTCATTAATGAAAATGTTAAAGATCAGCAAATTGAAGGGTAATACCTAATATTCTCAGGGGCCAGATCCAGTTCCAACTGGTGGGATCAGAACCAAACCCTCCTTTTCTAAAATGTTACCTAAATTTAAGATTATGTGTGGTTGTATATGGGTGCAATCCAGCCGTCATATTTTTTTTGCTAGTAAATCACCCATCTCTATGGGCCCATCTCGACTAATCCATCTGTTACAGTTATAAGGAAGACAGTGAAGAAAAGGCTGATTTATGAAATCCTGGATGATAGTCTCTATTTTTATTAATGTGTGATTATGACTTCCCAGCTACATTGGGTGAAAATAGCTTAATGGCATCGCTTTCCATGTGAAAATACTGCGTTGACAGACACTAAACGCTCCATGGCAAGGAGCCATGAAGCTGTGCTGCTCCAGACACCCCACTCTGTGGATAACCCTTAGTGTGGCTCCTAGCACAATGGGGGCTCTAGTTTGTGACCCACGCTGGTGGGCGGCACAGTTGTAATTCCAATAATTCAACGCCTCGAGGCTTCTATATGAATTAACTGCACAGGCTTGCCTCTAAGTGCCATTTTTTGGAGACGGGGATAGAGCAGATGGGGATTTGTACAGGCCAAACTGTTGGAGGCCAGTGATAAGGAGGAAAAAAAAAAGGGGAAAAAAATAGGAAAAAAAAAAAAAGAAAAGCCGTGAAAGACAACCCTTCCGTTGGTGTGCTTTGCATTGCCACCTGCCAACCTCAGGCCTTCTGATCTCCTCTCAGTGAACCGTAGAGGCAGCAGTTGGAAAGATCAGATATACGCTCAGGGCAATCTGTCAGAAACTACTTTGTCACATTCCCCAACACTAAAACATAGGGAAATAAAATCTGTCTGTTTAGAACTGTAACTGGCCCTTACATAGGAGAACTATTTTTTTTAACACAGAAGAAAGCACTGAACACGGCTCCTGCATTGACTTTTTTCTTTTTTTTTCAACATCACTAAAATATTAGAATTTATTTTTTTCATCTTACGTAAGCATCTGTACCTTGTTTGTTGGCCTCTGGCAATGGAGTTGTAATGTCATTCTCAAGAGAGTACAATGAATTCCATTATACAACAAAACATAAAAAAAGGCAGCAAAAAACAACAGATAAATCCAGAATTACTATTTAAGTCATTTAAAGATATTGTTTGTCTATGTTTTGCCACAGTATCAACCCTACAAGGGACACCACTTGGCTATAGTTTGTTGTTTTTTTTTTTTTCTGAAAGATGAGACAGATAAATGGTGTGGGTTTTTTTAAACTAATGCTGAAGTTGGTTTGTTTTTTGGTTGTGTTTTTTCTTGTTTGTTTGTGGTTTTGTTTTGGATTTTTTTTATTTTTTTTTTTAATAAGGTGTATTTTGGTATGCACAGAATGTTCTTGAAGAAACAAAAATTTGTGAATAATTTTCTAACTTTCTTATTCTATAGTACTTTTATATTCCACATAGAATGTACTATACAGCATATCTCCTTTCAAGTTCAAAGCACTTTGCAGATATCCAATTAAATTTTATACAACTTGTTATATGGTATAATCTTATAATGCCTGCCAAATCCAGCAATAAATATTCATACCATATTTGGATAATGAGGAATAGGTAGATGGAAATAAAATATTTTCTTCACTTACACTGTCATCCTTAAAATAATCAATAAGCTGTATTAAATTGAATATTTCAGTTTCATTTGTGACCACCACACAAATGAACAATATAGTGTCATACCTGTTTACGTGTAGAGTTAAGAATATATTCCCCATTTCTTTATTTAGCCTATGGGGTGAATATCCTATTTACTCTACCATGTACTAAGGGGGCTGTTGGAGTATTTTCTTTTCATTTAAACCTTGTTTCACATGGGTCATGCACAGGAATAAGCTTGGCAGCTTGTCTGAGTCTGTACAATGAAACCACCATGCACTGGTAGAATTTCGCAGGCCTGGGCAGTTTTTGCTGGAAAGAAGCTAGGCATTATAATGAGGTCAGGACTGAATTGTATTGGCAAGGTTCTATGTTGGGATGTTTTCGCAGCATTTCCCCAAACTACCCCTGCGTACAGATGTTTTGGTGAGTTTCAGTAGTTCCATGAGGCCTAAATGTACTCACGTATTTTGAAAGGTAAGTTTAAAAATGATTAAGGAATTGCCCAGGCAAGATAATCTCTTTGGCAGACCTCACTTTATGATGCTCTTCCACAGTGCTCTGATATTCATAAACATACTGACTGACCAGTCTGCCTAATATAGCCTCAGTAATATTATTTCTTTCATTTTGTCATATAAAACAGCAGGTTGTTAAAATAATTACCAAGTCTAGCCATCCTTCAGAATATCATGGCCTCTGAATAATGTAGTTTCACTCAAATTTATGCAAGGTGAATTCAGCTCTGTGAGCGTACCACGGCATTGCCCGCTCATTACTGAAATTAAATTTGACAGGCATTTTGAGCATGTTATCTTCCTGTTTCTTTCCTCTCCATGTCTTGCCAATACTTTCAGAATTGACTACCTGTTTTAGCTATCTATCTCCATTGTTTGGTTTATGATTGGAGAACTACTGACTGGTCCTAATTTTCAAAGGTCAGGTTCTACAGTCTCTTCTGAATAAGAGATGCTTTCTGAATATTGCCGAAAAAAATCTCTCAAAATGTACCAAATATGGATTTTTTTCTTTTATTTACTCCTCAGTGACTTAAGTCTACTCCCCCTAAAATTGTATTACTGACCTGTAATACTTAAAGAGAGACCAATAAGAAGTGCTTTTGAAAATCAAGGCACACATCACACATACATCATCATCACAGTCACTTTAAAATCAATGACAGTCATCAGTCACCCAAAGAAAACCTAATCAACCAAACAAAGGTCGAAAGGAGACTCACTTGTATCTGGCCAGTTCCATGCGATGTCATGGATATTGTTAAAAAAATAAAATTAAAATGATAGAGGCAATTAGGCAGCATTATTAAGTATTTTAGGAGAAAAGATTTAATCTTTACCATATTTTCTTTTTATTTTGTGCAGTATTTAAAATTCATTCTACAGGAGAGTGTTTTCAGTTGCTTATTCTCTGTATTGTCCCTTCCCCCCCCCAATCTTTTCAGATACTTAGAGGCACGGAGCACAAGAAAGAAAAGAAAAGTAGAGTATTTTACAGGTAAAGTACATCATGTCGGAGTTGGTGAGTTCTCTTAACATAGAAACATGTCGCCCTCCATTTCCCATTGTAAGTAATTATGGTTATCAGATAAAGCAGTCATCAAAAGGTGTTTTGTGAACCATGGTGCTTATATAAAGCAAGCTGCTGCTTTGCCACTGAAAGAAATTCACAATCATCCATTTTATACAACTAGATAGAATAAGTTTCTTCACAATCTGCAGATCTGCTTTCTAAGACTTGCAGATATCTCCTTCAAAGCAAAAGCTGCTGTCCCACAAAGGCAAATATTGACTTCTAGGACTGGATTGCAGCAATAGCAATAATGATACCAAGAAGTAGCTCTTTCCACTGCCACTGCCACCAACCTTTGCAGTTTTGGAGTCACTAAGCCTCAGATTGAACCTATTTATTTATTATGGGTGACCTTATTCTACGATTAAGAAATTGAGGCACGAACAGGCATGTAATCTGCTTCCGTATTTTTCTTATTACCACCGTCTCAAATACACATAGTATGTAGACATGATAATATATAATATTTATAGATTTTAAGGTACAATTAACTAGTCAGACCTCCTCCAGACTAACATGGAGTTTCATTTGTCTCAATTCCTTGTGTGAAAAACCACCTGCAAAGGAAAGTATCCAACCTTGGCAGGAAGGAGGCAAGACAAGGAGAAGCGTCTATGGTAGCATGCTACAGTGGTGCAGCACTGCTGAAAATGCTAAGCCTCCTTTCAGCTATAAATGGGCTTTAACTGTAATTGAATTTAGCTCCCAGCCATTGCTGCTTGTTTCTATGCTGGCTACAGTAAACATCAGGGTGGATTTTGCCCCCATCTCTATTCCCCCCGGGGTATTTAAACTCTGCAATCAAATCACCTCTCAACCTTCTTTTTAATAAGGCAAACAGACTGAGCTCTTTAAGTCTCTCATAGTAATCTGTGTCCTGCAGGCTTCATCCCTGGGATGCTACATATTTTATTAAATGAAAAAAAGTTTTCTGGTTCAATAGCAGTGTGATACAGAAGTTGTTCTAGCAGTCAAAAAAATGAACAGGGACACAGCAGTACTGGACAATTGGACTGAAGTTAATTTGATTCTAAAGCAAAGCACGTTGTGAAAATGGCTAGATCTTTTATTGCAGCAGTATCTAGAGACTGTAGCCAGTGTTGGGTTGGATTTCATACTCCATAGTCAGGCATGGCCTAGAGGTCACTGGACTCAGTCTGCAGAGGCCAAAGAAAAGGGAGGTGAGTTAGAGAAAGAGACCAAGAGATAAAATGTCTTGCTTAACTTACAGAAAAGCTTTAAGAGAGCTCATAATGAAAAGTAGGTCTCCTGATTCCTTGTGGATTACACCTCCTGCTTTCCTTTTTCTTTAAATGAACTTATAAATGTGTTCTAGAAATACTGATGCCTGAGATCAAGATTTCTGCTGGCACTGGGCTGGTGTATAGCACTTTGGATTTTTCTAGTGCCTATGCCTGATTTTGCTTTGAGAACTGCAGCATTTAACTGGTCTTGGACATATTCTCTATATGTCTCTGAAGAACAAATGAGGACACCACAGAAAGAGCAGTGGTGATTGACTCTCCTTCCTCACCAAGGCCAGCATCTTCTCTGCAGTAGTAGACAGCTGCTATCAGAAGAGGACCTCGAAACTCCACATTAATCAGGCTGGATGCATTAAATCACACGTTGTTGGGTGCTGGTTTTGTTATTTTTTCCATATAATATGTGATATATAGATTGCTCCTGATGCCTACACTGGGGCTTTACTGCCTTTAGTCTCCTCCCCAAATTGTGCCCTGCTATGTGAGTGCGGAAAATCAGCTAGAAAGTAAAAGTCATTCACTTTTTCCCAGCAAACATACTTAGATGAACTCTTGTTTTGTAAACTGCCCATCAATACACTCTCTCTAAGGCTGATAGCAAGTGGGTGGAGAGGACTTCATGAAACAGCTTGTACTAGAAAGTATTGTATTTATCAAAAACTTACAGATGACAAGAATGGCAAACTTTTTATTGTTAATGTATTACCATGAAAGCTGCATCCAGAAACTAACAATGTTGGGCAGCCCCCGAGGCAGGGAACAAACTGTATTGAACATTTATTGACTTATGCAGACTCTTTCAGGTAAGTTGTTTTGTTGTTGTTGTTGTTGTTGTTGTTGTGTTGTTTGGTTTTTTTTATAAGAAATTTCTCATCCAGTCTAAATCTATCCCACTAAATAAAATAAATAAAATGGACTAGGGACCATTCACTTATCCTAAATTAATATAGCTAAACTTTTCTTGTACCTGAAAGAAATGTCCACATAACTTGTGCCTTTACCTCCCTCCATATCACCTGTGGACATCATACTGGAAGCTGCTATGCAAGCAAGCATGCTATTAAACAGCACAAATAACTATGGATCAGCGCTTAAGCCCACTCCTTGGCCCTAACCATAAATGCCAGAATAGATCTTGAGCCAATCTCTGTGTCATTATGCTTATCTGATATAAGCTGTACCTAACAATGTGGGGTCACACAAACTTGGCTCCAAACGGAGATACTTATGGTATGGAACTACTCACTATAGGATCTTGCAGTAATTAGTAGACGCAGTGTTAAACAAGTCTCTGGAAATGTATTCCCCATTTGCAAAGAGGCTGAGTGACAGGCTGACTCCCAGCCTCAATTTTCTCACTACAAATATTACGAATTACTGTCCAAGAATGATGTGTGTTGTGGAACACCTCGGATTGTTGTGGCAGATATCTGGGTGGATTTTATTTTAGTTTGTTACTGTGTTTGTTGCTCAGGACTACTGTCTGGGAAGAGAGGGCAAAGGAGAGCTGTAGCACTTGAATGGTATGTGGTGATGTGCAAACTCACTTGTTAGTCCAGGCAGAGGTCTCTGAATCATAGAATGATTCTCTGAGCAGTTCCCAAGAGCATCTCCCACTCAGGAGACTGAGTAATAGTATAGTTGTTGCTATTATTATTATTCTTACTATCACTGTTATTATCATTATAATTTATTCTAGTGAAAAGCAGGGAGGCAGTCACTTTTGAGGACTTAACTATAGACAACACCATGGACTTTTTTTCTGTCAAGGAAGTTTTTGTTCCTGGTATTTGCAATTAGAGAACACATCCTTGCTTTAAGTCCACATTATTTTTCCTCACTCCTCTGATTCACTGTATCAGCCATTTCCCCTGCTTGATATAGCCTTCTTACAATGCATTTCTGTCTTATCCTTACCTTCTCATATCAAAACAGGTGCTGAAGGCTTAGAGATGTGTATTTTACAGCTATGCTGGATTTGATGGCTGCTTTAAGAGATCCATTTAACATATGAGTCTGAGCAACTTTAGTAACAGCCAATATCCAATAAAGCTGATAGAATTATTATTTGTTGCACTTCTACTACAGGAAAATATTTCAGAATCGCATATATGTGCGATTCATATCCTGTCATTTATCAAGAAATGTCTTCTTATTAGACCTTGTTAACTGGAGAAAAAAACCTCTTTTTCCACTTTATGAGTAGTAAAACATGATAAATAATAATGGGAGAAATAACTGTCAGGCAATTTACAAATGATATGTTGTGAAAATATGGAACCTTGATAGTTAAGACATATGCTGCAGTGATACCATGATTCAGAAGGTGGGTTTTTTTAAGAGTGAAAATGAATTTAGATGGACAAATATCAGCTTAAAGCTCAAGTTCAAGTTAAATGAGTCTAATGTCAAACATGGCATTAAAATCTTGTGCTAGATAACGAAGAAATATTATGCAGGGGTAGAATCATAGAATTGTAGAATTGCAGAATCATTTCAATTGGAAAAGACCTTTAAGATCATTGAGATCCTAAAGATGAGTCAGGAGATGGCTGTTGGCAGCATTGGGCTGGGTAAAGCAGGCGCCTTTGTAGCCTAAAGATTTCTGAATTCTTCCGGATGCAGAAGCCACCCGAAACTGCTCTGTCTGCTGCAAAACTGCCTCCCATTTCAGTGCATTCTCACTGGGTAAGTGATGCTTACCCAGTCCCTCAGCATTTGCACAATGCTTGGGAAGAAATATTAAAACTTTTCCCCAATATCAGATTTGCTTCTCCCTGGATTAGAGGAATTTTAACATGTTTATCTCTAAAAGACGCAGTGAGCTATAGTGAGAACCTCATTCTGGAGACCTAATCAAATTATACAAGAATTTTTATTAGCTAAATAATGAGAAATAAATGAAAAAAACAAAGAATGTCAAGAAAGATATAAATTTAGACTCTTTTTTGGATTATATGGAAAATTATTCAGGTATTGGAAGTCTTAAACATGTCACTTGATATAACCTGATATATTTTCTAAGAGTTCTTTAAGCATGTCTTTAGTACGAAAATGCAATCTGCAAGCATTTTTCAAACATGCAAAAATACACACACACTTTCATAAGCATTTCCCTTTTGTTTTGGATGGAGGAAAGAGGGAGAGGGATAAAAAAAAAAAATGGAGAGAAAAGCAATGAAAAAGTAAATTTTTGAAAAAGTAACCAAACAGAAAGCAATTTGGAGCTTGCTGAAATGTTGGAGGTTGTGTTTTGTGTCTGTTGATTGGTTTCATAGTATCCAAGTACAATATAAAATATAGCTTTTCTTCTATCATCTTGTTTAGTGGTAATTTTCAAACCCAACTGAAGGTAACTTGAGTTCCCCAAAGCACAAGATGATCCTGACAATTTACCCCTACAAGAAAGCTCTATGACCTGAAAGTGCATCAACAAAATTAGAATCTTATTATAGACTTGGGACCAGTTTGGGTGTAATGCTATTATACCAATTCTCTTCTCTGCAGGAAAACAGTCAACTAAGAAAATATTACCCATTGTCCTCGACTGCAGTACAGCCGAAAGGAGCAAAAATCTGCAAAAATGGAAGGGAAGGGAAGGGAAGGGAAGGGAAGGGAAGGGAAGGGAAGGGAAGGGAAGGGAAGGGAAAAGAACAGGAAAGCTTTTTTAGAGTTGAATTTTGGGGATTCTCTGCTCTAAATATTTTTAATGTCTTTATGTCCACTCAATCTAGAATTTCATATTGTAATGTAAGGATATGATTTTGCCTTTACAGTTCCAATCCTTCCTTTTCATTTATTATTGTCACTCAATATGCTTCATCTAATGTCTAGCCTCTAAGAAAAAGGAAATAGATCCTGTCATATTTGTGTAAAAAATCTATTACACTTCTGGGGGTATTTAAGTAATGGAAGAAGTTAAAATAATATATGCAACAATCTTGACCTGGATCAGAATATACTAGATTAGAAGTTTATTACAAAATCACTTCACAGTTTTACTGTAGATTCTTTTTCTAAATGAAAGAGTTTATTACAAAAGTACTTTGCAGTTTTACTGTAGATTATTTTTCTAAGTGAAACAGGTTTTAAATTTGATTCCAACTTCCAGATTTAGTCTACTGGAGGCAGGATGAACTTTTATGATCACACTGTTCTACATCCATAAAATAGGACTAATATCTATTTCTTGCACCTTTGGAGTTTGATTCCTACTGATCTGCTCATATCTTGGCTTGTACCACACACTTTCATAGTTTTTTATGTTTTGGAACAGTTAACTCTTGGGTTATTTATGAAATGGGTTGTCCCCTAGTAAAGACAAGTATAGGACCTGGACTTGATTGAGTTTCCACTTAGTTGTTACAATACAGATTTGGCATGAGTTTTATATCTAGAGATATTTTTTTTTAGTCTCATCACCTTTGCAATATCATTCTAAAATAGATTGGATTTACAGCATCGTCTGGGGTGATGGGGGCATGTTAGCAAGGCTGTTCCCTCAAAAAAAAATGCACTGACCATTGTAAAACTGGCTTTCTCCTAACTTTATCTGCATCTGAACTTATTATTTATTTATCTGAATCTGAATCAACTCCACCTAAGCATACGATGAAACATTTTACTGTGAGGATGGTCAGACACTGGGACAAGTTGGACAGAGAAGTTGTGGAGTCTTCATCCTTGGAGCTACTCAAAACAGGACACAACTCTGAGCAACCTACTCTAGTTTACTATGCTGTGAACAGGAATGTTGGACCTGATGATCTACAGCGGTCCCTCTGAGCCTCAAGTAGACTGTGTCTGTGATTCAACGGTTCCATGAATAAAAAAAATAAAAAATAATAAAAAATATTTTTATTAAATTAGTCACCTGTTCAAAAAGGAACATATTTCATAAGGAACACATTTCATAGTAGCTCATTGTACTGCTCTGTTTACAACAATAAATTCCCCATACCTAAAGTAGTACGTTGTTGCAAGGATAATTTGCCAAAGGAAACATTTCTGCATAATCCGATCTTTACTCCAGCTAAGAGCAATTTGTTTCAGTTGTATCTGGACACAAAGAAGGCAAATAGTTTTTTTCCACAGTCACAACAACCTTCAAGCCTCCTGGACTACAGTGGTTCCCACGTTCTGAGTTTTATTTTTGTGGGGATCTTTTGCACCATGTAAATCTGCTTTGAATCTGAAGACAAAGGGTAAGTATATGCAGAACCAGAGATTGGTATATATTTGGATGAAGATAGCTCTTCAAGTCTCAAGGTACACTTGAAACAAAATCCCAGAGGGCAACCCACTAAAGTGCTGCATCAGAAATTTACAGTCTGGTATTATTCACAATCTTTGAAGAATGTAAAATTAGGAAAGGGTCACTTGCAAAGAGGAAAATTACTCTAGTGTGAACAAAGAGATAGATTTTTTGAGTTCACAAGGTAAGAAGAAATCTCCCTTTAATCTTGTTAATTTAGTGCAGTAGTAAATGTCATACATCTTGGTTCATCTCTAAAGAGATTACGGGGATGTATGGCTTTCACATATCCAGTGGTTCAGATATAAACAGTGAGTTAAACATGTCAGTCACACCAATACAGAAATTACAGAAAGTAACAAAAGCTGAAGACCTTTATCTTGGTTTTCAGCAACATATGTGCAACCTCTCAGAAAAAAAATATCTGTCAACACTAAAAGAATATCTAAAAAAACATTTCTAAAATTAAAAGCTTTCTGTTTCAAAGATTTCACATGACTATGATTGCTGACAATGTATAACATAACAGTTAAGAGTGATGTCTATCTGCACAATTTACCTGAGTTTTCTACCCTGTGCAGGCCACTGTACACACTAAGTAAGCAAATGGCCAATTCCTTTGAGAATTTGCACAAAGTGCTACCCCAAGGAACAAAAGAGAAAGTGAAGAAACAAGATTAAGAAAATGTTGTACTAAGTGTCCAAAAGACACTGATATTTTCAAAGGTGTACTGCATAAGCTTTTCTGTTCCTTTTATTGTCATCGAGTGGAAAAATACTAAGATGAACACAGAAAGTTTGTTCAATAAGAATATCTTTGTTATTGCTTTTCTTTTAGATAATAAATTTCCCTGCGTGCATTTTGTGAGCAATGCCACAATTTATCCTGCTCAGGTCAATTCTGAAACCTGTCAATTCTGAAACCTGTTTTCCCTTATGTATGACTTCTGAGTTCATTCACTAAATCTCTCTTCACCTTTTATTTTACATAAATGAGGGATTTACATTAGCTCAACACTCTGCAGCACTGTTCACTAGCAACACCACTTTTCTTCTCATTTGTTTTCCATGAAGCAAAGTAAAACGGTCAGGATATTACAAGAACTGTTTCAAGTCTCATTTTGTAAAATTACCATTGTTTAATGTTTTTAAGTACTTTTAAAGTACCTGGTACTATATGAGCTAGATATAGAAGAAAAAGATAACTAAAAGTCTGTCAACTATTTTTAGAACTCCCTGAAAAGTATATTTAGTTGTCAAATAGAATAAATCAAAAAAGAAGAACATGTCCCCCTTTTATAAAAAAAAAAAATATCAAAATATATTTTGGTCAATAAAGCATGTATGCAAAGATGTAAATATTTAGCTGTTTAGACTATATTTTTTCTCATGATTTCCCTCCCTCAATATTTTCTGTTCCCCTCAGAGTTTTAAATTGCTGATATCACTGGTCAGTCTGGTGCTATGGTGGCATTTGAGGTTGTACACTAATGGGTTGAGATGCTTGGTGATGGATCATAAAAGATCTGGTTCCAAGAGTAAATTTCAAGTCCAAACATGCACTTGCACTTCCTTTTGTTGCAAGATTTAATTTGTTGACACCACAATAAGCTGCTAATAAGCTTCATTTACTGGACTCAGATGCTTAGCTATATGCTATTCCAGTGATTACCACTTTAATGCAGTGAAGATACAGCCCAAGTAACTTCTCATTAAAATTAATAGTTTTTTACCATCCTTCCATCACCTATGTTGTTTCTTTCCTACTGTTCTTTTTGTTCTTCAGGAAACACTTCACATTTTTCTCTTTGCACATACACTCCCAACCCTTACAGCCTTTCTTTCTATTGTTCCATTCCTTTCACTCTGTGAAACCACTGGCTCCTTTTTCTAATGTTTTCTACTTACTATTGACTACAACCAGTCACATTATTCCATGCAATTTAAGTGTTTGATACACGTAGCTCTTCCTCTATTTCTCTGCTTGCAAACACATCCTAGCAGAGTCATAATTTGTCATTGTAAACCAGCAATCTGCAGCCATCAGTTTGCAAGGTAAGGTTTGTTCCTGAATTGTCTAATCTCAGCAATTGCATACTTTGAATTCAAGGAGTGTAATATCTAACTCACAGGAAAGAAACCGAGTTTTAGGAAGAAAAGTTTTGGGGCCCTTGGGCTAGGAATCTAGTTCCCAGGTCTCTCTTTTGGAAAAAGGCAGTTTTTGCTGTTGCTATTCATATTTCTCCTTAGTCAAAGAGGCTTGACTGAATTAATAGCTTTTACACAGAATCTTGTTTGAGAGAAAGTATCAGGGATTTTTATTTGAGCAGTGTCAGGATAATTAACAACACGTGTTTTTCTACATTTCTGTTGACTGTAGGAAAACAAACCTAAAAATTCCTGGGTTTTAAACTTCTTTTTTTTCCCCCTTTTTGGCATTAAAAACATAGCCACCATTAACAATCAACACCTTAAAAGCTTTAAAGCCTAAAACTGGAATTCAAATTCCTAAACCAGGAATGCATCTACCTGCAGTTCAGACCATCGTTTAATATGAGCAGCTCATGTGACTGAAACAATGTTAAATTCTGACCACATTGTTATCAAATAATTTGATGTAAAGAAAATCTGTTTGGGAAACGTAGATATGATAAAGAAAAAATTATTTCCAATTAACAGCATGAACTCTCTCTATTCTGTTTTCTCTCCCCCTTTATAGGACACATTGTGAGAGAAAAAGACATACTAAAACAATGTCCTGGTTTGAGTTAAACAGGACCAATTTTGTTCAGTGACTTCGCTTCTTAGCTGGGCCTCTCTAACAACTGAAATTAACAGCATATTGTGCAGACAATGTTCACTCTCTCAGAGTGATAAGTCCTATGTTTATAGTTAATGCCCAGGCATGGTATCAGAGACGACCTTGCTTATACTTATTGCTATAACAACCAAGGCCAACCAACTTTGTTATTTGCCCTGTTGGAGGGTCGGAAGCGGAAAAGCATAGTGGGGTTCCACCCGCAAGGAGGAGCGGACAGGACAGGTGACCCAAAACTGACCAACGAGGGTATTCCATCCCATCTGCCTCATGCTCAGTATAAAAGCAGAGGGATCAAAGGGTCAGCCCCCTCTCTTCTTCCTTCAATGGCCGCTGTCTGAGGAGGAATCTGTTCGTCTGCCTGTGATCCTGATCCTGAACGCTGATTCGGAATCCAGTTCCCATCCGTCACTGAGTCCAGCCTGGGACTGCCCCAGTGTCAGCCGGTGTTGTGATTGTCATCTCAGGAGCTTGATATGGTTTTGTATATATTTCATTATTTCTTTTTATTTTATTATTAATATTTCATTAAAGTAGTTTAGTTCCTTCTAAACTCATACATCTCTTTTTCCTCCTCTGCCTCTCTCTTTGAAGAGGGGTAGAGGGGAGCATCTGTCGGTCCCATGTGGGGTCCCCCAGGTCCCCAATAGCCGATTTGGCCTAAACCACGACAAACAAACAAATCAGTAAATGAATAAATCATCTACAAAAGATAAAACCTTATCAAAATGTTTGAAATTTCTTTTAAATTTTATCCCAGCAAAAAATCACAGTATTATTTTGTTGCATGACTAAAGGTCAACCGTAAGCAGTTGAAGTCACGAGACTGCTGCAGACCCAAAGCATACATTAATTGCCCAATATAAGAAACTCTTGTCTCATATCTTAAATTAAGACTTATTACCATGAAAATTTTTGAGTCACATCATTCATGAACTTTTGACTGTGGTGGGATTCTTCTGATCAAATGTTAATCTCTTTAATGGGCACTTCAACATCAGCATTAGTCTCACAAGACTTCCTGTATACTGAGAGAGAGAAATAAGCCCTTCAAGGATGTGTTTCACCCCATCGTAAGATAAATGTCCAAAATAGTTCAAGAACAGGATGTGTAGCACTGTCCTTTTTTTGCCAGTAAACTGCTTTAAAAATTCACCCTAGCCTTTTATTCCTCTAAGTTATATGGCACATGATTTGCAACACTTGGTTGTACAGAAATTTTGATATGTAGTCCAATGAGTCAGGATTATTGCTCCTACCTATTGCGAGCAGAAGTAAATCATCACCCCACTTTTACTTTCTTCATTGTATTGTCCCAGTCCTTTATGGCACTGCATTGAGATGAAGTTCATAGCCTTGTTTATGTTCTCTATTTTTTTTTTCCCCAGAAATACTTTTCCAGAATATTCCTCCCTCGGGATCTCTTTGCTCATAGAACTTCCACAGCTTAGCATTTAGGTGCCAAATACATGATACTTGAATAAGGCTGTTTCCCAAACTATCTAGACTAAAAAAATCCATGCTCTCAGTATTAATTACTATTCTACCTAACTTTATAATTTTCAAATTTAGGTTCAAATGTTTAGGTTTAGGATGGGGTTTCAAATGTCTCTTCAAATTTGGGGTTTCAAATTGACATCTCCTATAATCCCTGATCACCATACCATAGAGCAGTCCCAGAAGCCCAGTAGACTGGTCTTCCATCTGAACATTCCTCGGCAGCCAAACCACACCAGCCTCATGTAGGTAAAAAGCATGTTCAGTATTCAAAGGATTCCAAGGGAAGCTGCTGTTTTTTTCACCCTGCCCTGAAGACTATATTAGATCAGACACACACAAAAAAAAAAAGAGATAGAAATAACACCTGAAAAACACACCTATGGCTTCTGTCTGCTGAATTTCGTAATAAAGAGGAGTTCCTTCATCTTGGAAGGAATATCCCTCTCTTCACTTTCACCTTTAGTTCTGTTAAAGAAAACTCCCTCCTGTACACAAGAGAGATACACTTTGATGTGAAACCTGTGGTGAAAACAAATATAATGATGCACATATTTGGATCAGACTGTATGCAGAAACAATTTTTTTTTGTTCTATATCATACTATAATAAAAAGAGTGGTAAATAAAAATAACATATTTCATGTTCACACACACATGCACACCTCTGTATATATTTTTATTTTTCAGCTCTCAATTACTCTTGTAGAAAGTACTTAGTAGAACAATCAGATGTGTCTTCACAGGAAAAAAGCAGATTTTAGTTTTACAATGCTATCAGGCTTCTCTGATGAACTTCTAAAGTAATCTAGGAAAGACATGTTAATTAGCGTCTCATTACTTGGCTGGGTAATTGCTGTTCGTATCAGAAACACAAATCACAAGAAAGGCTTATTAAAACAACCTATTAAAAATCTCAGACAGACAGACTGCTCTGCAGTATCTGCCACTAAGTCATGTAAACAGTGCTAAGGAAATTACAAAAGTGGAAAGCCTTGTAAAGATTATTTTGTTGTCTTTCTGCTTGTAAGGATAGGATTATATTTTTTTTTTCCTATTGTCTGTTTATTAATACCTTATCCCATCTAGTGTGCAGTGAGTCAAAAAAATAGAATATCTATAATTTCCTACAGCAGATAATTTCATATACTAATAGACTTTACTGCAAGGAACTTTATTCTTGCTATTGCATCTTTCTTTTTCTCAGTTTCATCCTCTTACTTATTAACTCTTTTTATTCTTATCTCTCTGCTTGCTTTAAACTGATCATCCATCACCACAGCTGATCACTGCCCATCACCTGTCCTTCTGACCTAATCAGTTCTCATTCCTTATCCTCCTAATAGGTGCATAGATAACAGCTATAGTTCTAATTCAACAAAGCAGATAAACACTGCTTAATATTAAGGAGATACTCATTAATATTAAGGAGATGGTTAAGTATTGTGATATTTGACTTATATTAAGGAGATAATTTTGTCTGCCCCGATCACTGAAGTACTAAAGCAAATTTCAGTAATTATACAGACCCTCCCATCCAGTATTTGCCAGCATCACTTCCATACTTTAGTGGGTGAACAGGAGACCTGGCATTTGTGAAATCAAACATTTAATTCAACAACCCAGAATACCTGTCCAGAAAATACCAGAGGGATCTTCTCTCCATTTTTTTCCTGCATAAGAATGGTTTCGTGCACAATGGTGACATTTATAGGCAATGTAATGATTTTGCAGTCAAACTTATAAATATACCACTGTTGATAGCTTTTTAAGATTTCATCAGTTACATACTAAGATGATGTGGAAGGACACATTTGGTAAATATTTGATGAATGCCATCAAGACAAGGGCAGAGAACTTTAAAATTAATAAAAGAAAGTTGTAGTTTTTTTCTGACACCAATCTTCTATTTCCTAAAAAGTCCTAAGACGTACCCTAGGGAATGTATACAAAGACAGTCACACAGAACTAAATTCATGCTGTTACTTTAGGAAGGAAAACGCTGTTATTTTAATCTCAATGGACACTAATGCAATTTAAAATGACTGGGTTAATAGATACTCTTCATAATTTCAGGACAAAAGGTTTGCATGGCTTTATGTTTATCATAAGCCTAGAGGCAGAATTTTACTAATACAGTGATACTGTCTTGATGAAAGATAGTAAAAGCCAAAAATTCAGAATTTTCCTTGTAATTTAAAATTAATTTTTTTCCTCTACAGCATACAGTATGGATCTGCTATTTAAATAATAGACCTTTTCACTTGCTAACAAGTCATTATTTGCAGATAAAAATCATTTTAAAAATAACAGATTACAATCCCATCAGTAAAAATACAAATGAAAAATGAGACTGGATGCACTTAGTGCAGAATAAGGTTAAGGATCTCAACATGAGATCAGTAAAACAAATTAAAAGGTAGAAATTGTTGTCCTTAAGTTCTAGCTCATATTCATGTATCCCACTAGGTTTATGGTCCCCTTTCCCAGTCTCTGACCATCAGTTATGTTTGATTTCATGTAATACAAAGAATTTTACAAAGAACATCCTTATGTAAAAAATTACCACTAATAAAATGCTTATTCTCATATGTTTACTTTTGTTTATAATTATATATTGTATCATATTTCCCATGCAATCTTAATTCTGCCCGTCTTTCTGTGCAATCTTGTTATAGAAATCAGTAATACTTTCTTAGCTAGACCTTCTAAATTTTTACTGAGCATACGTTACTTCATTTTAACAATGCCTGTATACTATCAGTCTTCTTGTAGCATTACATCATTACCACTTGTGAAGATACAGAGAATGGAGTTCTCCAGATAACAGTCAAGAAAGGTTATCTCCTCTGTCATCCCTACTTGTCTGATCCTCTCTCCCATCATCCATAAAAAGCAGAAAGTGGCTACTAACAGTGATCCTTATTTTGTATGAAGAAAGCAAACCTGCCCAGGAAAATTTCACTCCATTCATTTTCACTTCTCTACTCGTCCCTCCATCAATGGCGAGCAAGCTAAGAAAGGGAATACGACCTGCAGAGTCACCACCACCATTCACAGAGGTATAGCTTCTGCTTTTGAGAACAGGCAGATTGGTCTCAAGGGTTGAGGAAAACGGGGCCCAGGCTGTGGGACGTTAAGATGTTAGAGGGAGACATATATCTCCTGGAGAATCATCTCTATTGATGAGGAGATAGAATGCTAGCAATGAACTTTTCTTCCTCAGTCCCATGCTCAGACGAGGATCTAAGGACCTATGCATTGCCAGTTGCGCCCATGACTAATATGGAAAGGCACTTGAAAGGTATCACAGCAAAATAGTCCCAAGATGTTAGAAAGGATGAACACTTTGTGACACTGCATTGATCTGCTTTGGGTAGCTCATGAAGAAAGTTCATTTGAATTGTCTCCGTATC